>NC_090186.1:41507568-41877568 GCF_024679245.1 Pseudorasbora parva | reverse complement strand
TGCAGACCGGGAACAGCCCACAAGAGCTGCAGTTTTGGAGATGCTCTGACCCAGTCGTCTAGCCATCACAATTTGGCCCTTGTCAAACTCACTCAAATCTTTACGCTTGCCCATTTTTCCTGCTTCTAACACATCAACTTTGGGGACAAAATGTTCACTTGCTGCCTAATATATCCCACTCCCTAACAGGTGCAGTGATGAAGAGATCATCAGTGTTATTCAATTCATAATGTTATGCCTGATCAGTGTATAGGTTATATATACCACCATCTTTGCTTATTTGAAAGCATTTGTTTTTCAATACTATGGTGCTTTTTTATTCAAATGGATCATTTTATGTTTTAAATTTATGTCTTTTGAATTTGTGAAAAATGTATATTATTATATGCATCGTTGGCATGAATCAGTTTTTGTGATCACAGATTAGCCGTACTGTATACCACACACAGAATGTGCCAGCGTTTGAGTGTGTATCCGTGTGCGTCGAGCTCCAGCATATCCATTACTAAATATAAACAAAAGTGCCAGCGATGCTTGTCCACCTCGGCTGAAATACCCCGAGAATCTGAGGAATTAATTATAACAGGAGCAGCGAGGAACCGGTGCTCATTCACAGGCATTTGGCGTTTAAATTTTCCCAGGAGACATGCATGCAACCAAACCGATAGCTGAGAAGTTGAACAGCCTTGATCGGATTGGTGGATGAAGCGTGAGTCTTTCTCTGCACAAGTGTGTCTCTACTAAATACCGCTGAGTTTCAGCAAGGAGCAGCTGCGTGGAGCGCCCGGGGAGCTCTTCAGGAGCGAGGTGCATATTCTCAGTGTAAATATAAGACCAATGCTCATTTATATCTCCCAGCTGTCTCCGTCTCCAATAATAACAGAGCTAAGGTCACCCCAAAACTCTCAGGCATAATCAAAGTTAAAAATACACCGTCCTGAGTTAGAACTGAGGTTTTTGAAACACTCTCTTGAACTCTCATCTAAATGGCCGTTTGAGACTGTCAGTCTGTCAGCAGTTTCTGTATATTTTGGGGGATTTCAACATAGAGGACATGATGATCGTTTGTGTGTGTATACAAATGTTGTTATTACTATTTTGGACAGTGATCGAATATCATAACAGAAGCACAACAAATCAAAGTAACGATCCAAATGAAAACACTCATGGCCGCAACACGCCGCTATTAATAACGCAAATACTTACTGCAACTATTCATCTGCCAGGGTTTTCCGTCTTTGGTTACTTACTGGTAACCAAACAGACAGACAGCCAGACTTCATCTGTCTGGCTGTCTGTCTGTCTGTCTGTCTATTGTTCTGTCTGTCTGTTTGTCTATCATTTTATCTGTCTGTCTGCCTATCATTTTATCTGTCTGTCTGTCTGTCTATCATTCTATCTGTCTGTATGTCTATCTGCCTATCTATCTATTATCTCTGTCTGTCAGTATTGTTCTGTCTGTCTGTCTGTCTGTCTGTGTTTATCTATTATTCTGTCTGTCTGTCTGTCTGTCTGTCTATCATTTGTTTTTCTATCATTCTGTCTGTCTGTCTGTGTTTATCTATTATTCTGTCTGTCTGTCTGTCTGTCTGTCTGTCTGTCTATCATTTGTTTTTCTTTCATTCTGTCTGTCTGTCTGTCTGTGTCTATTATTCTGTCATTCTGTCTATCATCTGTCTTTCTATCATTTTGTCTGTCTGTCTGTCTGTCTGTCTGTCTGTCTGTCTGTCTGTCTGTCTGTCTGTGTCTATCTATTATTCTGTCTATCTATCTGTCTGTCTATCTATCATCTCTCTGTCTGTCTATTATTCTGTCAGTCTGTTTGTCTGTCTGTCTGTGTCTATCTATTCTGTCTATCTTTCTGTCTATCATCTTTCTGTCTGTCTATATCTATTATTCTGTAGGTCTGTCTCTGTCTATTATTCTGTCTAACTGTTTGTCTATTTATCTGTCTGTCTGTCTGTCTGTCTGTCTGTCTGTCTATCTATCTATCATCTCTCTGTCTGTCATGTATCTGTCTGTCTGTCTGTCTGTCTGTCATTTATCTGTCTGTCTGTCTGTCTGTCTCTCTATTGTTCTGTCTGTGTGTGTTTATCTATTATTCTGTCTATCTGCCTGTCTATCATCTGTCTATCGTCTGTCTATCATTCTGTATACCTGTCCGTCCATCCGTCTGTCTGTCTGCTGTCTTTTATTCTGTATATCTGTCCGTCCGTCCGTCTGTCTGTCTGTGTCTATTATTCTGTCATTCTGTCTATCATCTGTCTTTCTATCATTTTGTCTGTCTGTCTTTCTATCATTTTGTCTGTCTGTCTATAGTTCTGACTTAGGTTATAAAATGTCCTGATCTTGTTTCTTAGGTATCTTTGTATAAAAGAGCTAAATGAACAAATGAGGTTTCATTCCGGTTAGATTCGTGTTGCTGAGGCTCTCATACTGGGCCTCTATGACCTTCTGCAGAATTCAGCATAGTGAACATCTTGTTTTAATAATAAGCTTCATTAAATGCTCTGATCTTCTGAGCCCTTTTATCCAGATGCGGTTCTGATTGAAACATGGATCCTGTGTGATGTGTGTGATTTGAGCAGTGATCTCTCAGACTCTCTGAGGGCAGGGCTGGATCTGAGCGGCTGGGTGTGAGATCATACGGGAGGCAGCGCGTACACAGTTTATCAAAAAGCCTGATGTCATAGTCATTACATCTCTCTCTCTCTCTCTCTCTCTCTCTCTCTCTCTCTCTCTCTCTCTCTCTCTCTCTCTCTCTCTCTCTCTCTCTCTCTCTCTCTCTCTCTCTCTCTCTCTCTCAGGGAAATCCCCCTCTTAAATCTGCACATGGGAACATGAGATATGAGGCTGTTGCAGATTAGCTACAAGGCCAAACTACATATTAAAATATTAAGAATCATCTCAGAGCTTGAGACTGCAGACATTTGATATGAGAGTCTTGTGTAGAGAAGAGTCCTGTAGTGATTGCTTTTTACCTCACTTTTTGCCACATAAAACCTTAAAAGTTTTATGCAACTATTATTACAAGATTTCTGTAATGTTATGTTTAAAAGGATAGTTCACCCAAAAATGAAAATTCTTTCAAATTCTTTTCAACTAAGAAGAAGATATTTTGAAGAGCCTTGGCATTATCTAATTACATATGCGCACTTATCTAGAACAGAAATCTTAACATTCGATAAAGCCAAGTTCAAAATATATTATTATAATACATTTTTTACAGAGGGGATTTTGGATGTTTTTTAATCACTCAATATTTCACATATTTACAATATTTTGAGGAAACTTAAATGTTTAAAAAGTTTTTGTTGAGCGTTAGCTTATCACGTTTATGTTGAAATTTTATGAATTACATTTTGTACATTTTTCATAATCTTCCCCCAGGATACGTCACCACTTTAGGGGTATAAATTACAGGGGGAAAAAATGCTTTTTTGGCAAACTGTGAGTAATTCGAACCGTTACACCCCTACAATAAAGGAATTGTTCACCCAAAAATGAAACCTATTTACTCATGGCATGACTTTCCAAAGCTATAAGACTTAGACTACTGTTCAAAATGTATCTTATTATCACTAAGGCTGCATTTATTTGATCAAAAATACAGTAAAAACTTTAACATTGTGAAACAGTATAATTTAAAAGAACTGTTTTCTATTTGAAATTTTCCTTTTATGTTGAGTGGAAAATAAAAAGGTTTGGAACAGAATGGCTAATCCATTAAATGCTTTGACTGAGAGAGTAAATAGATTTAAATAATATGAATTATCTATTTAAGAATAAAATGTTCTATAAAATGTAAATGCTATAACAAACCCATCTGTAAAAGTCAGCAGAATATAAACAGGAATAAAACTGTTTGGTGTATGTAAAGCTGCTAAAGTGGAGATTTCTGACTCTATATCTCTAAATCTACAGTTGCAAATAGATAAAATGCAATAAAAGAATGTGTATTTCAATGTTTCTTTCCACTAGTCTAAACACGTTATGAAAAGTCAAATAGTCAAATAGAGCAATATCTCAAAATTGAAAAGTGCATGAAAAAACAATGGTTTTGCCTGTAGTGTCCATAAATTACCATAAAACTTGGCAGTTGCATTTATTTTTCTGGCACATTGCAAGTAATACCCCCCCCCCCCCCCCCCCCCAAAAAAAAAAACAATCTAGAGCATCAGATAATAAAAGAGATGAGCTGTTTTATTCTTAACGGTATGATATTTTCAGGAGATCGTCTCTGTGGCTGATGTCTATCATTGTTTGCACATGCAGGTGAAGATGAGATCCAGGACCAGCGATATGGAGGGGCCAGAGAACAGACCCCTGAAGCCACTCGCTAGAATACACAACATTGAGAAAGAGGGGAGCAAACAGGAGCTGCTGAGGAAGAAACCCAACGCTCAGGAAGAGAAAGAGAGCAGCGAGGAGAAGGTTGTTGTCTGTGGGACTTTGAAAAAGCCTCAGAAGTCTCGTGAGATGCAGCTGAAGAGAGACGGACTGATGGCCCTCTCCAAAGAGGATCTCGTCCGTCTGCTGGGCGTCATGGAGGGAGAGGTTCAGGTGAAATGTGACTTTGTGATGCCATTCATTTTATGTTTTGTGTTTACCATAGTAAGTTTCTGTCAAAATACCTTTATTACTACAGTGTGCCTGGTACACTGGAAAAAACAAGTGGTGTAGGATTTACTTTGTAAATTTTGCAATTAATTACAAAAAAAACAGCAAGTAACGCATTGAATCAAACATGACATTGAAGTAGAAAGACACAAAACGCACATCAATATTTTAAAAACCATTTTTACAGTGTACGTTCACAATGGAATTAAATACGTTTCTGAAGCTTGTTTGAAGGAGATTAAATATGAATATATTATATGATTTAAAAGCACAAACACAAAGTATTTTGACAGAAACTAATTAATAAGTACCATGGTAACGTAACATCAGGGTACCAGGGTAAATACAGTATGCTCTGGTTGTGTGTATTGCTCTTTTGGCAAATGAGGTACACTACCTTTCAAGAGTTTGTGGTCAGAATTATTTTGAAAGAAATACATTAATACTTTTGTTCTGTAATGACACATTAAATTGATCAAAAGTGACAGTAAGAAATGTATAATGATACAAAATCATTCATCAAAGAATCCTGAAAAAAAGTATCACAGATTTCCACACACACACAAAAACCTGATAATAATCATAAGTGTTTCTAGAGCAGCAAATCATCATCAGAATGATTTCTGAAGGATCACGTGACACTGTAATGATGCTGAAAATACAGCTTTGATCACAGGAATACATTATAATTTAAAATATATTCACATAGAAAAGTTATTTTAAATTGTAAAAATATTTCAAAATATTACTGTTCTTACTGTATATTTATTCAGATAAAATCAACCTAGATGAGCATAAAAGACTAACTTAAATTTTTTTTCAAAATATTACTAATCCTAAACAAGTCTAAGCGATTTGTATGTTCTGTGCATGTACAAAAGGTGCATACTGCACATAGTATACAAACAGTAGTATATAATGCACACAGCCGTGTGGTTGTTAGTGTTGGGGTGTTGTGAAAGCATACAGCTCCCCCTGCTGGTGTACAGTCAGAATGTAGCGGTTTGCACTATGACACAAAAAAGAATAATTAAAAATTGTTACTTTAACATAGGATATGTTTGTAACAAAGTATGCTTTGTTTGGAGTATCATGGAAATACCATGGCATTTCAGTATGATAAACATCCTGTACCACGCCATGGTACATTTCAAAGTAACACAGACAGTAATGCAGTGATTCCATCCTTTTAGGCCCGTGAAGACATTATCCACATGCTGCGGTCTGAGAGAACGCGGCCCGAGGTTCTGGAGGCTCATTACGGATCTGCGCTTCCAGTCAAACCTCTTCAAGCTCTGCAGAGAGACAGTCTGATGACCAGCAGCAACATGATCCGAGACGATGTTTATGAGATACCTATGCTAGAGGTGAGAAACGCTGCCTTAAAGGGACAGTCCACCCTAAAATTTACTTTCTGTCATCATTTACTCACCCTCATGTTTCCTCATGAGTTTCTTTCTTCTGCTGAACACTGAGTGATGTTTGTGACAAAGCAGATTCGGTTTGGCAGTTTTGGTTACAAACATTCTTCCAAATATCTTCTTTTGTGTTCAGAAGAATAAAGAAACTCATACAAGTTTGGAACATCATGAGGGCGAGTAAATTATGACAGAATTTAAATTATTGGTGAACTATCCCTTTCAAATGAACCGTAAATGCAATGCAAGTGGCTTTGAATGCATTGCAGATTGTTACTTGTTGTTGTACCAGTGCAAGCAATTCATAATAATAATAATAATAATAATAATAATAATAATAATAATAATCTTTTATAGCTGGACCGTTTGGAGGAGAAGCAGCGTGAGACTTACAGACGGATGTTAGAGCAGCTGCTCTTGGCAGAGAAATGCCACCGGCGCACCGTCACCGAACTGGACAGTGAAAAGCGGAAACACGTCGACTTTATGAATAAAAGTGATGATTTTACCAACTTGCTGGAGCAGGAGAGAGAGAGGTAAGGAGACGAGCTTAACCCATAGGAATGAATCAGATGTCTGTCAACAGGATTTTCAGTAAAATGTGCTCATAAACACTTCGACCGTAGCCTCGTTTGAAAGTGACTACAACCACGTGGCACCAACTCTATGCATTGCACATGATTGTACTGGTGACCACAGGCTAGCCTAAATCACACAAAGGGCCTTATAGCAGTAAACGAAGGGGTGACGGCATCAAAAAGGCCTGTCGTTAGCGTGGTGTTCTTCTGAGAATGCGAAACCGGGCAGATTGAGGCCCTGTAGAGCTCCAGTCATTAGACCAGGAGCATTTGAGCTATATATGGACATGAATAGACTCAAATCAACATAAATGACAACGCGGGGATCTCCACGGGTCAGTTGCTTTTCTGGAAGCACATATTAAAGGGATTAGAGGAGCTTCCTAAAGCTGCAGTCCATACATTGTTTTGGTTAAAAATGAAAATCAATTTTTGAGCAAACACACAACCAGCCAGTATCTCCTTACCTTAGCCCGATTCATAACGGTAAGCTTGTAATAATAATGTGCTATTATTATGTGAGTGGCACTGGTAGCTTTCAGTGGGAAATTTGAGCATGCTCCGTTCGCCTTTGCGTCATTACACCATGTCTGTATACGTGAAGAAGGAGTCCGGGCTAGTAGGCTATCGCGTGTGAGGATGCTGCAGGTGGCGGATCATTTATAGCCTTTTCTCACAGCAGCTGGAATAATCAATTGTATCAATTCAAAAATCAAATATTAGACTGGACAAAAATTTAAATCTACAGGTAACGCTTACACACACTAAATACACATTGTCAAGCAATGCTGAAGTTGTTAACATTAATCATTTACAATGTGTTGTAAGTATTACAAAACAAACAAAGTATTACAATAATAACAATTTTTGCACAGTTTGATGTGAAATGAGCTAAGCGATTATTAGATTGAATCACTGTTGGTCGTGTGATTTATTGTGATGTTTTTTTTCTCAGTTGGTCAAAACCAAAAGTAGCAGACTTGTTAGTTACTTTTTCAGATTACATTTTTCAGGGAAAATTCTTTTATTGGTCGTACTTCCAAAACGTCGAATCTGGGATTCGGATGCCGGTGCGGTGACACACACTCCTCAAAACATTAGATTCATCCACGCTGAGGAGCCGTGAAGATGCACAACTCAAATAAAGATGATAATTCAACAAATAACTGCAGTTGGAGGGTTCAAACAAAGATGGCAACAAAGAGGCAAAACTTATTGACTGCGCTTTAAATAAGTATATTATGAAGAAATTTTACTTTAAGTAATATAAAGAACAGCTTTGGTACTGTATATTGAACTATACTTCTGTTTAAAAGTAAGGAAAAACATTTTTTAAAAAGAAAGTAATACTTTTAATTCAGCAAGTAGGCATTAAATTGCTAAAAAGTTACAGAAAAAAAACATTTATAATGTTACAAACGATTTCTATTTCTCTTTTGAACATCCTGAGCATCAAACCATCATATTAGAATGATTTCTGAAGGATGGGACACTGAAGACTGGAGTAATAATGCTGAAAATTCAGCTTTCATCACAGGAATAAATTACATTGTACAATATATTCACATAGAAAACAGTTATTTTAAATTGTAATATTTCACACTTTACTGTATTTTTGATCAAATAAACGTAGCCAAAAAAAAAATCTTACCAACCCCAAACGTTTCAACTCTAGTGCACATTTATTAAACAATATATTTATCAGTGGAAAATCAGGTGACTCATAACTGCAAAATCCAAACAATTCCAGACAGAGACAACGAGATCCTTCATATTGTGATAAGACCCTTATAGTGGTCGGTCGCCCTCCGTCACGGTCCCTTCACTTCCCGTTTACTTCCCTGAACCTGAGCTCAAAAAACTTCTTAATGAAACCCATCAAATATTTTAAACTGAATTAAATTTGAAATATGCTCTATACCAAATGAAAATGTGATGAACCATCAGAAAAAAGTCCATAAAAAATGTATTTCTTTGCTCTAGTTTATTGCATTGGCACCGTTCAGTCGCAACCCTTCCCTCTACTTATCACGCTCATCTCCAGCCCGTGTGTTTGCACATTCCTCCATAATTCTTTCATTTCAGAGATTCGTAGCAGGTGAGGTCACTCCAGCACCACACCACCTGCGACTGAACGCCGGGCGATGGTGGGGAATCCCGCCAGGAATATAAAACTGCTGTGTGTTGAGCTTCTGGTAGCATCTGTAATGTCCTTCCTCCTCATATTACCTCTCTCTCTTTCACATGACATTTACACTTGCTGGTTTTCCTCTTGAAGTCCCACATTCAAAAAAAGACTGTAATCTGAAGAGGAGAGCTAGTTTTGTTCTTTGATTGGCATATAGGTCAGTCCAAGACAGATACTAATCATTTAAACCTCAACAAGTTTGTTGTTTTCTTGCTCAACATGAAATCAAAACATATTACTTTACATAGGCCCGCCTCAAGACTCAAGATATTTTTGTCTGTAAATATGGCCTTAGGTCGGCTGTCATTGTAAATCTTGGGGATTTTTTTCACCTGTTTTATCACACGCCAGACAAAAATTATAAGTCTGGTCACTTAGAAAAGTAATAGCACATCATTTATGTCTGGAGTTTCACATCAAATCAAACTTCACCAATTAAAACTGCATCTGGAAGTTTCATGTGCTCTTGATATCCAGGCTGTAATTTAAATCGCAAGCACATTTATGATGGTGATGTCATTCTATCACCATTCACATGATTTATGATTTATAAGTCTCTTGCTGCACATGTTACAGTGGATCTGATGATTTCTGAAGAATTTCCCAGCTGTCATCTCAAATCTTTGCCAATATCAGAGAAATAACCCACTATAAGTAAACTTCCGGCAAAAATAAAATGTTTTCTAAATATTGTTTGCTGAGCAGTAAGCTTTTCTTTTTTACTTTTATTTATTTACACAAAACATTTTTTTGGGAATGATTATGATTTTTTAATCATAGTCTCTTCTGCTTATCCAGGTTGCATTTATTTGATCAAAATACAGTAAAAACTGTAATATTGTGAAATATTATTACATTTTAAAATAACTGTTTTCTATGCGAATATATTTAAAAATGTAATTTATTCATGTGCTGCAAAGTTGAATTTTCAGTATCATTACTCCAGTCTTCAGTGTTCAGTCTTCATTTTTAAAATATATTCAAATAGAAAATTTGTTAAAATTTTACTGTATTTTAATGTATTTTACACATTTTACTGTATTTCTTATTAAATAAATGCAGACTTGGTGAGTAGAAGAGACTTCTTTCAAAAACATAAAACAATCTTGCATTTCGGTTTATTTATTTATTTATCTATCATTAAATAAATGAGTGACGGGGTTTCATCTGAACCAAGAAAGTGCGACATTGTTCTCTTACAAAACAAAACTTTTCCCTTGCATTGTTGTCTGTTCCCATGGGAATGCTTTGGTGAGAAAGGAAGTCATTGGGTCATTTAATAGTTTATATCAAATGCAGAGGGAAGCCTTAAAAATGACACATAGGGGTTAGTGCATTGACCACAGCTCTAATTGTCTGTTTCCTAAAACAATATCCTGACTTCAGTCTGAGAGTAAAAGAATGAGAGAGGAAAGCTGAGAAGTGCATGAAAAGCTCTCAGATGACTCCGCCTCCTTTGCCCAAACAAGGGCAGAACAGTTCTATGTTAGAGAGGGATGATATCACCAGCAAGTGTGGCAATGCAGTTTCACACAACATTCACCTTTCACTGAGCTCATGACATGGTTGGAATGTGATGGCTAATTCGGACAACCGTTTAATGATGCTTTGAGTAACTAAAGCTGTGCACTTCAAAACATGTTAGGCATGGACCCACCTGGACTTCTCAGCTGCAGTAGATGGTGAGTTTGAAAACAGTTTGAAGTGTATATAAATATACGGACAGTATTCATTCATGGGTCTGCTCGGACTATTGTCTAACTGCTGTAAAATTCTAAATGAGGAAATGAGATTGTGGAATTATGAAGGAAATGTGCTGCAAACTCTGCAATTATTTCGCAAAGGACATGTTCCTTTCGACAGGGAGACTCCCGCAGAGCTAGATCAGTGTAAACATTCACCAGCATCATGGACTTTTCTTCAAGTGCCCTTGTTGGCACACATTCCACTGTTGTGATGTCCTAGTAGACTTTTTGCCAGGTGGGAACTTTTTCCCATTGATGTGCCAAACTGCCCGCAAGCTGTTTCGATCCTGTGATCATGCAAGCATGAAATGTTCAGTAACTACTGTCAGAGGCAATCACTGAAGCATTCAGACACTGTTTTATGTTCTTACACCATGCTTGTCTTCTACGTCAAACTGTACAGCTCTTATGCTGAGTTTATTCATTCTCTTCCAACAAGGCAATATGATGAAAATAGCAGAAATACGGCATCTGACATTATCATTACATAATGTAATAATATGAAAAGTGTATGTATGTATTTATTTATTTATTTTGTTATAAAATATATTACCATTTCCCTTAAAATATTTAATTATTTTGATATGTTTAATTTTTAATTGTGAGATTCTGGGAGAGATGATGATAAGCCACGTTTCCACTGCAGGAACTTTCCCCAGGATCTAGGGCCTTTGGGGTGGTACTTTTGGTGTTTTTCGACAGCAATAAACAGGGTCTAAGGCTGGATTTACACTGCAGGTCTTGATGCACAATTGCGATTTGGTGACTATATCCGATTTTTTTGACGACCCGCTTACATCTTTTCAAAAGCGACCCGTATCCAAGATTTGCATTTACACTGTACACTGGGAAAACAGCCCAAGATGTTCTTAACCGGTGAAAGAAAGTAAAACGCAGACAAAATTATTGTACAATGTTTTGCTGTCTGCACTGTTCCACACATCTTTAAAGGTCGGCAAAACATTTCTCTCGTAAGGCGGAGAAAAAGTAGCCTGACAAGCCAGACCCACATCAAGATGTTTGGTCTGGAAACTCACCATTGACGGCTCAATCCGAGGGGCGGATAAACGGTTGTCTTTCAAACTCCCTCTGCACGCGATAGGATAGCGCTACAACCAACCAGAGCAACAAAAGTGAAACGGAGCTTGCTGACAGATTAAACATTCTCCTTATCCGGTCAGCAAAACTCTGAACACATCTTCCCTTTTTAAAAATGACTTCAGTGCCGTTCTTTGTTCTTTTCTCAGACTCCAAGTCTTCCAGAGTCGCGGTCAAAGCTGATTCGAAAGACCGCCGTTCGCCAGTTTCTGTGTTTACTAGAACACGCACGCAAACGCAACTCAGCCGTCGTCATTATGGCCCAGCCCACCGACTCTATACATGATGTGATTAGCCCGGCAAGAGTTTGGCAATTACAGCTCAGAAGGGTATTGAGAGTTGCTAGACAACACTCGCGGCAGATTAGATTTGCTGCCGCTATGTGTGTCTAGATTTCTAGGCTAGAGAAAAAGAGGAGAGCCCTTGACAGGGTTGCCAGGTTTTCACAACAAAACCTGTCCAATTGCAACTCAAAACTGTGTTAAAGTAGCCCAATTCTGCATGAAAACCGCGGACTTGGCAACACTGGCCCTTGATCGCAGTTTGTGTCCACTTGAGTTGACCTCATTCGCCTCCGTCCTTTTTTCAATGATGTACGACTCGCATTTACTGGGGAATATCCGATTTGACCGCTTACATGGCAGACGCAAATGCAAGCATCCGAATCATATCGGTTTGATTACCACATATGAGTAAGGCCTGAATCTGATCTGAGGATATCGGAATTCATGCGTTTTTTTCCTGCTTACACATTCACATGTCATATCCGATCCGTGCCACATGAGAGGAAAAAATCGGAATTGTGTCACTTGAACCATACAGTGTAAATGGGGCCTAAATGAATTTCCGGGTAAGAATTTCCCCCTCAAAACAGCCCTGCTTGCGAGGTAGTACTTTTTAGAAGTTCAGGAACTTTCGGGGGTGGGACTTGGGCGCTGCACATGCTGATTGGTTGAGTTCACGCAACATTTCATTTCAACCTAAAATTCTGTTGTGGTGTGTGCAGGAAGAGTTGTTTGCTATTCGAATCAACAGTGGAGTTTAAAAATACGACAGATGGACCGTTGGCGAGGTTCAGACTTTATTAAGTTTATATGCGTAGGACGAAATCCAGTGGGCTCTGGAAAGTCGCGCACAGTTCACGTCACCAGACTAATTTTAACGGTACTTTAGGCCGCGATGGAAACACAGACAGCAGCAGGTCTGGGGGGAAAAGTTCCTGGGAAAAAAGTTCCTGCATGGGAAAAATTGTTCCGGGTAATTTTGGTGGAAATGGGGCAAGAGTGACTATAAAGCTAACCTTTATTTGAAATGAGAATTAATAAAGGAATCTCTTTTTGTTTCCACCAGACTCAAGAGGCTATTGGAGCAAGAGAAGGCGTACCAGGCTCGCAAGGACAAGGAGCACAGCAAACGTCTTGAGAAAGTTCAGGAAGAGCTGGTTAAGTTGAAATCATTTGCTCTGATGCTGGTGGATGAAAGGCAGCTTCACATCGAACAGATTGACCAGCAAAAACAGAAGTTCCAGGATCTCAGCAAGAAGCTACATGAAAGAGAGCAGCATTTGGAGATCATCAACAGCAAAGCTAAAGAAGACATCCAGAGAATCCAGAGGTTGGAGCTTGACCTAGAACACAAGACATCCAAATCTTTACAGGAACATGAGGAGATGACCGCCAAGCTGGCCAAACAGGACTCCGAAAGTCGACAGCTGCGTCTGAAGCTGGCCAGCCTGTCACGCAGGATTGAGGAGTTAGAGGAGACCAATTGTACACTGCAGAAGTCAGAGGAAGACCTTCAGGACCTGCGGGACAAAATAAGTAGAGGGGAGTGTGGGAATTCGAGTCTAATGGCTGAGTTGGAGAACCTCCGGAAGAGAGTTCTGGAAATGGAAGGCAAGGATGAGGAGATCACAAAAACAGAAGCACAGTGCAAGGAACTAAAGAGGAGGCTTCAGGATGAGGAAAATGACAGTCGTGAGTTGAAACTAGAGGTTGAAAAACTGCAGAAGAGGATGGGGGACCTAGAGAAACTGGAGGGAGCTTTCAATGTGAGCAAATCCGAATGTGCTCAGCTCCACACCAACCTGGAGAAGGAACGAACTTTGACAAAGAGCTTGGCGTGTGAGCTAGAAACTGTTAAAAACCATATCAAAGAAATTGAGTGCTCAGAATCTAGGCTGGAAAAGGCTGAAATTGGTTTAAAGGACGACTTGACCAAACTAAAGTCATTTACAGTGATCCTCATGGACGAGAGGAAGAACATGGCAGAGCGAATCAAGCAGGAAGAGCAGAAAAGTGAAGAAATGAACAAACTGTTTAAAGCTGAGCAATGCAAAGTAATGGAGGTCACGGAAAAGCTGATAGAGGAAAGTAAGAAGCTTCTTAAACTGAAGTCTGAAATGGAGATGAAAGTGTCCGCTCTTACCAAGGAAAAAGACGATCTGAAGTCTAAACTTGCAAGTGAAGAAGAGAAACGAAAGGATCTCAGTGAAAAGGTATGTCAGATGCAAAGTAAAATGGATGAGCGAGAGGAAGCTGAGTGGGAATCTACAAGAAACAGAGCTATTGTGGACAAAGTTGGATATCCTGATGAGGACAACAAGGTTAAGGAGCTCACGATGGAGATTGAGAGACTCAGGAACCGTCTTAAACAGCTTGAGGTTGTGGAGGGCGATTTGTTGAAGACAGAGGATGAGTATGACATGCTTGAGAAGAAGTTCAGAACCGAACAAGACAAAGCCAATGCTCTTTCCCAGCTCCTGGAGGAAATGAAGATGCAGATCACCAAGAACAAAGCCATAGAAAAAGGAGAGTTGGTAAGCCAGGAAGCTGAGCTAAGACTACGCTGCAAAATTGAGGAGGCCAAAACGAGAGATCTTCAGGCTGATGTTCAAGCTCTGAAGGAGAAGATTCATGAGCTCATGAACAAGGAGGATCAGCTATCTCAGATTCAAGTAGACTACACAGTTCTCCAGCAGAGGTTCATTGAAGAGGAGGATAAAAAGAAAAACATGAGTCAAGAAGTTGTCAAATTAACCAAAGAGTTGGAAGCTACAAAGCGTTACAGTCGTGCCCTTAGACCCAGCATGAACGGAAGGAGGATTGTGGATGTTCCTCTTACTTCCACTGCAGTGCAGACTGAGGCAGACATGAACGAACACATCGAAGATGAGACTCCAGCTGTGTTTATCCAAAAGTCTGTTCTAGAGGAAAATCACATCATGAGTAATCTGAGGCAGAAAGGTCTCAAGAAACCGACTGTGTTGGACCGTTACCCACCGGCAGCTGCGGAGTTGGGAATGAGGAAGTCTTGGAACCCTTGGATGAAGAAGAAAGAAGCGATTACTATCACTCAGGATGTCCCATCAACCCAGCAGGTCAATGGAACAACATCACGGTCATCACCAGAACTAACCCTGTCTCGGAAATCCGGTCAACCCCTCCATATTAAGGTGACTCCTGACCATCAGAGCAGCACTGCCACATTGGAGATCACCAGTCCACGTGCTGAGGACTTTTTCTCAAGTACCACCATCATCCCAACTCTTGGGCTCCAGAAACCACGCATAACAATAGTTCCTACTTCTATGTTGCCCAAGTCTAAGGCCAACGAAGGGGCAGGTGAAAGAACAAAGTCTCCAGTCACTATAACAGCCATCTCCAGAGCCAAATCTCCAGAGAAAGGTAAAGGCTCCTTCTCGGATCATCCTACTTCTCCTCTGTCCATCATAACCGTTAGCGCAACTCCAGTCTCTCAGGCATCCATCTCCCCAGAACCCCATGAGATGACCATGGGCAGAGCCGTTTTCAAGTTGACCCCTGAAAAGCAGACGGTTCCAACGCCCATCCGGAAATACAACTCCAATATTATAACCACGGAGGACAACAAGATCCATATTCACCTGGGATCACCTGGGTTTAAGAAACCTCAGGATGACAGAAGTGGCACAGTAACGGTTTGGCCTAATGGTGTGAGTTCAGACAGCAAGGAGATGTCAATGGGGACAGTTTTGCGCTCTCCCAGACAGACGTCCTCTAGTGTCGGGAACATGGTCCAAGGCAAGGTCACCAGCAGCATCACAATAACCCCCATCACCTCGGCCCCAGCCAGGTCTACTCAATCTGTGGTGAGTACCAGATTAATTACGATGTCACTCTGTTTGGATTTTAGAAGATCTGGTGAGTGTGCATATATGCAGGGCCTAAAATAAACACTCACCAAGCGGCAAAGTAAGTAAAAATCGAGTAAAAATCGGCTTTGGCTAGTGTATAAAATGGTGTCACTCATCGATAGTGTGCCGATAACATCTTTATGAATTCTAACAATGCATAAATGGGAAAAAAAACATGAATGATGCTCGGGACAGTTAGAGGGCCACTGCTTCATCACCAAGAAAGTTCAAGCCATGACAATATAAATATTCAAGTTCAAGAATACGTGAAAGGGAGCTCATTTTGTTCAGACAGCGTGCGAATACTAAACTAAGCGCTCGTTCACGTCTTCTTGCACTTGAGCCGACAAATTCACAAAAAAATAAAAAATACTGAGCAGCTTAGTAGTTAAGTCTATATATATATATATATATGTCTAGATATGTATGTCTACTAAGATACTAAGTGAATGTAAACAGTTGAGAAAGTAAGCCTTTACAGTATCAGTTTATTAGATCCATGCATTCCCTCTTAAAGTGACAGCAGCCTAATATTCCTGCTGCTGTCTGTATTTTAAATGTTAATTAATTAATAAGGGTTTTTAATTAATACAGTGAAGACTGTGCAGTTATTTTACATTTGCTTATTACATTTCTGTACCTGAAAACTACTCTTAGAAAAAAAATTACTGGAACATTTTGTGGAAATTACTGTTTATTTAATTTGTATCTTTGTTATATTGTTTTTTTAAATGTTTCTTAAGTTGGCTGTTTGTTTTAGGCCCTGCATACAGTATCATCAATGACAAGAATAGTCATTTAACAATTAATATCTGTGATTTTTGTGTCCCTAAAAACAAAATGATCATATTCAATCTTCTATATTTCAGTTGCTTCTGAAATGTTTCAAAATGATATCAGGGGGAGTCTGCTCCCTAGATAGCTCTCTTTCAAGGTATAGATAAATCAAAACCATTCTCATTATCCATTATTGCTAACCAACACTGGAATGTACTGACATGTTTTTCACCAAAAAAAAAAAAAAGCTTGTCAAGAAAATCCTTTAAATAGTGGCACCAACTGACCTTTCCCCTCATGCTTAACCTGTTATAAAACTGAATGTGTGATCAGAACTAGGCTAACCTTCATATCCTTGCCTAGGAAGACCTACTAAATCAAGCACCAATTGTAATGATGGTGTTAGGATATTGTAATGCAATAGTTAGCATAATATGATATTGCATTTTCATTTGCAAATATTAAACATTACATGAAAAAAAAAAGTACTTAGGCTTAATAATAGTCTAGGATACATTCCTATCATTGTTTATGACCACCCTGTTTATTTTATTTTTTATTTTATTTACTATATGTTTATTTTAACTATATAGACTTATTTTATTTTTATTTAATTCATTTTAATTTAGTTTTTTTTAATGACAATTTAAGACCCCTTCACAAACAGGTTTCATTTTTTAGAAACAGAAAGTTAACCTGCATAAATACCAAATGCACTTTTTTAATCATGACAAACACATGGTTGATAAAAAATTAAGAAAAAAAAAAATCTCTAAAATGTGATCTCTTTTTCTTTTTTTTTTAGCATGGACCGGATGTGCAGTCATCTCGCTCCACAGCAACACGAATCCCCATGTCAAAAGGTATGAAAACAGGGAAAGCGGTCTTGTCCACGACGTCACGCTCTGAAAGCCAGTCTATGAAAATTGAACTGAGGAAATCGTCAGTTTGCAGCTCTGCAGCCGGAGGGGGAGGAAAGAGCTGAGATTGGCTCATGTTAATGCGGCACTGGAAATTAATCTAAGCACTACAGAACTGAATGAAATCTGAACAAATAGGATGCAATGTAAAACAGAGCAATCAATGGCACTGAGGCCTCCATTTCAAGATTAAGAAACATTATTGTAATATTGTAAATATTGTATGTCAAATCAGCCTTTATGTACAGACATCTATGGTTGGACATCACACAAATGGAAAAGTGACTGATCTCTGCACGTGTGGTTTGTGCTAAAGCACATTTTGACTAACTCACCTTGTTTTTATTTTTCTCTTTTAATATTTATTTTTCCATTTACCATTACACTAATGCTTTATTTTGTAAAAATAAAACGGCTTGTGGAGGTTTCCAGGGGGGTTGAAATGTATTAAATGTCACTGAATTCATTTTGTGATTCCACTAAATAAATTTTCTTTCCAGAACACAGAAACATTCTTTTTTATTTTATAGTTTAGGCTTTTTAGCTGTTTTTATTGTTTATTTATATATTGATATTTGCAAGAGAGAAGATGGGAGAAAATATGATTAATTTCTATCATACTGTATATTTATTGTGAGGGGTATTGGACCAAGGTCAGGAAACCTCCATAATGTTTGAATAACATTTGAAACCATATTGATGTTAGTAAAGCATGTTCAGCAGATACTCATTGAGCCGTTTTTGAGAACAAATGTTCTGACAGTGAACATTTTATTGTTCCTAAAATGATATCAGTCTTTTGTTTCCATTAAGCAAAACATTATGAATTAATTTTTGGATTAATAATACACATACATTTTTGTAAGGAACATTTAAAGGAATAGTTCATCCCAAAATGAAAATTCTGTCATTAATTACACACCCTCATGTTGTTTCAAACCTTTAAGACTTTCATTCATATTGAGAACACAAATTAAGATCAGAGTTATGTTTAAAAATGGCTCTTCCAAGCTTTATAATGGGAGTGAATGTTACCTGAGATTTTGAAGCCCAAAAAAAGTACATCCATCCATCATAAAAGTAATCCATATGGCTTAATTATTTTTTTAAAATAATTAAGGCTTAAACATCTAAAAAAAAAAAAAAAAGCACATTTAAGGGGCTCCTCTTCTGGAGAACGTTTTCTATCTCAGTGTGCACTGGTCTGATTAGCTTAAAATTACAGGAGGTATATAGTAACAAACATAATTTGGTTAAAGGTGCCCTAGAATGAAAAATGTAATTAACCTTGTCATAGTGAAATAATAAGAGTTCAGTACATGGACATCACATACTGTGAGTCTCAAACACCATTGCCTCCTACTTCTTATGTAAATCTCGTAAATCCAAAACTCCACCGAAAAAAAAAGTGCTTCTCAACATAACGCCAAACCCTGGCGTAAGCAATGGGGATCATTTATATGCACGCCCCCAACATTTGCATCTGTCCAAACGTGCATTGTCAGGAAATGGAGCAAATCATCAGGTACAAGCTGCTCGCATGGACACACTTCATGTTCCAGGCTGTTCAGGAGACCTGAGGACTTTACATACCCTTCCCACAGATAAAAAATGTCAACAGTCATGGTTGATGTTTATAATCCGATACCACAACAATTTAATTCAAGATCGTTTGTTTGTTCGGCCCATTTCAAGCAAGCTTCGCTAAGCGTCTTAAACTGAAGAAAGTGGCAATTACAACTGTATTTTATCCACTTATTGCCTGTTTAAACAATTTCAGATTAAATTGAAAGTTTCTTAGAGAGACCGCATTGTCTACATAACGCAAGATGCTAGTATAGTAACAATAGGAAACATCAAGTACCATACAAAACTAAATAGTGTGTCTTATGACAAAGGGTAAAATTATTTTGTATTACAAAATACAACCGTAAATACTTTGCTTACAGATCATTCACTCGATCCTTCTAGCAAACGTCACCTTTTCCACCATATAAGTTAAAATTATATTTAAAAAAAAAAGTTATATATTTATATTTTTGAGAACTGAAGTATGGTGTTTCCTATGATGTTTTTGCCTATTTGTATTTCAGATTAGGCTACATACGTTAGCCTAAAGCCTACATTGTGACTAACGTTATATAAACATGCAATATTGTTGACAAAAAAAGACAAATCCAAAATGTAGGCTGAAGGGCACACTTTAAGCAGAATATCTCAAATGGAGATTGCTGAAATGCAGCTTGTTTATTGGTGTTTTCAGATCGTCCGTGCGCGAGAGAGAGCTTGTGTGCATATGGTTGCCAGACCATCCCTTCAGACCCATTTGAATAAATCTTGCATACAGCACGATACAGACACACTTCTTTTTTCCACAATTTTCTGGAATTTAGTGGAAACTGCCCAAACTGTCTACATGTTCCTAGAGCACACAGGGCCTGAGTTACACACTTTCAAAAATAAATTTATATAAAAAATAAAATTGTAAAAAATTCAAAAAGCGGCTACTTTTGGTTTGGGAGGGGGGGGGGGGATTACAGCTGTTTATCACTTTTAGCAGTGTTTTATGTAACTTTAAAGGGTTTCCTGTAAAATGACACCAAAATTTTGAACTTAGACCACTGTATGTGTGTATGGGAGGCTTTTCAACTTGGGTAGGCCAAATCCAGGCGGAAATCCCAAAAAATGGTCCCGGAGTTTAAGCGGTTAAACAAACTGAGGGAGGAGTCTAAATTATTTTCTTTCTTTTTTTCCATTAATAAACAACATTAATTTACGGTATTGAACCCAGAACTTTCCTATAATGAAGATTTGTTACTCGATTTGAAGAGGGGAAGTCTTGTGCCATTCACTTGAATGAAACATTTGTAATTTCTCTAGATATTGCTATATGGTTTTCTTCTGGTGAATTCGCAGTGCGATCAAGAGTTGAGTGTTTTATCCAGGCCATCTGGAAGCCAGAGGACATTGTTATGAGAAATCAGAAACAACAGCTGGAGATCTGGAGTCCCGTTTAACATCCTGATTGTGTCCTTCTGCCGGATACAAACTCGATTACACAGATAAAGACATTAAAACAAATTTAAGACTCTTAATTTATCTGCTTGGCATTAAAGAAACTGTTTGCCCGAGAATGAAATGATGTCATCATTCACTCACCCTCATGTTGTATGACTTTCTTTCCTTCATGATGTTTTGCAGAAGGCACAGAATGATCTATTTCATATGAGGCCTGGTGCTGTCCAGCTCCAAAACAGCCCTCAAATCTCATTCAAATGTGCTTTCGATTCATTTAGACGATGTCATGCACAGAAGAATGAAAGTCAAAGGGGTTTGGAACAACATGAGGGTGAGTAGCCTAAACGATGACAAACTTTTTATTTTTAGTGTTTGCTGTTTTGTGTGTCACTATCGAGGGCTTTTTAAAATCAATTAATTCCATTTTCACCGCAGACAGTGTTCATTTTCTAATCCATCCATGCGTAATAACAGGCTTTGGCAGCTCACTGATGACAT
Organism: Pseudorasbora parva; assembly: GCF_024679245.1. NCBI lineage: Eukaryota > Metazoa > Chordata > Actinopteri > Cypriniformes > Gobionidae > Pseudorasbora > Pseudorasbora parva. The sequence continues at coordinate 41,856,534 of NC_090186.1, read as the reverse complement.
CGCTCATGAGATAGATTCAATGGCGCGCTATACGATTCCCAGAAAACGATTGTAAAATTGCTCTGATATTTTCCCCATCCATGAACTTGGCTGCTCAAAAGCGCTTAACATGAATGTGAAACTGAGTCTTTCCATGCAGTAAGTCGTGGGTTTCAGATGAGTGCAGTTTTTTCTCTCAGTAAGCTCACTTTCCCTGTTTTCATCCACAGAGAATCTTGTGCTCCATGTGACTCGAGAGCCGCACTGAGCAACCCAGTTTCAGATGCTTTCCATAGACAGAAGGGTCTCAAACCTGCCCTGCATCCAAATGCACCAATAAACCAGGGGGCAAATCTGTCAAACCCAGTTCAAGACCAAGGATCTGTAGTGTAGCAGTGTAGGCTACATGCATACTAGACCAGGGGGTTTCAAACTGTGGTCCTCCAGAAGGTTCTATAAGGGGTCCCCAGAAAATTTCAGAAAATAAAAAAGATAGCGAAAGCAAAAAACAAAACATTTAAAATCTACCAAACATTCTAACTAAAGGATAAAGTCTACCGAAAAATATATCTGTTTATGTTTTAAATGTTTCTCCTTTCTTGCCGTATACAAACTTCCCAGAAATGAAACGTTCTAGTGAGTTTTTCTCTCTATAGTCCCATTTGTCTTGCTCACAGTATTCTTAATGTAGTACGTACGCCGCTTACATACAATTAATGTGAAAGTTGCAGAATTTTTTATTGAAAATGTTCTTCAGGTTTATACATCCAAAGTTAAGCATAGCCAAATTAAGTTTGGAAACAATATGTTGTATTTATATTGTCACACTTACTATTTATCAGTTTAAATTATTTTTTTCATACATAAAAATATACAGATGGATTTAAGAAAGGGGTCCCCTCATAAAAGGTTCATCGTATTTGGGGGGTCCTTGGCATCATAAAGATTGAAAACCCCTGGACTACGACAGACTAGTAAAGTTAGAGTAAATGGTCATGCTTTTGAGAACAAAATGGTACAGAACATGAAATGTTGCAGCATGTGAAAAGAAGAGAACCCCCCCCCCCACACACACACACACACACACATATATATATATATATCGGTTCTGGGGGTCTGTCAACGTTTTTGTTGTTCACCAGCTATGATTCCAATTATATTGTTCTTCTCTGTGCCATTTTCATTGTGGTGTGAACTTTGCTATTCTTTTACATTTAGAATTTGTTTTTATAACTGCATTGCTGTAGTTATTGTCCTTGCTGTAAATTGGCATTAAAAAGAAAATTCTGTCATTAACTCACCCTCATGTCATTCCAAACCGGAAAAACTTTCGTTTATCCTCTGAACACAAATGAAGAATCTGAGAAATTCTGTCCCTCCATTACGTAAATGCTTCATTCTCATGTTACGCAGCACGTTTGAGCTTCTGCAAGAACCGATCTGCGTGTAACGAGATTTAATCAAAAAGATCATTTGTGTACCAAAGATGAATGAAAGTCTTATGGATTTGGAACGACATGAGGGTGAGTAGGCCTAATCAATGAAATAATGCTTTAGTAAGACAAGGAAAAACATTGAATCAACAAGAGTCAATTTTTTACTTAATGCATATTCCTGGTCTTATCTCAAATGATTCATAGGAAAAAGTGTTTTCATGATCTTTTCATTTAATTTTTTTCCTGGTGTCTTGGAAATGTGTTGCATTATGGAAGTAAATTGGTGTAAGCAAGTCCATATTAACTTTAAACACTGGTCTAATATAAAACAATATATTGTTTGCTTTAAAAAACGATTGGATAAAAGTGTCACTCCTGCTGTTTATTGATCATTTATCAATAATTGTCTGGTGGCATTGTTGTGTTAAATGAACGAGTAGCCTTTGTCAACAGATGGTAATTTGGGAAACGGTGAGTCTATGAATAAAGGTCAACGCACAGAACTGTGACCCACAAAATCCTTTCTGTCTGTCTGATCTGTCTGTCTGTGTGTCTCATATGAAATGTTGTTGTGTCCATTGTCCCTCAGGCTATGACACGCTGCTAATAACTAGCTGCTAATTTCCCTTCCCCTTAATGATTTTTATTTTTCCATCGTGTGTCAGTGAGGAACACATTTCTGGGAGTGTGACTTGAATGTATTCTGTTTGTATCAAACACGGATAAAATAATCGGAGCATTTGCTCTCCTGAACAGCAGGTGGAGACTTCTCTCTTTTTCTCGGGAAGCTTCAGTTTCTCTCTCTGTCCCGTGACTTCAGTTCAGTCATACACGCTGAAAATGTTTCGACACATTCTGGTAATTATTATTACATATTCTGTTTCAGTTTAAGCTTAATTTTGTATGGTGTTTATAAATCATTCATCATGCGTTAACTCTGTTATCACGTCAAAGGTTGCGGTAGTTTATGTAGGAGTCTGTTTGAGGCAGGAGAAAGTGAAACGCGGGAGTCATGAGCAGGTTGAAGTTTTGCACGTCCACGTCGGTCAATGAAAATATGAAGAAGATGATAATTTTTTATAATTCAAATAATCCAAATGACAGATTTTCTACTTGTTGAGATGGTGTCTGTGTTTATTTAAGAGCTGTTTGAGTGCACATATTTATATGGTTTTATATTTCCTCTTTCAGCTCAAATAAGTTACTGACATAAACAGTCGTTTTCTCACAGTATTTGGACTTTGGAGTATTTGTGTTCATAAAAATGATCTGAAAGTCATTCACCTGTTTGGACTTGGACTTCATACATCCGCTAAAAATCACTAAAACGCCAGCTGATTTAAACGTCAGTGAATAAAAAACAACAACTAAATAGCACTGCATTGAAATAAAGGAACATAAAATTACATTGAAAGGGAAATGAAGAATGGAGGAACAACAAATTGGACTGGCACCTCAACCAGTGAGAAAAATGTGATCATAATCCTTAAGAAACTAACGTTTAGTTTGTATTTTTCTTAATGAGTTTAAGAGTCTGTGAATACAAAACATTACAATCCAACACAAAGATATTAACAATAAGATCAGTAGTCACTCTGCATAATCACTATTAGGAAAAAATAAATAAATAAAAATAAATTATATATATATATATATATATATATATATATATATATATATATATATATATATATATATATATATATCATCTTTTAATGATAGGCTTAAATCATTTTATTTAAGGAGAAAGATAATTTAAGTTCTCACAGAGATTTAACCTGATTGCATTGGCACATTACTATTTGTAATGTTTTTGAAAGAAGTTTCTTCTGCTCATGAAGCCTGCATTTATTTGATCAAAAATACAGATTTTTTTTTAAATATTGTGATGTATTCCAATTTAAAATATTTGGTTTTCAATTTATTTTACTGTAAAATATCATTAATACAACGCTGAATTTTCAGGATCGTTACTCCAGTCTTCAGTATCATAATTATGATCCTTCAGAAATCATTCTAATATTCTGATTTATTATGAGTGTTGGAAAGAGTTCTGCTGCCTAATATATTTGATGAATAGAAGGTAAAAAAGAACTGCGTTTATTCAAAATAAAAACATATTTTCAAATAATATAAATCTCCTTTACTCTCAATTTTATCCTTGCTGAATAAAATTATTGATTTATTATAAATAAAAAAAAGACTGACCTCAAATTAATGACCACTGACCAGTAGTGTATATTGTTGTTACAAAAGAGTTTTATTTTTCTTTTGTTTATTTTTCTTTCTTTTTTTTCTTTCTTTTTTTCACTTTTTATTCATCAAAGTATTATAAAAAAGTATCACAGGTTATGAAAAAATATTAAGCAGCAGAACTGTTTCCAACTTTGAAAATGAATAATCATATTAGAATGATTTCTGAAGGATCATGTGACACTAAAGACTGGATACTGAAAATTCAGCTTTGCAAAATAGAAATAAATGATCATTTAAAGTATAATAAATTGAAAACCAATTATTTAAAATTGTAATAATATATCACAATATTTAAAAAAAAATCCGTATTTTTGATCAAATAAATGCAGGCTTGATGAGCAAAAGAAACTTCTATCAAAAACATTACAAATAGTAATCTGTCCAAACTTTTGTGTGTATGTGTGTGTGTGTGTGTGTATATATATATATATATATATATATATATATATATATATATATATATATATATATATATATATATATATATATATATATATATATATATATATATATATATATATATATATATATATATATATATAAAATGTACATTAAATTGCTGATGCTAATTGAGCACTTAATTGCTAAATTTTGCTAAAAACTGCTTATTTTCCACAATATTTAATTAATACACAAATACAGTTTCTGATGACATTTGTATGTGCATCACATTTGTCATTTTTAAGTTACTTAATATTTTTTCCTTAAGACTCTTCAGCAGGTTTCCAGACGGCAGATCTCCAGTACCGTCCGCAGGCAGCTCTCTAATAAGGTGCCAGAGAAGCAGAAGCTGTTTCAGGTGTGGTTGTCACTTTTTCTGACCCCTGACAGCTACGTTTTTAAATTAGACCAAAATGAGATATGCATTATACTAATTCATTTATAGGCTGTGTTCACTTAACAGCGCTCTGAACTTTTTGCTTTTGTTGTGCACGTGTTCGTCTTTTATCATGTTTTAAATGTGCTTATAAAAATTTTGATTTATGTTTCTTGTATAGGAGGCTAATGGGATGCCAGTTCATCTGAAGGGAGGAGTCAGTGACGCTGTTCTTTACCGTGCAACTATGGGTCTCACAGTGATGGGTACGTTTTAAGCGTATGGGCATTTCAAGGTCTTAACCAAGCGGCAACCGCCCGCGATCTCTCTTGAAGCCAATACGGAAGTAATGTAAGCTGCAATTCATCGACAGGCTCCAGAAGGGAGCAGAATCTCATTGAGCCCCATGTTAAATTGCCAACTTTACAGCAGAAAAAAACCTGCCTGGTACAAATCGTCGTTTTGCCCTATACGGCTAATTTCGACCTTCATGACAACTGTGAGGGGGGTGAGTTTTTTTATAACTCATTCGTTTACGTTATATAAAGCCTTAAAGTTCTGCATAATTAAGGGCGTGGTTACTTTGAGTGACAGATGGATAGCCATTTATCCGCCGTCTATATTCATTGCGTCACCTAAGCCCCGCCCACATCCCGCCTCTTTGCCCATTTTCTGTTATGCGGGAGTGACACGCGATGACACGCTCAGAAGATGGCGACGCCCAGCTCGCCCCTACTTTAAGCTTCAGAGCGGCTTATCGGAATCCTATGGGTGACGATACTACGTCCATATTTTTTTTACAGTCTATGGTCTTAACACATAATTGCTCAGTTTCACAGAAAAAAGTCTAGTCCCAGACTATAAGCTGTTCTAAACTGAAAGCATCTTGCACTGACATTATCTCAGGCCCCGTTCACACCTGTTGTTTTAATCCGTCTCTTTTGTCCACTTCTGTCCTGATTTCTTTGAGGGGGGTTCTATTGGTGGGTAAATGTATGTTTCTTTCAATCTAATGGGCAAACTAAGCTTAAACAGTTTACGTATGAATGTGGCCAGAGACAACAGGAAAACACACAGAGCATCAGCTTTAGTTTCTGCTCTGACAGTCACAAGACCAGCTGAACGCTGTGAGTGTGTGTTAGAAATCAGGAATGGATAGAGAACATTGTGCTCAGTACGTTTTTCATCTTCAAACCAAACTCAGGTCTTTAGCCGACACAGTTTATATCCCGTCTGGCTAACGCGCTTTCCATAATGTTTACGCATTAACTGTACATAGGACGTCTATGTCAACATTTGATGGCGGGCGTGTCTGAAGCTGGTGCTGACTCGATCGTCATAAGCCCCTTTCACACTGCGATTCCGGCAAATACACGGATAATGCGACCCGGCATTTGTTCCCGGGTTGCTAGATTTGGTCCATTCACACTGCCAGCGAAATACCGTAATATTACCCCTTTTCCACCAGAATGAACCGGGTGCTAGTTCGGAGCCAGTGCTAGTGTCAGTTCTAAGTTGGTTCGACTTGAGAGCCTTCTAAGAACCGTTTGCTTTTCCACATGCTAAGAGCCACAACAGAGCCAGGTCTTACGTCATACCAGAGTCCTGCACGGGTCCATCCCAGACCCGTTAATATTTGCACGTTACCCGATCCGTGCCCGCAATAAATCACACACACTAAAATCATTCCAATTAAAATGCTTTATTTTTTTTTATATTGCACTTCTCTCAACATCAACAGCATCATGAATGGGCTAAAGAAACAGGCTAAAGTGCCTTTATAGACTCGTTGTCAACAATTTTATATACTTCACTCATCAAATTTACTTTTACTTCATCCATTGCTAATCCTGCAACGCTCGCTCCATCTGGGCTACGAGTGGCATCAACAAAAGTCACAGTGGTGGTGACGTGATGGATCATATGGCATATCGTTGTTGCGTGTAAATTGGACATAGAAATTGTAATACAGTATGTTTGGGGGGGAAGAAGGACGACCGGATCGTTTTGATCGTTTTTCGAGAACCGGCGAACATTTAAAAGACTTAACCAAACAAAGCGAAAGTAACGCGGCCCCTCACGGACATCTGCCACGCACACACATAATAAAACAAACACAACTCAACGTAAAATCCAGGTCTGGTGATCTCTCGTCCTTATATGCCGCCGAGCTCCCTCGTGAGAGGATTTGAGACCGGTGTGGCTCACAGGTGACACTCATTCGCCATCACGCCCCGGTCTCGCTCGCTCCTCCGCCTCGCCACACCACAGAAAAATATTGCACATATTTTTCATCCGCGCTTCTACCCGCTCGCACGGAATTAATTATCCGCCCGCACCCCGCCCGTGTATTTTATAATTTATGTCACAATCCACCTGTTTAAGCCACTTTTATGCCCGCGGGTACCCGACCCGTTGCAGGACTCTACTGCTAGCGAGGCAGCGGGAAACACACACACACACACAATTTCCAGGCGTGTTCTATCTAATGCATTGACGCTGCGCAGACCAACCCACATATGATCCAAATACTGCGCGAGCGATTCAAAAGCATAAGGGGTCGTTGGCGCTCGCTGTACTTTGATGTCATACGCAATCAGTCTGCACAGCGTGCGCCGATGCATCTCGAACAAGCCTTCCCTCAGTGGCTCATGGCTTAATGATCCTACATCAGCATTAAAACGCCGCAAATCCAACGCATTTGTGTAGCTCTCCATGATTTGTATAGACGGAGATTACAATCCAGCAGCTGTTAGCTTGATTAGCTGCTATTGAAAAAATGGCGGTCACAGGTTTGTGTTCATCTTGTTGATCACGGTAACGCCGCCCCCAGCCGGTGACGCAAGCGGTTCTTACTTCTAGCCCAGCAATGTTTTGGTGTTACTTAAGAACCACTTTTCCTGGCTCAGAGCTGGTGCTTTGGCTGTGGAAACACAAAGAACCGATTTGAAACTAGGCTCTGGCTCCGATTTAGCACCAGCACTGCCTTGGTGGAAAAGGGGTATATGTGCACTTTTCACACACAACCCGTAACGGTCCCGGATCGAGTTGACACGTGACATCCTGATGTGACGTATAATGGCGAGCGATCTCAGCTTCAGCGCGGATAGTAAGGAGCTCCGTGGTCTCGACTTGTGTCCAGTTTGCGCTCATTTCTGCTTGTTTAATTTTAGTTTCTTTTGTATACGAACACTCTCTGCGTTTAAAACACCGACTAGCTCTTCTGGCACTGCAGGGTTGTATTATTGAAAAAACAAGCTCTAGGAGTCGCACGATAACTATGTACACGTTGTGGCATTAGTTTCGGCTTTTGTTCACACAGCGCTCGTCCCGGGTCGAATACCGCAATATTACTAGGTCCCCGACCCGGGTCGAATTCGGTAATCAATCCCGGGACGTGGTTGCTTTCACACAGAAGGCGACCCGGCAATGTTCCGGGAATATTGCGGGTCCGACGTGCAGTGTGAAAGGGGCTATAGTGAAAACAGCCAATCATATTACTTTTCCGGTGTTGCAAAAACGCAATTGGCTAGTGTCAACACTAGGGTATTTGCATAGCTGATCTGATTGGCTGACGGCAATCTTTTTAAAACGTTTCAACTTCTGCCGCGAGCAACGCCAGTGACGTGGCGCAACAGAACCCACAATTCAGTTCAGCAACGCATGATGTCAACCATTCAAAGTAAATGAGAAGCGTTAATCCTGACCCTGTGTGAATGCACCACAAGTCAGTAGGCGGAGAGTCTATTACGGCTGTTCAAACACATTCGACCACATGAGCATCTACGCTACAAAAGCAATCTGATCCAATTCGTTTTCCTCTGGAAGTGGTTCAAAGTGGACAAGCTGAACATTTTAGCCCCCATTTGCACCTGTATTTAGTGTCGTCCACTTGTGATCCGATCGACCAAAACACTTCCAAATACCAGTGTAAACAGGACCTCAAAATATGTCAGTGCTGTTGTTTTTTCTCAAGATGCACATCTGTAATATTTTTTTATAAAAGTCCTAATTAACTAAGGCCTAATCCTGGTTTAATCTAAAGGCACAGGGATACACTGCGATTTCTGTACGATTTCAGCAAGGTTACCAACTCACACTGTACGAGTAGATCGCATGTGATGTTAAGCCAGAGCTCAGGATTTATGTGCTCACACTGTACGGTCCGATCATCGAGTGCCACTTGACTGCTCACACTGTTAACTGGGAAATATGGGCGATAAACCCCTCGTGCCAGGTTGTGCCGATAGAGCATATGATATGGTTTACTGTAGAGAGAGAGCCTATGGTCAAATGCTTCAGCTATCGATATCAGGAGGATTTAACATTTCCAATTTATGTAATAAAATAATAATAATTATTATCATTAGGGTAGGCCTACTTTAATTATTAAATTTATATTCTATTTCATTTACCCGCAACAATTTCATAATGCATCAATGCATAACCGACACGCTGCATATTAAAAGATTAGATTAGCTTACTCCTCATTAAAAATAAGTTATTTTAAAACATTTAGACTGATCGTATAATGAATTATAGGTCTATAATTAAAATGATTAACTTTAATAGGTCTTTAATATGTCAGAAGAACACTGCAATAATGTCAGTGTCAATGAAAAGTAAGAACAGCATTATTTCCAAAACAACTTGTTTAACACGAAATAGACCTACTTCTCCTCTCATTTTTTCACTATAGGCGATATGGGCCACAACAGAAATATTAGGAAAATATATAAGACAGTTATATGTTTTCTGAATATATATGGTGACGTAGTTTAACTCTTGTCTCTGAGAATATGCGCCGTTCAATTTTTTTTCCACTGTAGTGAATAATTGACTGGGTTTGAGACTTCACCGACATAACTCTTGCGCAAAATTGGCACATTGCATCCACTGACTCGCCTTTCTGATTTAAAACAGAAAAATAATTTCCCATATTTTCTGTATCCCAAATTGTCAAATGATGGACAACGGTTCACATTTCCTGTGATAGTAAAATAAAGTAAACATTAAATGAGTAAATAAAGTGAAATTTGAAACAAGTAAATGAATGTTCAAGTAGCTGAATTAATAAAAGAGGTGCTGGATAGGCTACATGGTGGTTTGGCAGACTTAGATTATCCACGTTACTACACGAACTAGAGGTAAGCAACCGTTGTGCGATAACCTCACGAGGGGGGACCAGAATTTCTGATTTGCCAGTAATTAATCCGATTGCCAGTCGGGAGAAGTTTCTCGCTTCTCGTTTCCCCCTGTACACTGCACGAACACCTCACGACAAAGCTGAAAATCGGCCCGACCCCAAAAAAAGAGTTGCACTTGAAATTGGACGGAAAACGCAACATATGTCCAGCTTAAGCCCTGTCTGTGATGGCCTGTGTGTGGATTCTGGGTGATTGCTTAGCCCAAGTTTGAAGTGCCCACTCCTAATGTCTGTTTAGTGTCCAATTCAAATTTTTCCAAACCGCAGGACTTGCCATGATGCTTGACATGTCTTAGCAAGCGTGGATATGTATTTGAGTTAATAATCATCATAGGAAACTAATCATTCATATGTCTCTTTTCAGGAACGGCATGCGTCATATATGAGCTACTAAAGGCAGCTGTGCCTCAGAAGAAGGACTGATGTCAACTCCTGCCCTCATTTCTGTTGAAATGTGACGTTATGAGCATTCCACACAATATATTTATTTCATTTGGAAGGTAAAATGGACCAAAGGGATCTCAATAAAACAATCTGTGCCTTTTATAAATAAACAGACAATTGTTTTACTTTACTAAGTGACAGTTTAAACACCCCACAATTAAAAGAAAAAAACTCTTTTGGACTATTGAGACATTCATTTTCTTTATGCAAAATGACATTTATTTTCTCTTGATATTTGGGGTGTAATTTGATCTACTTTAGATGTTTCCAAAATGTATTTGGTCTTTAAATCTAGTTGTCGATGAGTTTTAATTGGTTTGTCTTCTGATTTCGTGCCTCCTCCTTTTGAGGTGTATGTGATAATATTCTTCTCATAAAGAGCATGATGAAGAAAACAAACAATGAAACTTTTTTTCCTTCTGAAAGTTATGTAGCGTCTAAAGTTAGCGTTAACTGATGCAGTGTGTTTGTGGCTCAATGCAGCGTTCAGAGGCATGTTTTCAGTATGGTCTGTTTCTTGGATGTCTTCATCGGTTCTCAGGAAACAAACAGTGATGTGCGCTTCCTTTTTGTTCTTCAAATTAAAGTGTTTTCAAAGATTATAAAATAGTTTCCAAATGCGTGCGTAATGTGTGTACATCAAAGTAATGTCTTCCCTGCTGGAAGTTCAAATTTACAGGAACGATTGATCATTTGAGCGCCGTATAGCAGCCCTCGGCATTGGTGGTCTATACAGTTGAGCTCATTTGTAAATGCATCACATGTATTATGAACAATGTGCTCATTGTCTCCCATACAAATTCTCTCAGCTCATTGCAGAGATTAGAAGGCATGCTAATTATAAAACTATAAAGCACAGATCATTAATTCTGTGAGCGATCTATATGGAGCAGTAGAAGTTCAGGCTTTCCCTTGATCAATAGATTCATTATTCATTTCTCTCTAACTATGACAGTAATGAGATAATGATCAAATTAAAAACAGTCCTGAACTCAGCTGAAACGACTAATAGACTTAATGATCATAAACCAAACTCTACCCTGACTCCCAGTTGGCCCCCATGTGTTTATAAACGTTTATTTTTCAGATGGGTAACAGAAAACTGATCATGTATGGCTTAATAATGAGATCAAGGGTGTAGATTTGATTCATAAGATGTGTTGGACAGCTCCATCCTCTCTGTGCGTTACTTTATTTGACCACTAGGGGGCTACATATTCAAATAAATAGAAATCCATAATTGTACAACTGATTCATAGGCTCAAATTCACCGTCATAAGTACAGTTATGATGGTTCATGTCCAGAAAACACGTCATTTTAACTAAAACAAACAAACAAAAAACTATTTATGTTGTGTAATCTTTTACAGATTTTTTTTCCTTTAGATTTTGCTGGACACAATTACTTTAACGTTACTTTAAATCATGATATCTGTATTTTAGACCCGGTAGCTGGTTTTTACCTGGTCTAAGATGGTCCAGACTGGCTAAAACATGTCCCCAGTTTATAAGCTTGATTTTTTTTTTTTCAGTGGGGTTGATATATCACAGACAGAAAAACGTGTTTTAATATAATACAAATATAAACTGTATTTAATAAGTAACACTACAAAAGTTTATTGCTAACCAAAATCTTGCACAGCTAGCCAAAAGTAGTATCGATATTGTCGTTATGATTGCGATATTTTATTTACGTAACGAAATAGTATGTACAAATTCTTTGTGATGTTTTACAATTGTTGTTGGTTGGGTCAACTCTTGGGAGCACCTTAAAATATATATATTTTTGGCACGTAGCCTAGCCTGCGTGAGACAAATCTCTTCAGATTTCGCTTCGAAAATGACCGAGGTAAATTCATTCGAAAACACAACTTCTGGACACAACTACGTTACTTTAAATATTTATATATGTGTTTTGGGCGGTGGATGCTTTTTAAATTTATTTGTTTGATTTTAAACTGGCCTATTAAGCATTAGCTGGTCCAGTCTAGCTAAAAGGATGTTCCAAAACGCAGCTAGTTTATAAGCTTTTCCAGCAGTGTTATCACCGAGAGATAAAAATCCCATACTTAATTAGTAAAACTACAAAAGTTAACGAAAGTAGTGTCGTAGGCTCAAAAATGTTAACGTTACCACAGCAATGGAGTAACGTTAGCCTACGTTACTTTTCAGTTAGGACTGACGTTACAGCAAAAAAGGTAGCCTCAGTCTGACGATATTGTCATGATAACAATAGGCCTATTTTATATTAATTTATCGACATTATATGTAAAAACTCTTCGTGATGTTTTACAATAGTCGGTTGGGTCAACTAACGTTAGGTAACGTTACCGTTACATATTTTTTTGTTGCGGCTAGACGAATCTCCTCAGATTTCGCTCTGAAAATGTCCGAGGAATGTTCCTTTATAAGTCGTTTAATAGGCGAGTTATTTATTACACTTTTACTTTATCTCAAAATGTAGCCTATAGGGCATTAACTTTGCAACTGAGTTAAAAACAAAGGTAACGTATGAATTTGCAATTCCTATTGGATCTCGTCCGGAGTGCTGTAGTATTCCAATCATTCCCTCTGGAGCCCAAAACATCGATGAGTGACATGCTGCAGGAATGCCGAAAATATGCGCGACTTTCCAAAAGCGCATCCCAACACATCCATCCATCAGGGGCGTGACGTCAGAGCTCCGGGTTCGGGATCAGCCTCCTGTTAAGAAGCACATTCTAGTCTGAGATCCCGTGCATTTGAGAACAGCCTTCACGAGCTGTGGGTGATCAGACCCTCCTCTTCATTTTCATCTCCATCACTACAGCATCACGGAGAATCTGCTTTTCTGAAGAGACCTTAAAAATCCCTTTGCTTCCGGGCGAAATTTCCACTTTCATTCACCAATTTTGTGATGTATTGAGAGAGTTTGGAAACTTTGGGGAGTTTGGTAAGTGCTCATGCGGAGTTTATTAGTTCCTCTGTTTATGATAAACCTATTGATGGAGGGTGTTATTATTGCTCTTGAATTTGAGCCTTAGGCCTATTAGATAAATGTAAAGTGAAATGATGAATGTGTGCGCACACGGATCCATTTTCAGCTGCTCTGATCACTTTTTCCATAGACGTTTGTATGGTGATTTCATTTTTTCCACCACCCTGTTATTGTGCTCTTTTAAAGTTGATTGGGATATTATCTTTTGTACATGAAACATCTAGATCACGTGTAAGACTCACAGGGCTATTTTTTATTGGGCATTTTTATGTTTATCTACCTAAATCACGTTATGTGCTTAAAATAATACATTTAGAAGATTAAGTGAGGTTGGCAGATGTTCAGAAAGCATCCCGCTTTACACGTTTTTAAGACCATATGTTTGCGTTTTCATTCAGCTTTACTTAAATTCTTACACTATTACAACACCTATCCCAAGATAACATGTGCCTGCATGCTTTTGACTCACACACTTTGCATGTGCATTCACCTATTATTAATTTATTTATTTATTTTCTTAAATCCTTTTTTTTTTTAAGTTAAAAGGTTCCTTGTGACAAAGTTTATTTCTTAGTTACTTAGTTTAGTTACTTTTTATTACTTGAATTACCTTTTTGCCCTAGTTGATTTCAGGTGGTCCTGCCATGTGATGAATGCCTTTTCTAAAGTGCAAATGTAGTCGTAATTAATATGAGGGCATAATATATAAAAGCGCTGGATTTTTTTAGTTTTTTTATTGAGTCACAATGCAGGACAGTGCTTAAAATGTCAGGGTGATATTAATCAATAACTTGTACTTAATGTGCGAATATTTTGTGAGCTGTTTGTTCTTGCGTTAGTAATTATTTATAATAACGCGCAATGTAGGCATGTAACAGACATCAAGCACATTGCCAGAGTCAGCATAAATATATGGATGTGAAGTCTGAATCTGTCCAGGCACAACAGGGGGCGCAGGAACCCTGCAGAAAAGTTTTTCCACCCCTGATGTGTAGGATCCGAAATCAGGCACATTTCCAGACAATTGCATATAGTCAATGAACTCAGAGTTTCCTACGGTAAACGGATGAATCAGTGAGGTTTGCAATGACATACAGCATATGCAGTTTATAAACGTTTTACCGTTAAACTGCTGTAGAGAGTGTTTTTCTAAGACCCGCAGTGAGTTATTTTAATTAGTGACCTTGTTGTATAAACATTTCCCCAAAAGTTTTGGAGTATTAACCATGGAAAGAACTTTTTTTCCTCTGCTGACCAGAGAAACAGCTGGAATTTTGAATGAAGAAATAATTAAAATCAGATTTGAACGAGATCTCTTGCAGTTAGCTGTGCTGGAGTCACTATGCATACTCTTATTTTTGGACTGATTTATAACCAGTGTGTGTGTGTGTAATATGGTTGATTTTTCAGATTGATTGATGTTCTGCTGATACTGGGGTGAAGATGTCGGTCAGGCGGTTGGCAGCGACCGCTCTCTTAACACTCGCAGTACTGACATCAGTGGGAGCTCAAGGTAAAAAAGCCAACAAATCTATCCCCATTCACCCTGTTAAAGTTAAAATACTTTATTCCAACCGTTTAGATCATAGTCTATTATTTGTAATAAAAAAAATATATATAAATAATAACTGCAATAACATTTGTCTGTGTTTAAGTGTGTTCATTATTTTTCAATTTTCATTTCTCCTTAAAATTGAATAAAAGTAGAGAGAATTTTTTTTTTCCGTTTGTACTTGATTAGACACTAGGTTGAAGAGATTTACTCTCCTATAATATTTGTTTAAAATGATTTGTGGTTTTAATGCTAGTGGAAATAGAAATACACGACAGCACATGATATTTCATTAGATCTAACTGTTTTTTTCAGCATCTGATTCTCCAAGATTATCCACTGTAATATATTTAAATGGCAAATTATAGGATGGAACATGTAAGGCCAAATCCAGCAAACGTTTAGTATTGAATATGACTGGTTTTAAATATTTTCCATATGCAACTTAAGACCCATGATCATTTGCTGGATACCAGACATCTCAGGCAGACAGACTTTTTCCTTAAGTAAAACACTTTTTCATTTATTTGAGTATTTACTGTATATCTTTCAGTAACTGAGCTGAGCTTGGTAGGTATGAACAGTCTTACAGGCAGTAAAGCTGTGACTTAGCCATATCAAATCATTGAATAAACGACAGGGTGTTAAAACACACATTGCCAGAATTCAGTGGAAAGTATAGTGGAACATTTTACAGCTTTTATTGTACAAAAAAATCATCATGTGGAGGCCAAGTTTCCCTTCCCCACTTTCCGCACTCTTAGGGAACAAATAGACAAAATATGAGCTTTATTTTTTCTTCTTCTTATATGTAGGAAAAAGAAGGCAAGAAGTAACTGTGTTACTTCTCAATGCTCTTGTAAAAATAAGAAAAGCCTTTGTTAAAACATGTTCCACTGATATAAAAAACGACTGGGAAACAAACACCGTAACCAACGTTATCATTTTCTTATTCGACATGGTTATGATTAGATGCTCAGCATAGCAAAATAAATGATCTTCGAAGTTTGGTTGCACCAAAACTGGTTTGGGTTTGATGGACCCAAAAAAGAAAGGAAAATCTAGAATGGGTGATGAATCGGTGTGAGTTAGCGCTTGTGTTGGACCCATTTGGAGTCAGAAATGGAACCCATTGTGACATCTGGTCAGCCAGGTTGGTAAATCTTGATTTTGGCGAACCTGTTCCCGGTCAAGCTTAAGCCCTGGTCAAAATTTGACCAGAGCCGCAGCTTCACAAAATATTTTATTGTGATATTCCGACAAGCACACGACTTCTATGTTCCACACAGACACTGATTTTCAAAACACAATGCAACACAAAATACCATGAGAATATCACTTTAAAATATTTCTCTACAGTTCTCTACATGTGCGTCTTGTACATGAAGTCCTTTTAGTCCCACAAGTTGTTGCAGACAACTTTTCATGTACAAGTGCATGAGTCTTCTAGTTCATCTAGACTGGTGCAATGTTATGTCAGCTCTTTTTGTTTATATATTCACTTGTTTGTCACTATCCTGTATTTTCACATTAAAGGTTGTCGTTGTACTCCCATTTAAGTGGTTTGCAATGGAAAGTGCTCAAATTAATGCAGTTGCACACATTATTGTCAACGTCTTTCAAGTCCATTGTACAATCAACACTTCTTGTCTCTCTGTGACGTCAACTATTGAATCTAATTCAACACGGTGTGTCTGTGTTGGGTTAAATGCATGCAAGTCACGAGTTATGGCCCAATGTAATGTTTTGTCGAGGTCTTTGTGGAACGCGCTTTACGTGTCTATGCTTGAGTAGTCAATGGCCCTACGGTCAGACAGCTCAAACAGATGTCATTTTTACCCAAAATGGCCGTCGTCCACGTTTGTTTCATGTTTGCTTTGAGTCCTTCCCCAACAATGAACTTCACTGTTGGGATTTCGTCCATAAACCTGTGTGCTCCTCTCATAAATACAGCTTTTGGAATGGTTTCTTGGAAATAACTTGATTCACCTCCTCTTTCCACAGTAATGCCTCCATCAGACTTGAGGTTTAAGATCTTAAATGAAAACACAGTGCAAATGATATGGAAGCAACCGCTGTCAAGGACCGAGGGCTTCAGAGTACAAGTGACATCAGATTCAGGTTGGTGAAACAGTGAAAGCACCACATGTATTGGAATTATATGGGCAATATGAAACATTTACTAGGTTTTACGTCAGTGGTGTGTTTCAGACTGGAAATTGATATTCAACAAGGGAAAAGAAGTGACAGAGCTCATTTTTATCAATTGCAAATTGACTAGATTGTGAGTAAGCTGGCACTCCATACCAGAAAATGTGTAGTATGGAAGAGGATTCATGTTGGCTAACACTAAGGGTTGTTCAGACCTGCAAGGGTTGTCTCATGAGCTATTGCCATTGAGCCCACTAGCAGGCACTTAACCTAAGGTTACTCGTGGGGAACCGCAGTAAGTGTACTTTTATGTTGCTTGAGATAAGAAAGCATCTGGTAAACGACAAGTTACCTTTAAACTCGCTGCCACAGGCAACTCTAGGGAAATGCGTTCTGGCGTGCCCTTCAAAAATGATTTAAACATGGACTGTTACTCATCGCTTGTCTTGGGAAGTCATTAACGTTCCCCTAATCTAAGTCTTGTGTGTCTAGACTAGATTTATCTACTTATAAATAAAGGTTGGCTAGATGTTATCTTCATGTAGAATTTATATCATGATGTGACATTTAAACATTGAACATGCAAATGTGCCCTTTTCTCTGTAGAAGAGCCTAAGGAGTTCACACTTCCTCCAGCCTCAACCAAAACCTCTATCAGAGATTTGACCCCCGATGTGGATTATGTTGTTACGATAACTTCATATTTTGGATCTGAGGAGAGTATACCAATCTCTGGGCAGATTACAAGTAAGTGGCAGGGCATCATATTCCTTGAATATGTCATAGGGTTCCCATGGTCATGGAAATCTCATTTCAAATTGTGATTGAATTTTTTTTTTTTTTAGTACACTTTGTAGTTATGTTCATGCTATAATATATTTATTTTACTAGAAATGGCTTTTGTGATAGCAATCTCTATAAAGCAGAGTGGAGAAAGAACAGACATTTATTGGCCAAAGGGTATTAATGGAAGGAATAAATTTGCCTTCTGATTTATTAATTTATTGTTTTCTGTTTCAGTCCAATCAAGTAGTTTTGGAGGAGGTACCAGGAAACCTCAGGTCTCGGACTCAGTCAGTAAGTACACACCTCCAGGCTCTTTCCATTGCTTCTGTGGTTGCTGCATTTTATTGGGAGTTTCCATACTAGTCAGTACGCAAATGAAAGAAATTCTTTCTTTCCGAATTTATGACTCCTGATAACAATTTAGCTTGTTAGTCAGCATTAACTTTTCCAGACATGATAAATTTGAGCCAACGTTTCCAGCATGGCTTTTGGGTGAGAGTTCGTAAGTGGCCCCTTTCGCCTGGTTTGAAATAAAAACCTGAACCTCTCGCAGTGCAGAAAGTGGAAAGCATTACAGCTTCTCTCTTTACAAGAGCGCTGTGGCCTCGTCCTCCGGATGAAGGTGAACAGCTTTACTTTTCCTTTCCTACATTAAGCAGAAGTGGAAAATCCAAACACTACCCCCCACCCCACCCGAATACCATAAAGGTTAGTCGGCATGCCTTCTGCAGACGACTAGCTAACAAAACCCAGTTTCAATGCTCCAGTGCTTCCATTCTGCAGGCGCAAGTGAGAAAAAAAGTGAATCTAATTACAGTAATAAAGGAGGGCAAGCTAAGATATGTCAACAGCATCCTGTCCTTTCCTTATCTTCCCATCAGGGTTTGCCAACATGTCCTCAAAGATGTAGCCGACACAGTCCTTTCAAGGGCAGCAAATTCCACAAATTGTGATTGAGGGCAAATATGTTTGAAAGATGAGGAATTTTTCCAAACCTTATGGAGGATTAAGATTAGTGGAATTGAAGAGAGAGGGAAGAACTAGTAATAACACGCCTAATAGCATTTCGTATAGAGACATACTCAACCCATGTGTCAATGTGGAATGAGTTGTAACTGGTGTTTATTGCATAATAGATGAATATGGTGCTGTTATAAAGGGGTTCCCCTTTGTATTTGTTCATGTACATTTTCTATTTTAGACACTGAAGCAATCAGTATCAACTAACACATATATCTTTTTACATATTTACAACATTTGAGATGTACAAACCAATCAAAATCAATGGAATTGTCATTATTTTGGCAAAGTTGCTGTTGCAGGTGACCAGGTTCATTACTCTTCATTTTTCTTTAAATTATGATTTAATGGCAAATTTATTGAGAAATGAAGTAAAAATGTAATTATCTTCAAAGGCTCAAAAAGTATGTAAACAAAAGAGAACAATGTGTGAAAAATGTCACAATCGAGAAATAAACTGTCAAGTTAGAATTAAGTCAATCTGTTCAATGCTGTTAAACATTAATCTCATTTATTATAAATGAAATACAAAAAACAACGTACATATTCTATTAATTAAATATTATTTGAACCTCTAAGGAAGGATTCATAAACATTTGTGCGTCTCTATAGCTGTACAAATGTAAAAGGGTTTATATGTAGCAACATCTATCAAATGTTTAAAAAAAAACGAGTGATAGAAACATACCACACAAATTAAATCACACAGTGTTATAATACTAAAAGATATGTTCTTTTTCTAAATTGGAAAAATAGGTCAGAATTCTGAGTTATGTGCCAAATGTGTCTGCACAAATTCTTGAATGGTTATATTTTAGAAGCTTCGCATCCTTTCAAAAATGTATCCCTTTAACTAAAGTCAAATGTGTCTAGGACAGAGTTTGTTAGCTGCTGACTCATCATCCTCTCATTCTTTTCCCCAGAATGCTCTGTAAGTTCCATTGCTGACCTTGTATTCCTGGTGGATGGTTCTTGGAGTGTCGGGCGGGACAATTTTAAATTCATCCGCAGCTTCATAGCAGCCATGGCAGGCGCATTTGATCTTGGAGAGGACAAGACTAGAGTGGGCGTGGTTCAGTACAGCACAGACACCAGAACAGAGTTCAACCTTAACCAGTACTTCAAACGGGCCGATCTGCTCAGAGCCATTAACAATCTGCCATACAAAGGTGGCAACACAATGACAGGTACCAAATTTATACTTCTGCATTATTCATACTGAAGCCTAGAGTCTCCAAGCCTAGTCTCAATGATTGTTTTTCTTGTGCAGGCGAAGCCCTGGACTTCCTCTTGAAAAATATGTTCACGGAAACCACCGGTGCTCGTAAGGGATTCCCCAGAGTAGCCGTAGTTATCACAGATGGGAAATCTCAGGACCCCGTGGAGGGTTACGCAAAGAAATTGAAGAATGCTGGAGTTGAAATCTTCACTTTGGGTATGTAGACTTTCACGTTCTGGATTTCTCCTTCATTCGCACAGAACTGGGCAGCTTTCAAGAAATTCATCCGTGCAGAAGAAATCCTTGAAAGGAATGTTGAGAAATAATGCTATTATTTATTGTTTTTATTCAGGGATTAAAGAAGCAGATGAGGAAGAGCTGAAACAAATGTCGTCAACGCCCTACAGAACACACGTGTACACTGTGCCAAACTTCGATATGATCAAAGCTGTGGAGAAATCCCTCATCACGCAGGTGTGCACCAGTGTGGATGACCAGCTCAACTCGCTGGCTAGCGGCGAGGAAGGTAAACAAACAATAACAATTGTAAATCTGCTCTAGCAGGTTTATTAAACACAACCCCGAGCATTAAACATGACCCCATTTTTCTTCTTTTTGTTTATTTGCAGCCGTTGAACCAGCTTCAAACTTGCAAGTCACAGAGGTTGCGTCCAAGTCAATGCGGGTGACGTGGGATGCATCTATAGGGGAAGTGACTGGATATAAGGTGCAGATGGTTCCCATGTTGGCTGGCAGCAAACGTCAGGATCTGTACGTTGGCCCGACTCAGACCTCTGTGAATGTGAGAGATTTGTCCCCTGATACAGAGTATGAAATCAGCCTGTTTGCACTCAAAGGTCTGACGCCTAGTGAGGCAGTTATGGCGATGGAGAAAACCCAGCCTTTAAAAGTATCGTTAGGTGAGGAAATGTCCACACTTTTCAACTATCCACTGTACACTCTAAAAAAAAATGCTGGATTAAAAACAACCCAAGTTGTGTTGAAAATGGGCAAACCCAGAATCTGGGTCGTTTGAATAGGTCCATTCATTGTGTTCAAACAACAAAATTTTTGGTTTGTCCATTTTCAACCCAACTTGGGTTGTTTTTTAAGAGTGGAATCCATTGATTAAATAGTTGTTTCATCCGCAAGCTCTTTTTGCTTCTAGAATGTTCTCTTGGTGTGGATGTACAAGCCGACGTCGTTCTTCTGGTCGATGGTTCCTACAGTATTGGTCTTGCAAACTTCGCTAAAGTTCGAGATTTCTTGGACATCCTGGTCAACAGCTTTGACATTGGGGCTGACAAAGTTCAAATCAGCTTGGTCCAGTACAGCAGAGATCCACACACTGAGTTTTACCTGAACACCCACCACGATCTGAGCGCTGTGGTCAAAGCCGTGAAAACGTTCCCCTACCGTGGTGGCTCCACGAACACCGGCAAAGCAATGACGTATGTGAGAGAGAGGATTTTCATTCCAACCAGAGGCGCTCGCGTGAACGTTCCTCGTGTTACGATTCTGATCACCGATGGGAAGTCCTCGGATGCTTTCAAAGACCCGGCGGCTAAGCTTAGGAACTCGGATGTGGAGATTTTTGCAGTGGGCGTGAAAGATGCCGTCCGCTCAGAGCTGGAGGCGATTGCTAATTCTCCAGTGGAGACCCACGTGTACACCGTAGAGGACTTTGATGCTTTCCAGAGGATTTCCAAAGAGCTAACCCAGTCCATCTGTCTGAGAATTGAGCAAGAGCTTCTGAACATCAAGAGGAGAAGTGAGTATCGTTTGACTCTACCACTAACTGCTGTTAAATTTGTTCGGCTCTCGGTCTGGACGTGCATAGAACCATATGTTTCAAACTCTGGTTTTGTCCCAATTTGTACAAAAGTTTAAAGGCTTAGTTGACCCCAAAATTTACATTTCTTTCTTTCTTTCTTTCTTTCTTTCTTTCTTTCTTTCTTTCTTTCTTTCTTTCTTTCTTTCTTTCTTTCTTTCTTTCTTTCTTTCTTTCTTTCTTTCTTTCTTTCTTTCACAAAATAACTTAGCAGATAAGACAATAGACAATAAGCAGAATGTCCAACCTGCTCAATTTCAAACCATAAAAATAGTAAGCAGAAGCTGTCAAGTATAAACAAACAAACAAGCACTAAAAAAACAAAACAAATAGGAGTTGTGTGCCGTGTGCGCTTTCTAAAGTCTAAAGTTTTTTTAATAGCTTGATGTTGGAAACAGGTCAACTTAAAATCTATTAGGTGAGATACAGCCTAAGCTTGTAATTTTTCTGTAACTTTTTTGCTATTAAATTGGGATGTGAACACAATTCTCTTGGGAAATATCTCATATAGTCTCTGATACCATGGTCTGTTTAAATATTCGATTCTGATTGGCTGGAAGGTGTGCAGTAAAACTGTTAAACGCACAGGTAAATTCTCCACTTCGCATCCGATGGTTCTTCGCCTCTACGTCGTGCACTAAAATCCTTTAATGCATGGCCAGCCGTGGATTATCCCTTACATATATTTCAATTCTGCTCTCCCTTCTAGATCTGATTGCACCCAGGTCTCTGACCTTCTCAGAGGTTACCTCCAGGAGTTTCCGAGCTTCTTGGGTAACAGATGCCGAGGATGTGCAGTCCTATCTGGTCCAATACAAGCCTGATGCTGACACAGAAGCTGGCTACATCACCGTCTCTTTGCCGGGAGACACCACTACGACTGTCTTACATCACCTTACTCCTGTCACAAAGTATGAGGTCAAGGTTTATGCGCAATACGAGAAGGGAGAAAGCTTTCCTCTATCAGACTTTGAGACCACACTGGAAGGTACATGACTGTTATATATAAATGTTAGTTTGGCTAATTACTATTGAAATGTCTTTTGGAACTTTTAAAGGCATGTTGTTCTTTCTTTGGTGCAACACAAATGTTTTTTTAAAGAATATCCTGGCCATTAAACCTGATGAATATTAGGGTACACTGTTCCTTTTTGTGACCTATATGTTCCAATTTGTGCAGAACAAGGATCCGTGAACAACCTGAGGGTGTCCGAGGAGACTACAAACAGTTTCCGAGTCTCATGGGGGGAGGCTCCTGGTCCAGTAGTGCGGTATAGACTCACGTATGTTCCAGTCCAAGGGGATAGTGTGTTGCTAGAAACTGCTACAGCTGGCCCTGAGACCACCATTGTTCTGCAGCAACTTTACCCAGTTACGACATACCGTGTCTCTGTGGCAGCCGAATTCCCATCAGGTGTTGGACCTCAGATGGAGATTGATGGAACAACCAAAGAAGGTGATTGTAGCAACTTAAAATTTTTACATTCATGTTCCTTGATTATTAGTCAAAATCAACTCGATTTGCTTTTATTTAAGATGTCATTTTAGCATTTTCATTGGTTGTTTCTCAAGCATTTATAGACTCGCAAAAAGCTTCAGGGTTTAGATCTCTGGTATTTCAGAAAACTGGTGTAACATTTTACAGTGATTGTTTGAGCAGCCAAACACCTTAAGTGAATGGAAAATCAAGTTGAATTTGACAAAAACTCTATGAGACATTTCCCAGATTTTTTTTTTCGTGAGTTGGCAAAAAATGTCTGTTTGGTTAGGCAAAACCTCTGGGTTCTTTATCAAGGCTGAGAGTAGTTAGTGTCCAAGCATGAGCCAGCTGCGTCCTAATGGCTGCCTACAGCGATGCAGCTGCAGTCTGTCTGTTATTATCTGCTATGGACAAATCCCAGGTCATGACTTTCAACTCATGTGTTAAACTAGAGTTTAATCTCTGCATTGTCTCTGTTCCAGTCAACAGATTGTTTTTTTCCTCCTTGCTAAAGACATGATTCCTCAAAACTTGTTGGGGAGAGGTGTGCTGTTACTAAGTGACTTGTGAGTTTTCATCTGGTTGATGTACAAATACAGAATCCGTGCAACATTATCTTAAGGACACTTGGTGTCTTAAACCCATTTTGGGTTCAGGGTCGGTAACTGGAAGGTTGCTGCTTGTTCATTCCCTCAAAGGAAAGAGCCAGGATTTTTAAAGGTATAGTTCACCAAAAACTGAACTATATTTCATCATTTTCAATCATTTGTAAATGATAATATATGGTGGGATTGAACCAGAAACCTACCAGCTTCTATTACTTTATCCAAAGAAGCATACAGGAGCAACCTAGGATTAAAGACACCTGCAAAATGACATTAGCACTAAGGCTTCTGAGTACCAAAGGATATATCCCAGGCATATCCCATTTCTCCCCAAGAAAAAAAGTCCACTTAAATGTGCAATTGTTGTAATGATATACTGTTTTGTGTAAATGCAGAAGACGCCCATCAAACTTTCTGCGAGTGCATTGCAGCATAAGATTTGAGAAACTACAGCCTTGGAAGGACTAGGGGCATTTTTAACATCCTCAGCTCCTGTCAGAAAGGATAAACAAATAGGTTGAACAGAGTCAAGAATATAATGCTCTTTCTTTCCTTCAGCCCAGATAAACAGCTCGCAGGTCTTCTGGGGTTTCAGATGAACAAATCTTAAGCTACAGTAACATGGCTACAGTATCCCCTAATGAAATGACCAGATCCAGAGCTTGCCCAAGACCTTAAATCACTGAATTCCGGTAATCTTATGTCACCAAATCTGCAGTGTCAGATTTGAGGGCCAAAGATTAGAGCCCAGAAAGAGTAAGCTTTAAGTGATAGAAAACCACCCAAAAATGAAAATTATGTCATCATGGAGCATAATAGAAGTACTTTGAGATGTCAAGAGTACTTTTCTTCCATGCACTGAAAACATATTGAATCCACAAATTAAATAACCATTAAGGTTGTCCAAATGGCTCTAGCTTTATATTCTTCTAAAGCTATATATGGGCCTGGTATGGATCTAATAAAATAACAAAAAATGGTGGATGAGCAAAAAAAAAAAAAAAGTCAAGTGACTGAAAAAGATGAGCTTCTGAAGACTTGGGAAATAGTTACCTTTTGTCATTTGTGGAGAGATATATGCCTGTTGAAGAACATACATTTTTGAAGAATGTTTCTTTAAATGTATTGAGGGTTTGCATTTGGTAGGCTAGAGATTTGGTCTGGTGCAGTTCAAGGTTAGTTCAGGGTTTGGAGTGCTTCATCTAGAGTCCAGAAGTCCTCATTCTCAAAATTTGACCTGTGAGGAGCATAGCATTATGGCTTGATTATAGACTGACATGGAGAGATGGTGATTTCAGTTCCTCCATCCATCCATTCAGACTCGGTCAGCGGGAGCTGGGCTAGATGAAGTTCTCAATGGCAGAAAATGATGTAATGCAGGAACTACGCAGCTTCGTCCCACTCTGGAACAAAGGAGTAGAGTAGTCACCCAGACATCTCTGTTCCTTCCTTTGCATCCTCAAGAGGATATGCATAAGCAGAGCATGAAATATTTCCGTTCTGTCCCCAATCTGATGCAGGTGTGTATTGACCGGGCTCTGGTCCAGTTGATGACCTAGTGTGTCCATTTGTAGAGCAGAGAAGGTATACAATACCAGATGCTATGTACATTTTGAGGTAATTCGCTCTGTCTTAGCTAATCATTGACTTGTCTGTGTGCAATGAGTCTTCAGGAGATTCAATTACCGCAAAAAAGATGATTTCCAGCAAATCACTGTGAAGACCTTGAGACTCTGTAGGAAAAAAATAAATGCTATGTGACGCTATAATAGTTCCCATATTTGTTATTTAAATTATGTTACTTTTCTTGTAGTGTTTAAGCTATACTGAACTAAATAAAAACATTTTAAAGTGGGCTTTTAAAGGGATTTTCAACCCATTGCAGTTCAACAGTGATATTTCAATTCACATTATGTAAACATTAAAAAAGGTCCATATTGAAGCTGTGCTTGAAGTGATGGTCTTATATCTGTAAAATCCATTCCTCTGAAATTGACGTTGAAAACCGTGAAACTAAAATCAGCTGTTTTGTTTCACCATCTCATAGAAGATTGAAAAATTTAACTAAAGAGTTCCCATATGCATGTATACAAGGGAATCAAGAGACGCAAGTTATCATAATGCAAAGGCAAAAGTGCACGCATGTGGAACGCGTTACCTGCCTTGCACTTTAGATTGTTTCCAATGGGGTTTGTTTGTATTATATTTTCCTCAGAGTAGCAACTAGTCAATTGGAGTGAGACTGATTACATAGCAGGATATTATACTGTTACACATGGATATTGATTTAAAATAAATTCTTGATCAGCTAGATACAAACAGGCCAAAAGGTGTCTTTGTACTCCAGCACATGGGTATCCTCAGAGGAGGATTGTTCTTCCTGTTTGCCATCTGTCAAAGTGTGTAATGCATTCAAGCTGGCCTCGCTGTCCGGCTCATGAACCCGGAGATGTACGTAAAGCACAGATGAAGGGGACAAACGAAAGCTCTTTCAGCACCTGCACTTTCCCGGTGATTGACAAGAGGTTAAACTTCAAAAACACTGCGGAAAATTTACTGCATGTGTATGGCCTGTCTCGGCTTTGGATTTCGGAGCTGCATGGGATGCTGGATTGGCTTTTTGAATGGAATTGCATCTTTAAATGGATATAAAAGATCATTTGAATTTCAAGGCTCTTTTAAAGGCAGAGTCAAATACAATCCTGCTGTTGGGCTGCAGAGGAGCTCATATGAAAGTCACATGTTGAGGAAAGATGTAAGGAGTCACATTGTTCAACAAGATGCCCTGGTTCCAATTTGTGAAAATTGCAGGGACTTATAATCGTGTCAGGCAAGGAAGAGACAAGGATAGAGGGATGAGAAATGACTGGGGATTTGAGAAGGTATCAGACATCTGAGGAGAGCACTGTTTGGTGGTTTTGTGGGGATTTGCTTTGTTTTGGAAAAAGAAAGAAGTTGGCAAGTGCTCGCTTCTCTGCTTCTTCTACCTAATCTCAGTATATTGCAATGATATAAAACAGTCAGTGTGTATTTTTCATGTGTGCGAGCATCTTCATTTAAGAGTTTGAAGAAGAAAACAGTTCCTAAAACATGCATATTTGGTCATTAGAGACTGATCAAAATATATGTAAAAAACTATTTCAATGATACTAAAATACAGTGCTTAAAATTATATTCACAATATTCAACAGACATTTATTCAGACACATGGTTTAAAGGGAGAGTTTACCTAAAAATGAAAACTGCTATTATTTACTCATCCTCATGTTATTCCAAATCTGCATGAGTTTCTTTCTTCTGTTGAACACAGAAGAAGGTTTTTTGAAGAATGCCGATAATCAGACAGTTGACGATGGCCAAAACTTCCATGGTATTTTTTCCTACTAAGGAAGTTAATTGCTACCGTCTAGTTATCAACATTATTCAAAATATCTTCAGTGTATCTTTTCATCACTAAGAATGCCTGGAGATCATATATCTGTATATCTGATGATACATCAATCTTGAGACACTATCACATATTTTAAGTAAAAGAATTTCATTGCATGTGATGTCAAACATTTAAAAGAAGGCCACTTAGTAGAGATGATCCTAAGATCCTTAAGTGGGTTGCATTCTTTTTGGGCTCTGTGTGGTTGGTTTTGCAAAGTGTGTGTGTGTTGACTTTATTACCAGCTGTTAAGTTAAGTTTCATCTGAATGAATTAGTGCTCATTGTAGCCCTGACACACCTGCACAAGTGACAGCAGAGGCATCATGAGAAATGGCCCGTCTGCTTCTGGAAATATATCACTGGTTATAGCCCAGGGTGATTCTGCTAAAACACAACTTGGACTGAAATCTTATTCTTGCTTATAATTTTTATATATAACTTGTGCTGCTCAGAATTTCTACCTGCCTTTTGTATATTAAAGTCAGTGTTTTTGCTTTGCCTGCAGAATTGGGCTCACCGAGAGACTTGATAACCAGCGATGTGACCGACACCAGCTTCATGGCATCATGGACGGCCGCTCCAGGAAGAGTGAGGCAGTATCGTGTCCGCTGGAGGTCTCTGTACTCCGGGGAGTCTGGGGAGAAGCTGGTGCCTGGGGATATGACCAGCACGATGTTGGAGAACCTCACCCCTGAAACACGCTACCAGGTGTCTGTGGTCGCATTGTATGACAGCGGGGAAGGACAACCACTCGTGGGGGAGGAGACCACTGATGGTACGTTTTAATTTGTTATTTTAGTTATTGTAGTAATGTCATATTTTTTAAATCAGGGTTTCCCAAATGGGGCTATGCGAGGGAACTGCATGATTACAATAAATAAGTAGGGCAGCACAATTAATCTATATAAAATGCAATTCAAATTGCAATTTGGCTCAGAGCGATTATCAAATTTCAAAAGGCTGCAATCTGGGGCCAGATAACGTCCAAAGCAAACAATCAGTTAGCATCTGGTTTAAGACGGGTGGTAAATAATGGTGCAAATATCAGTAGATTGACTATCGCAAAGCTTAGTCAATCACCTTTCATGATAAATTTAAATACTCTCCTCCTATACATTTTGCATCCGAAAGGGAAACTCCTACAAATGCTTACTGTATATATGCAATGAGGTCAGCTGCAAAAACAACCAGGGCTGGACTGGGGCTTAAATTCGGCTCTGGCATACCCAGCACATCCGGCCCATGAGTTCCCCGTGAATGTTTTTGCTGGGGTTGGGGCCTTAAATTGACGTATATAATAAAACTAGGACAAATAATGATAGATATTATCGAATTTGCTGCAAATGCAGATAAACTTAATATTGCTTTTTTGGTCAGACAGAAATGCCCTTAGCAGTAAAGCACTGATGATTTTGAGCTAGGATGCAGTAAAGTACATTTACTGCTTTTAAATGCTGTCATCATTCACTCACTCTCGTGTCATTTCAAACCTGCATGACTTCTGTGAAACACAAAATAAGATGTTTTGAAGAATGTTCGCAACCAAGCCATTTTGGTTAGGCTACCATTTGAATATTGTATGAACAAAAAAACACTCAAATTATTTTATTTTATGCTACACAGAAATAAATTAATTTAGGTTTGGAGTGACATTAGGGTGAGTAAATGATCACATTTTGGGGTTGAACAATCATATTTTTCAAGAGTTAACACATCATTAAAGTAAGACACTGATATCTATCTTTCATGAGGCTATTACATTTCATTAAATCTATTAAAAAAAGTTATTAAAACTTTTAAAGAGGAAAAAAAAGCTTTGTCCTTTATTTATGGGATCTAGACTTAAAGCTGTTTTATAGACTGTAGTTTAACTATAGACCAGTTTCATTTAAATGTAAGATCATGGTAGTCACAGGGTAAAAAACAGACTGTACAAACCGTGCTCCTCATTATATGGCTATATTGTTTCCAAAACTATATAAAACATATATAATAAACTTATTTGTAAGTAAAAAAATGTAAACACCTGTAGAAAATACGAAAACAGCCTTTATAAAAGTGATTTATATTCTGCAATATTAATTTATGTAATCAACATTTTTAATAAATGTTTCTTCCTAAACACCATATTTCTTCGCTGTTAGTAGCTGCAGAGTAAGTTGTGGTTGTGGTAAAGTGAAACGTTTGTGTGTATTGCCGTTTTCCACTTTACCTCGTCATGAATAGGCTACGTATGGTCGCGGCTGTTTTCAGCTAATTCACCACAGAACTGTAATGTTTCCATATCACACGATTGTATAAAACTAAATAAGTCAAAGTGCCGTTCATAGAGCAGTATTTAAACGCAGCGTACGTTCGTCAGCGTTGTGCGGATAATTCACCTTTGCAGTTCCATGCGCTCAAATAATAAATAAATAAATAGAAAAAAGCGCCTAATATGGAGGAGAGGTCGCTCTCGCTTCGGCTTGTCAATTCAGAAGACAAACCAATGGGCCGCTGTCGCTGCATGTTGTCAGTGGTGAGAAAACTTTTTTTTTTTTTTTAATTTTAAACACTATACCGGCCCCAAAAGTGCGTCGGCCCACCGGGCAAATGCCCGGTATGCCAGATTACCAGTCCAGCCCTGAAAACAACTCTGTCAATGTCTTTTCAGCGCAAATATTTCATTGCATGTCTCCAAAAGAGGGTTTGCACTGGTGCAAGCTGTTAGTAAATCTGACCCTAGGCCGTGTCCACCAAAGCATTTTTTCACATGGCTGGCTGGCGTGTCCAATTGTTTTCAATGGGAGCGTAACGGGACACTGAGTGCTCATCGTTTTTACTGGTCGCCGAAATTTGAAGAATGTTCAACTTTAAGTCAAACGCAGCACTCATCACTGTCACTTTTCACCCAGCCGACCAATCACAGTGGAGGAGGGGTGGGAAAAAATGACAACAACAAGCTTTGCAGAACAAAATCAGAGCCAGAGCAAATACTTTACATTGTACCAGTGGGGGCATTTTTATATAGAATTAATACAGAAACAAACTATCTGTGAAATGATATACAACTAACACTTCCGCGGATATTCTGTATCATAACAAGCAAAGAGTCTCAACTGGAAAAAAACCTGCTGCGTTGCCAAACCGCTCTCAAGCGCTCACAGCAAGGCATTTTCAGCAGAGCGCCTAGTGTCTAAAAACGCTTTGGTGGACACACAGTCTTAGTCTTAGATTTGTAAAAAGAAGAATTTATACATTAGTTGTCAGTGAAACAGAGACTTAAATGTTTAACTCCAGTTTCCACAAAAGTAAAAGTTAGAGGGAACATTTAAAGAAATTAAGACATATTAGCAGTGTAAAATAAATAATATTTTCCCCTTTAAAGTATAATTACAATAGTAATGTACTTCTGTCTTAATGTTTTATGATTATAATTTATTATAATAATGATAATAATAACTAATAATAAATCTATTATAATAATTATAAATTAAAATGGTTGTTTATTATTCCTTTATTTAACCAGGGGAAATCATTTTGAGACTATCATCTATTTTTCCAAATGTTGTTGATGTTGAGGTTCTTCAGATAAACATATTGGTTCCAGAATACATACTGTAGAAGGTTTTCCTGAAAACCATGGGACCTAAAAGTTTGTTTAATCATGTCACTGTTTCTAAAAAAGGTTTTTAAATGACTGTAAAACTCTTTTTGAAAGAATTACAGTGCACCTGGAAAGTATTCACAGCGTTTCACTTTTTCCATGTTACAGCCTTATTCCAAAATGGATTAAAATCATTATTTTACTTCTCAATTCTACAAACAATACCCCATAACGACAACGTGAAAGAAGTTTGTTTGAAATCTTTGCAAATGTATTAAAAATAAAAAACCTAAAAAAATTCACATGTACAGAAGTATTCACACCTTTTACCATGACACTCAAAATTGTGCTCAGATGCACCCTTTTTTGAAATCATCCTTGAGATGTTTCTACAACTTGATTTTAGTCCACCTGTGGTAAATTCAGTTGATTGGACATGATTTGGAAAGGAACACACACCGGTCAATATAAGGTCCCACAGTTAACAGTGCATGTCAGAGCAAAAACTAAGCCATGAAGTCTAAGGAATTGTCTGTAGACCACCGAGACCTGATTGTATCGAGGCACAGATCTGGGAAAGGGTACAGAAAAATGTCTGCAGCATTGAAGGTCCCAGTGAGCACAGTGGCCTCCACAATCTGTAATATGAAGAAGTTTGGAACCACCTGGTCTTTTCCTAGAGCTGGCCGCCTGGCCAAACTGAGTGATTGGGGGAGAAGGGCCTTAGTCAGGGAGATAATCAAGAACCCAATGGTCTCTGTGGAGAAAGTAGAACCTTCCAGAAGAACAACCATCTCTGCAGCACTCTAGCAATTAGGCCTGTATCGTAGAGTGGCCACTTCTCAGTAAAAGGTCGTCTGGAGTTTGCCAAAAGGCACCTGAAGGACTCTCAGTCCACAAGAAACAAAATTCTCTGGTCTGATAAAACAAAGATTGAACTTTATGGCCTGAATGGCAAGCATCATGTCTGGCTCATCGCCTGGCCAATACCATCCCTACAGTAAATCATGGCGGTGGCAGCATCATGCTGTGGGGATGTTTTTTCAGCGACAGGAACTGGGCGACTAGTCAAGACCAAGGGAAAGATGAATGCAGCAATGTACAGAGACATCCTTGATGAAAATGTGCTGCAGAGCATTCTGGACCTCAGACTGGGGCGAAGGGTCATTTTCCAACAGGACAATGACCTTAAGCATTCAGCCAAGATAACAAAGGAGTGGCTACGGAACAACTCTGTCGAATGTCCTTAAGTGTTCCAGCCAGAGCCCTGACTTGAACCTGATTGAACATCTCTGGAGAGATCTGAAAATGGTTGTGCACCAATGCTCCCCATCCAATCTGATGGAGCTTAAGTGGGAAAAACTGCCCAAAAATAGGTGTGCCAAGATTGTAGCATCATACTCAAGACGACTTGAGGCTCTAATTATTGAGAAAGGTGCTTCAACAAAGTATCGAGCAAAGGCTGTGAATAGTTATGTTCTAAAAATGTTCTATATAAAATCGTTTTTTTTTTTTTTTTTAAATACATTTGCAAAGATTTCAAACTAACTTATTTCACGTTGTCAATTATGGGGTATATGGGGTATTGTTTGTAGAACTGAGGAAAAAAATAATGCATTTAATCAATTTTGGAATAAGGCTATAGCATAACAAAATGTGGAAAAAGTGAAGTGCTGTGAATATTTTCTGAATGCACTGTAATAGCGTTAATAGAACCCAGTTATACAATTTGAAATGAAGTTGGAGGTTAGGTTGGGTTTGGATTAGGGTTATAGTTAACTTTAAATCTAGCAAACATCTTCTAGGAAAGAAAGATGGTTCTTAGGGTAATACAGACCTGACAGGACATGCACACAACCATTTAAAGTACAAGTCGACAACCTTCTACTGCAGTCTGTGGCACTCAGTTTGATCGATGGAAAGGAATGGAAAAGGAAAGAAACCTTTGATTCTTAGCTAGTTGAAAAATTATTGAAAGTTAGCGTGACTTCTTCAAGTTGTGGTTTTGGGCTTGGCACCAAATCTTGGCGAGTACAGTGAGTTTTGAGTTTCTGTGCAGTAGTCACTTGCCTCCGGGTGGAAAAAGTGAGCTGATCGCAGCACTGGTGCAGTGAACATCACCACTGCGGGAAAGAGCAGATTTAAAGGGTTGCATGTGTGCAGGGCAGCCCATAATATGAGCCGTATGTCGAATGGGATGCTGGCTGGAGCGTGGATGTGTTTTCTCTACCCTACTCAAATCGTACAAACTTGTGGAAACTTAACACCAGTGTGGGGATTGAAAAAGTACTGGAAAACGTTTGCTTCCTTTTGCCTCGTCTGTGGTTTCCCGTTCACATCTAACCATCTCTGATTGTCTGTTTTCATTTCATTTGTCAGTTTTTGATTTATCCAGTCCGTTGAGGAAAGTCTAGTTGAATTTCAGTCAAATATTCTTGTCTTTTTTGTTTTTTTGTAGCATCTGCATCCGCCAAGGCTTTAGTAGTGTTTGACGAAACCGAACGAACCATGCGTGTGACATGGAAAGCCGCTCCAGGCCCCGTGGTCAGCTACAGACTCATGTATGTCTCTCAGGACAGCGGTAAAGAGATGACGATGAAGATCCCAGCCAATGTCACCACCACCATGCTGAGAAAACTGCAGCCTTTGACCACCTACCTCATCACTGTGCATCCCATTTACAAACGAGGAGAAGGAAAAGCAAGGCAAGGAGTAGGAACCACACGTACGTTGGCCAGTAATTCAAAGCCCATGAGTCACAGTACAGACACAGGCACACATCACCACTTACACTGGAAAAAATAATGTTTTTCCTCTGTACAAGACAGTTTTCCTGTATAAGTATCTAAAAGTTCTTAAATCAAGATTATTTGAGAAGCAAAATATAGTTGATAAATGGGTTAGACAAGACAAATGATAAAACAAAACATAATATAAATTTGCTTCTCATGCAAATTTTACATTTTGATGTAAGAATGTGTACATATTTGTACTAGAAAGATAAAAAGAATGAGGAAAAACTTTTTTTCCTGTGTAATTTTATGGATTGGAACAAAGCCCTAAACTTAAAGTGTTAAATTACACTTTACATTAATGATTTTTTTTTTAATTGTTAGACATTGTGATCAAACATCAAGATTGTCACATCATGAATGATAAAACGGACAACAACAACAACAAAAATACAGACACTGAAAGAGGGACTATATGAAGAGACCAAAAAATCACAATAAATCAAACTTTTGGCTTGGTCCAGTAAGCAACCACTCAAGCAACTGCATAGAAAAACCTTAGCAACTGCAAAACAATTTCCTGATAACCACCTAGCACCTTAGCATCATTCAAGTCACATAATATTTACGTAGAAAATATAAAAATCTAGTTGCATAGAATTTGGCTGTATGAAATACAAAGTGAAGTATGCCCACAGTGCTTTTGCAGTATTTTGCTGCTGGACTGTGTTAGCATGTGCTGACATTGCCGCCTTCTCTTAATCCTACAGTGTCACCATATAAAGCCCCAAGAAACCTACAGACCTCTGAACCCACCAAAACCAGTTTCCGTGTGTCCTGGGACCACGCTCCTGGTGATGTACGAGGGTACAAAGTCACTTTCCATCCCAGCGGAAATGATATTGATCTAGGTGAACTTCTTGTTGGACCATATGACAACACGGTTGTCCTAGAGGAACTCAGGTAATGTTTAACATCAACATATGCTAGATATCAACATCAACTAGATGCTTTTCTTAACGTAATGATGCTAAACATACTTCTTGTTTTAAGACTGAACATATGGTTTCAGTTTTGTTCTTCTTTCACAGAGCTGGAACTAAATACTCCGTGGCTGTTTTTGGCGTGTTTGATGGAGGTCAAAGTATGCCGTTGGCTGGGGAGGAGAAGACCACCCTTTCTGATGCACCTATCAATGAAACACCTGTTGACATCTCCGGTATAATCTCAGCACATCATTCTAAGACGTCATGTTTATAGTATGTTCTCATCATGCACTTTCTGTTGAAGTGCTAAAGAACTACAAAATACCCCAGGAAGAATGACTACAATAAAGTGTCATATGGATCAAAATGAGCTATTAAAGCAGAATTGCGTCAATGAGTTTAGATGTATTAGTACTGATATTATAAATAATATATACGTACGTAGATGTTATAATAAACAAGATGGTACATATAAAATGCAAATATGGAACAATTAAAAATATAAGCTAGTAATATTAAGAATAATAAAATCATGTTAATAATATATTAATAAAATATTATTATTAGTAGTAATAATATAAAACAAATATGTAACAAAAAGTAAAATAAAATAAATAATTGAATATATTCGTATTAGTATTTTCTTAAAATACTGTATTTCACAATTCACCTTCTCTTTCTAATGTACAAAGTTTTGATAAATTATTTAATAATTAAAAAAATGTAAAACAATTTCCTATGTGATGACATGCCACCAAATGTTAACATGTATCTTCTATAGGAGGTGAATTTTTAGGACGCGTTTTTCAATGCTAGATTTAAAATGAATGAATGGGCTTGTTCTGATAAAGAAAAGTGTACAAATGGACACAGTATTCATGGTGAGATCAAGTGTAAGGTTTGAAGTTGTGGGCTCGAAGCCTTTGGCAGCTCACTTCGCCAGCAACAGTGTCTTGAGATTGATTCTGGCAGCTATTGGCAGTCAGTTTAAAGGCTTGAGTGTAGTCATGATGTGAAAGACTTTCCAGAGGTTAAGTTGTGCAGCAGCGAGGAGTTAAGCAGCAGATGCAGTGGGAATGATGGCAGGGTGCTGCAGGAGTTTAGTTGTGAAACGACCACAGTAAAGGTCACGTAAAGGCACAGTTTTCCACATGTATCACTGCAAACTAGCCCAAACCAGTAGTCTGGTCAAGCAGGATGACTGCAAGGTCAATATGCAATCAAAATGAACCATATATATGTTCTTAAAACCTGTTACATTATCACATGATTTATCAGAAAATTGATCAAACCAAAGGAAAAAAAACTTTCTGAAATCTAGGTTGTACAGATTATTGGGTGGGGTTAACCAATAGCATAATGTCTGTTTAGTCTTTATTTTAGGCTGCTGTTGTAAGCAATGCTGCTTTTATAAAAGTCACACAATACACAATTTCCTTCATCCTTCCACATAATCAGCCTTAATCACAAAACAATGTTATAATCAGAAGTTTTCATCTCATTTGGCAACAGCGTGAGGCCATGTGTGACGTGTACGAGAGTTTGTCTCTATGTGTGTCTCTCTCCCATTTTCTGCACTGTGACACAAGTTCATGGAAAGATGCTCTGTTTTCATTGAGGCAGTTTTTCGTTGAGAGAAGAGAGAAGGCCAAAGAATAGCACACATTTAGGAAAGTGTTACGTTTCTTTGGTCTCCATCGCTGTCTGTCAGCATTTTGTCAGACTAAAGTAACAGTGATTTAACGGATCACACCAGCTTACAGTGGTCAATGCATTTTTTAAATTTATTATGTTTTTTAATATACTTTACATTTCAATGTATTTTATGTAGTTTAGTTTCAGTCACTTAAAAAACCACAGACCATTTTGATCTGATTATCATCGGATGTCTAATAAAACATATGTATTTTTTTAAAGTATTATTTTATGTATTTTTTTCCAGCCACTTTTTATTTTATTTTATTTGTAAGATAGTTATACTTATAGTTCTAGTATCCCATAATAAACATGGGTCTGCCTGCTCTAACCATTTTAACCAAGATGGTTTACAGGTTAAAATTTGATATACAATCTAATGATTACCAGTGAACATACTGGACCAGCTAGAAACCATGTAAAACTAGCTACAATCCGTAGCTATGGTACCTCATTTTGGTATATATCTTTATTTTATGAGCTTGTGTGTGTAAATAAATCAATTTCACAAGATATTTTTCACTTGCAGACCAAGTGTGATGGTGTCCAGTGAGATCACCAGTGCTCTAGCCTCAGTTTTGGGGCTCAATAGGTATCTGGAGCTCCACACGTTCTACAGAGGTGGAATGCGCAAAAGAGATGAAGCTCGTATTTCATGTGTCACAAATGGCTACTTTTCTCTGTAGAACAGAAGCAATGACAATTCCAGGAAAACAGCCTCCAGGGCCAGATGCCAAAGGGGATTTGGATACAGTGCAAGACTGAAGACTCAAAGGACAAAAGTAGAAATTGAATGGAAAGAGTCTGTAGCTCCAAGAAAATACAGTGAAATAAAAGTCTTATCTAAAAACGTGATGTTTTGAAGTTATTGCGGTGTTAATGTGCCTTTTTATTTGCTGTGAGCATGTGTACACGTCTCTTCCCCGTTTCTCATTACTGTCTATTTTAACTCTACATGCCATCAGCGATTATACAATCACATCTAAGCTCCTCTTGGCTTTTCTCGCTGTATAACTCTAGTGTGTTTTACTCACAGATGCTCAGTGTAAAACCAATGCCAAGGCTGATATCGTCCTGCTGGTTGATGGATCCTGGAGTATCGGCCGTTTGAACTTCAAAACCATCCGGGCTTTTATTGGTCGCATGGTGGGCGTCTTTGACATCGGCCCTGACAGGGTTCAAATCGGCAAGTCTCCCCTGCCTCTGTTTACTTCATGTTTTTAGATATGTTGAAGGTATATTCATGCATCTGGACTCCAGATGTGAGCTTTATGCTGGGCTCCTTATTGAGTTATTAACAGGAACCTTTACCCGTGCATTCATAATGGTGTGTGCTTCTCTCACAGGTTTGGCTCAGTATAGTGGGGATCCCAAAACTGAGTGGCATCTGAACGCTCACGCCACCCGTGAATCGCTGCAAAATGCTGTGGCCAACTTACCCTACAAAGGGGGAAATACAATGACGGGTACAGAGCTAATACATAAGTGCTTTATTATTTACTGTCTTGAAGATGCTCTCTTATTTGTTTATCTCAATTCCTGAAAGAAACATTTAAAGGTGTTGTGTGTCATTTATGCACATCTAGTGCATGAATTTTCTCCACAAGGAAATTCATTTTTAAAAGATAACTTATAATAAACATTTAAAGACAGACCTACTGTGAGCTGTGGGGTTGCTATTTAATGCTATATGTTTTTTTTTAAGCTGTCAGTCAACATTATATATATATATTAATTAATTGTGTTTAAAAGCAGATTTCCTCGTGAAAAACTACATGTCCACCAATCAGAGAACTAGCAAATTGCACTAAAAGAACATTATAGCGCCTCAAGCACTGTGAATGACATGATAGTCAATTTCCCCAAGCTTGCAAACTACTTAAATATCTTTATGTATATGCATATTTTGCAATAAATGTAAAATATGTTGCTTCTATACACACAGTGAAATGAAATGTGAATGAAATGTGTACACCTGCAAATGGCTTGCTTGTTAATTATTTTATTGCCAAAACGACACACTTCACCTTTAAATCAATTTCAGAAGTGTTTTGCACATATAGGAAATGCATGAATCAATGAATCAATCAATAGAACTAATCAAATATTCTGACCATAGATTATTACAAAACCATTATGCAACTTATTGTGTTTCCAAAGGTATGGCCTTGAACTACATCCTCCAGAACAACTTCAAAGAAAATGTGGGTATGAGACCCGATTCTCGTAAGATTGGTGTCCTTGTTACCGACGGCAAATCTCAGGACGAGATTGTAGTGAATTCTCAGAAACTGCGTGACTCTGGCATTGAGCTCTATGCCGTCGGTAAGTTCTTCTCTTCTTGACATTGCTCACACTATCTAATTCAGTCACAATGGACTGTAGTAGTTTTCATGCCAGTAAAAGATACTCAACCCAGAGCTCTTCTGTGTCCAAACATCTCACAGCTTTTCATTTGGCAAGACTACAGCTTGATCGATGTCTCCTTAGCTCAGCTGAAGTAATTGAGATCTTTCAATAATCATCTCCTCTTGGCTCCTAGGTGTGAAGAACGCTGATGAAAATGAGTTGCGATCCATTGCCACCGACCCTGATGAAATTCACATGTACAATGTCAATGACTTCTCCTTCCTGTTGGATATTGTGGACGACCTCACTGTCAACCTCTGTAATAGTGTTAAAGGCCCAGGTACAGTCACGTTCTTGACAACTGAATCTAAACAAATCTGCCTGGTTCTGTTCTGCAGACTAGAAATAAAAACCCAGAACTCCCAAAGCTCCCAAAGTTTGGCTCGGCTAAACTGCTTGAACTTGTGCCATCCATTTTTGATTTGCACTCTTGTTTTCCCAGACGGTTCTTTGTTGGTTTTTTTAAACTAATAATCTTGTTGAAAAAACTGTAGGTTGCACTCCGATCCTCCTTGGGGGATAACAGTGATTTACTGAACCATGAAACTTGTGATATATAACCCATTTAACCTTTTGCAAGGAGCTAATAGGCCTGAGGAAGATTTACAGTCTAAGTGTAAACCTGTCTGAGAGCTGTTTGACAGCACAGCTTACATTTTTCCATTGCTTTCCATGAACCAGGCGGCGGCCCAGGGACACCCACTGACCTGGTGACTTCCGAGGTCACACACTACTCCTTCCGTGCTACCTGGATGCCACCTGATGAGCCAGTGGAGAAGTTTCGCATCGAGTATGTCCCTGCAGCTGGTGGAAATACTGAAGTGGTGAGTGTTAAAAACACATATCCAGCTATGTAGGCATGGCAGATACCTCTGGTAGATATACCCTGGTAGATTTTAAACTTCTGGAAGCTATGGCACTTTTATTTATTAGCCTACATTCTCTTGCATCTTGTGCAGGGCTCAAAGTTAAGGATTCTTTTCTACTGGCCAAGGCAGGCATGGTTACCATTTGTACTTGCCCTGCCAAAATTTTCACTGGCACCACGATAAGAAAAGTAATAAATAAATAAATAAAATAGGCCTAGTTATTGTCTTTGTTTTTGAACTATAACCTTAATACAGAACGTTGTGGCACCCAAAACTACTAGCCTAGCTTTTAATCATTTCAAATATTGTTAAGGACAAGTGAACTGTAATAAAATAAGAACAAATGATCAAATTAAGAGCAATAGCACAAATACAATAGAACAAACATACAATGAAAATAAACACTGCTTTTCAGGCAGTGGTAATTTTCAGGTAGAGAAAATGAATAATCAAATGTAAAATAGCACTGTATAGTCTTCAATGTATAAAGTAAATGAATATCAATCTTTTTTAATGTTACAAAAGTTACTCATTAAGAGCAGTGTGTGATTTTTTTTCTTCTTCTTTGTCCTTTGTTTGATTAACATCAAAACGAAGATTGCAGCTGCTGTCACTTTAAGAGCTGCAGGGATCCAATATATTGTTACACATGAGTTTTATATGTCAACTGTTCATGTTCACTTAAGACACAGCCGACTATGTTTACCAAGATCCTTATGAGACCAGATTTCTTTTTTTAACGTATTTTTGTGTGAATATGTCCGCTCAATCGCAAGAAGATGTGAAAGTGCTCCGTTCAGCATTCGCACACTGTCTGAGAAGCGGCTTTCTTTGTGTGTGTTTCGGATGTGTGTGCACAAAACTTCTTACACTATTCAACTGAGTTCTCTTTTGTGTCTTCTTGTGCTTGAATATTTAAATGGAAAAGTCTTAAAAACTTGCAAATTATAAACTTTTGTTTGTTTAGCTCTGGCCCTATCAGACAAATGGCAGTTGCATCAATTTTCCAGAGCAACATTTACACCATCGGACCATTGGGCAGTCCTTATTATCAAGCCCTGTTGTTAACACTTTATTTTGGTGGTCCCTTTAACATTCTGTTGACTATAAGTAACTTTGCAAATACATGTCAACTAACTCTAATTAGAGTATTAGTAGACTTTCTACTATCTGCTTACTCTTGTAACTCTTGCTAACTATTGTTAATCATGAGTTAATGCATGACTCATAAAGAGCTAAACCATTTAATAATTACTGCATAAGCTTATTTAGTAAAAATAAATGGCATCATGTATTAATTCCCTAATAACATATTAACTAATAATGTAAATTAGTGTGTTAATTACCACAATGGGTCAAAGCCATGCATTTCAACTACTAGTTGTCTGCTTTAATTAATCATTACCTAATGATTTGCAAAGGTATTATTGTTATGTTATTACTTTACTTGTTCAAGCACATGACTATTAGCTAATTTTTAAGCAATAAGTCATTGTGGTTATGGCTAGCAAGTTTTTGAACTTCTTTTGCATTGGGAGTATCTCAGTGACTCGCTCTAGTAGACAGCTCACTATCTTGTGGAACAGATTTTATATGTGCCTATCATTTATTTATTATGGTGCCCATAGTGTGGTTGCTATAAAAGTCAAGTTTGATAAAGTGCAACATTTGACATTTAATTTCTATGTCTCTACCTACATCTTGTGTAACCTCAATGACTTCAATAAAACAGGATAGCTTTCATATAACATTCATTCAAAGCTATGCATCTTGTCACATTTTATTTTACCGTATACACTGTGTGCATTTGGGATGATCTATATGGCTTAAAAGTATCATGGATCAGTATGGGCTGAACTAGATCCCATAAATTTCACAGCTTTCCCGGCGTGTCCATATGCTGAATTCCGACCTTTAAGAACCTGCAACTTAAGAGAGATGATTTCAGATGGCCACATGCCTCCCCGTTTCGCTCTCTGTCTTGTGTAATACCCTCTCAGCAGAAGATCACCTCTCCCTGATGATGTTTTTCAGATGTTTGCAGATGGTGAAGAAAACACACTTGTCCTGGTCAACTTGACCCCCATGACCGAGTATGTTATCAATGTCTATGGAGTGATCGGTGAGGAGAGCAGCGAGCCTTTGAAAGGAACCGAAACCACATGTAAGTAGAGCAGATCAAAACCTCTCCTTCTGTTTATGTTTATCACTCTAGTTCTCCTACTGTTCAATCTCATTGTCTGATAAAACTCACTATATAAACCATATCTATTCCTCAAAACCACTGGAAACAGCTGTTTTCCTGCATACCTCCAATCTCCTGCCAGAAAATCCGGAAATAAGTATGTTGGTGCCTCAGTGAATACTTTGCTCAGAGCTGCTGTCAATCTCAGCTGTCAATCAGGACGTCACCCCCCGGTTTTACAGCATCAAATAACTAACTAAAACCAAACTTATTTAACAAAAAATAACACTTGAACTTAACATCAGCAGCATAAAAAAAATGAAATTAAAATTATCTGAAGTGTAATTGGATTGTTTAGTTTGTCTCACATCCCATTCGATTACATGGAGAGGGCGAGGTTTATGACCTATACTTGGACCAACTACCTGGAGGGCGATTGAAACATTATGGCTTTACCTTTCAGGACTTGTGCAGCACACTTGATACTGCTGATATTTTCACCTTGTCTACATAAGACAGCTACTTTCTAACCAAAAATGAAATGTGATACCACCCAGCAACAACCCTAGCGTTTTCCACCAACTTTTAAATGGCAGAGCGCGTCACATTGCCTTATTCCACAAAAACTACATGCAAAAATTTGTCCTGAACATAATATCCTTTATGTTAAGGAACAACCGATGTGTTGGGAGTGCACTAATGATGTCTGAAAATGTGTCTAGGTTGGCAGCTCAGTTTTGTTTGGAGCAGAGCCAATATGAAACCTCAAAGAAATACTGCAGCTCCTATATAACACA
Organism: Pseudorasbora parva; assembly: GCF_024679245.1. Taxonomy (NCBI): domain Eukaryota; kingdom Metazoa; phylum Chordata; class Actinopteri; order Cypriniformes; family Gobionidae; genus Pseudorasbora; species Pseudorasbora parva. The sequence continues at coordinate 41,814,084 of NC_090186.1, read as the reverse complement.
ATTTTAATGCTAGTTTCCACATCGCAAATATAAAGCAGCTGTGAAATCTGAGAAGTGGGCCTTTGTCAACAGCTTCGTTTTGGTCTTATGGACGGACAAAGTAAACTTGAATAATTTTTACAGATTTAAAGTAAACAGAACAACTTAATTGGCTATTTTCGCTTTATAGTTTGCTTAAGTCTCTTTTTACATTTCTCACTATAATGTTTATGATCAACATTACAAGACCTTATCCCATCGTAAAGAGAGGCTTATCGTTTCGTCATGAGCCACTTGGATGCAATAATCTGCCTTGGTCATTGTGGCTTTAGCTTTATGGTCATTTAATGTGACCAAAACACGTATGTTAATGAGAAATCACAACTTTTTATTGTTCTTTTTCATTCTTATAAAGCTTTTTTGAATGTGGTTCAAAGATATTTTAGATAATTTACATGTTTTTTCACAGTGCCCCTACCTGCTGTTACCAGCATGGCCGTGTATGATGAAACCCGGACGTCCATGCGAGTCCGATGGGAGCTAGTTGACGGAGCCAGTGGGTACTTGCTGAACTATAACACCATCAACGCCAGTGTGCCCTCTGGAAAGATGGAGGTGAGGGCCTGTCACACTGACGCCTTCCAGAACACCCTCCAGACGATCTCTCAAAATTTCCACCTCTGCTTTATTAGACCTCAAGGCAGAGTAAACCCATCTCTGCCAGCGGCCCCTTTAGCAAAGCCAGATGGTCAAAGCAAGGAGCAACTGTTTTACACTGCTGTTCACGACTAGAGGAAAGATAAATCACAAATGAGATCTATCTGAACCATCTTAATTCCATAATCTGAAGTGCTGAAAATTGCTTTTATCATTTGTATCTTTATATATATATATATATATATATTTCTATTTAGCTTGAATTTATTTCTGTTTTAGTTTTAGTAACTTTAGTACTTCAACTTCAAGTTGTTTTATTTCAGTTAGTTGACAAGGAAACATTTCTAACAAAAACAAGTTTCAATAGTTTTAATTAAAATTTTAGTTAAAAAAGTAACTTTTTTTCTAAAGTTAGAAGTTAAATAGGATATTCAGTTTATCAATCTGAAACATTTTTTTTTCCAAGTTACAAAGATACAGAAGTCTGCAATACAAATTATAGATGTCAATTTAAACTCCAACATTTCTCATTAAATTCCTTTGAGTCCACATGATCTAATCTGCTATCCACATTCATGTATCGCTTATACTCTTATTGTGTCAACTTTTATTTATTTCACCTTAGGAATTTTAGGAGACATCTGAGACAAAGTTGACAATTAAATTAGGCTTAGCTGAAAGCTTTAGTCTCCTGAGCAATGAAAGAGTGGCCTCTGATCAATAAAATACTACTTAAGGGGGGTCTACAAAATCCAGGCTCGCCTGAAACAAAAGCTTTTGGCAAAAAGGAGCTAATGCTGCCTGTTCTGAATCTATTTCCTCCCTGAAGTAAAGTACATAACAGTACCCAAATATCTGCAGATGGAGATGCAGATGTGTTTTTTTTGGAAAAGCCACAACCTTCATCCCAGGAGATCTTGCTCATCGGATTTAGTCTGGAAGAGACATACCTTAATCAGGAGTGTGTTTATGCCAGGTGTTCCTCATAACAAGTCTTGTCTCGCTGGGCCATTGCTTTGCTAATGTCCATTCTCTTTAACATCCCTCCCTCCTGCAGATGCGAGTTGGTGCAGATGAGAATGATGTCCAGTTGTTGCAGCTGCTTTCAAACACGGCGTATTCTATCTCCCTGTTTGCCTTACATGGAGAGGTGGTCAGCGGACCCCTAATCGACAGAGGAGTCACTCGTACGTCTTCTCAGATGGTTTCGATTTTTATTGTATGTTTTTAGAAATATCAAATTAATTTTATCTTTCTGTCTTCTAGTGCCTCTGCCTCCATCAGGTGAGTTGAGGATCTCAGAAGTGACCCACAGCTCCATGCGTCTAAACTGGGATGCATCTGCTGGAAACGTCAGGAAGTACATCATCACCTACAAGCGCGAAGATGGAGAGCTGAAAGAGGTAATCAAAATGTGTAATTCACACAGCAGGGATTAGTAAGATTTAATCATGATATAGTAATCAAAAATATCAAAAATGTCCCATGCAGTGTTTGTAGTTCGGGACTCTAAGAACCATTTGTAGAACCATTTCCAATAAAAATAAAAAGGAGCCATTTCTATAAAAGTATAATGTTTGATTTTAGTTAATGGAACATAGGACTAAACTAATTAATGGAATTATAATTGTAGTTACATTTCCTATCTTTAACCTTTTGTAACATTTGTAGCTTGCAGCTTGAAAGAAGATATTTTAATTGCAGTTTAATGGACTGTCTTGTTCTATGATGAATAGTCTTGGGTTGGGAAATAGGCCTGAGCTATGCAGGGAATGTGAGATAGATGAAGAGAAACTTTAGCTTTTTAGTCATTATTTTAGAGAGGGTCTTCCATGGAAAGAGTTCATTATCTAGGACTTCCTGCATTTGAAAGCCCCCATATTAACCCCACTAAGGTATTCACAAACGGATCCTGGTCAGACGGTAGGACCAAATCTAGGGGGGTTACGTTGAGGACACCACCTTTGGGATTTGGCTTTTCGCCTGTTCTCTCTGTCTCTCCGTAATGATGCCTTTATGGATATTTCCAGAGTGCTGTTTTTTTACCAAAAGGAGTCTTTTATCTTTGAAAATCTACTGAGATGAACAGTGGAACTATTTGAGGAGGTCTGAAAGGTCATGTCCAAGCAAACTTGTTGATAGGATACAGACTGTCTTGTTTAGCTCTTCTTGGACACACTCTGGAATGAGGTTGAGATGACCTAATTCACTAAGCCGATTTCTGGATGCATCTTTGCATCCATACAAGGCAAAACATAACTATAGCTATTTATCATACTTAAGGATTTGAGTATGACGTAGATGATTTGTCAAATCATGTCTGGTTTAGGAAAGGTGTGTTGTTAGATTACAAAATGACTTTAAGATTATTGCCTGGTGTGCAACAAAATAAAGGAGGGATCTAGGCCATATCTCGAAACCTGTTTGCATCAAAGCCCTTAGGTTAAGAAAACACTCATCTGCTGAACTTAAACACAATGGCTGATTTTGTGTTAACTGAGGAACATTTTTAGTGATCATGATATGGTATTATAAATATTGAAAGTATGATATGATTTGTTGATTGTACTTTATTTTACAATATGGATACTTACAGTGTACTTACCTAAGAAAATACTGGGTAATATAGGGTAACTACATGGGTTAAGGTTAGGTTTAGAAATAAGTTGAAGGTTTGTGCCTAGTTATTATCCAGATATTATAATTATATTGTATGTACATGTTAAACAGGACTGTAAAATAAAGTGCTACCGATTTGTTTCTTGTTTTCGGTACCATTAAGCCATTTCACACCAGGTGAGATCTGCCATGCCATGGCTAAGCACCTAACAAAGGCCTAGTCAGTGAGTTCATTAACAGTGGTTTGGGACAAATACTGTATAATGTCATTTAATGGAAAAATTGTGAGTGGCGCACCAGGAATTCAAGCAGTTGGTGTTTTGCACAGGCAAGCATTGTCCTCAGAAAATCGAGCTTGGTAGTGTATTTTTTTTTGAAGTTTAGATTAAAAAAAAATGTTTTAGTCCATGTGTAATGAATGGAGATGAGGCAAGTCGGCCTGTCAAAAGCATCTGTTGTTCCTTTTCCCTTGACGTGTATTAATGTTAATGCTGACGTTGGTGTTTGACAGGTTGAGGTCAACGGTGACATCACCACTTTGGTTCTCACCAGCCTCCGCTCTCAGACAGAGTATGATGTTGCTGTCACTCCTGACTACGACGAAGGTCCAGGAAATCCCATGCTTGGCAGTGCAATAACTGGTGAGGTTATAATCCTTCCTCACTGATTCTCCAAGATGACTTGATTGACCGATGATGTTGGTTTGGCAACAGCAATTACTTGACAACTGCTAGGTTTTGTTTGTTACATTGGTGTTGAACTATGTGACTTACTGGCTACAAGACCTGCAATTTCAGTAGGTCTTTCAAGCTCCCTGTCTGGATAATGACTGCCATGTGTTACGCCACCCCTACCCAAGCCACGTGTATGTGTTCATGGATTTATTTTATCAGTCCCAAGGGTGATATCCTTCATCAGTCCCAGCTGATCCGCAAGTTTTGAGTTTTCTTGCTGACATACAACCCGCTTCCCTTTACACAGGAACTCGGCATGATGGGACATGTCAGATATGATGGTTCACAGTCCCAATGTTCACACCGGTTTCTATATCACACACTTTTTCTGTTGACATTCAGATGTGGTTCCTGCACCCAAGAATTTGGTGTTTTCTGAGGTGGGCCAGACTTCATTCAGGGTCACATGGGAGCATGGAGCACCTGACGTCGCTCTCTACCGCATCGGATGGACCAAGAAGGGCGAGAACAACTTCAAATATGTATGTTTATCAGCTTGTAATTTGCATAAAAATATAAATGTATTCAAAATAACCTTGTTTTCAGTATGAATAATCTAAAGAACACTATAAAGAACATTTTACGGAATTAAGTTTCCATAGATGTTAAAGGATTAGTTCACCCAAAAATGAAAATTCTCTCATTAATTACTTACCCTAAAGTCGTTCGACACCCGTAAGACCTCCGTTCATCTTCTGAACACAAATGAAGATATTTTTGTTGAAATCCGATGGCTCAGAAAGGCCTTCATTGACACCAATGTCATTTCCTCTCTCAAGACCAAGCGGCAACCTCCCGCGATCTCTCTTGAAGCCGATACGGAAGTAATGTAAACTGCAATTCCTCAACTGGCCACTAGGGACAGGCTCCAGAAGGGAGCAGAATCTCATTGAGCCCCATGTTAAAATTCTCAACTTTAAAGCAGAAAAAAACATGTTTACAGCCTGGTACATATTGTGGTTTTGGCTTATAAGGCTAATTTTGATCTCCATGACAACTCTGAGGGGGGTGAATTTATTTATAACTCATTCGTTTACGTTATATAAAGCCTTAAAGTTCTGCATAATTAAGGGCGTGGTTACAAGTGGATAGCCATTTATCCAGCGTCTATAGTCATTGCGTCACCTCAGCTCCGCGCACATCCCGCCTTTTTCCCCATTTTCTGTTATCCAGGAGTGACACGCGATGACTCGCTCACAAGATGGCGACGCCCAGCTCGCCCCTACTTTAAGCTTCAGAACGGCTTATCAGAATCCTATGGGTGACGTCACGGACACTACGTCCATATTTTTTTACAGTCTATGCTCAAGACCCATAAAGGCACTAAAGACGTCATTACAAAGCCCATCTCACTACAGTGGCTCTACAATGACACAAGAAGAGTTTTTGTGTGCAAAAAAAACGAAATAACGACTTATATAGTAATGGGCCGATGAATCAGTGTATCGATTCATGATTCAGATCGCCAATGTCACGTGATTTCAGCAGTTAGACATGAGATCCGAATCATGAATCGATATGCTGATTCATAACGGTTCGAAACTTTGTTTTGAAATCGGCCCATCACTATATAAGTCGTTATTTAGTTTTTTTGCGCACAAAAACTATTCACGTGGCTTCATAAAATGATAGTAGAGCCGCTGTAGTGAGATGGGCTTTGTAACGACGTCTTTAGTGCCTTTATGGGTCTTGAGAGACGAAATGACATTGGTGTCAATGAAAGCCTTTCTGAGCCATCAGATTTCAACACTAATATCTTCATTTGTGTTCTGAAGATGAGCGGAAGTCTTAATATTACTTAATATTAGTGTCGAACGACATTAGGGTAAGTAATTATTGACAGAATTTTCATTTTTGGGTGAGCTAACCCTTTAAAGGTTCTTGGAACAATAGATGGCAATTGAGGCTCACTAGAGTTGATCTTTTTTAGGATATCCTGAGTAGTGAAGAGACAAGCCAAGTTCTGACAGAATTAGACCCAGACACAATGTATGACGTCACCATCACAGCCATCTACCCCGATGAGTCGGAGAGCGAGGATCTGATGGGGAGCCAACGCACATGTGAGAATTAAACACAACCACACGTGTAGAACACTGACTCTTGTGTACTGGGACAAAAACAGGCTACAAAACTGCTAAAATAGCAGCTGATACATAATTTTACAGTTTTTTACATTTTTTTTTATTTTACATTAATGTGATACACACATTTACATTAGTCGGTTCAGAGGTGTTCACAACATCCTGTTCAGGGATTCAGCGGTTACTTTATAAACTATTTAAAAAGTCTTACCAAACCCAAACGTTTGACCAGTGTATATTTTATTAATATTAACAAACCTTGTATTCACTTGAATTTAGACTGTTTGGTGTAACCATATTTTACCCATGTCCCATGTCTCAAGACTCAGAGCCAACACATTAACAGTTGTACACATTACAATAAAATAACATGTTGTTTATCTTTTTCTAGTGTCAAAGCTCATTACACCCGGTATGTTGTTTCCATAAGAGAAAATGTAATTGTTAATGTAAATGCTAATGAGTAGATGGAAAAAGAAGATGAAGAATTGCATGTGCATTTTTGTGTTTCACCAGAAACTCATCCACCATCATTTGTCCAAAATCATTCATCATTGCCATTTCATCACTATCATTTTTTCCTCATTGCCATCAGTCATAAACGCGCATGCACAACTTGCCCGACTGCATTGTTTTTGTTGCAAATGGTCATTTCTCATCCCAAAAACCCATGCACCTCCTCCATCCATCATTCAGGATTGACTCATGATGCTCACGTAACCAGCATAATGAGTAGGGTTGGGAATCAACAACAAATTCAGAAAAAGGTTTTTTTTTAACAAAACAATAATAATAGAATTGAAGGATTTTCATGATCTTTGGTTCAATTTGTTAATTCATTTATTAGTTTTAATGAGTTATCATTTGTATTTATCAGAGTGTTTTGGATGATTACCAGTCTTTTCAGCTATGAACAATAAAAAGTGTGCTTTAAAATAAAAGAAACATTAGAATTTGCTGCCTAAATCATGCTGTTTTTTTTATTTTACAATTCCAGAAAAAAAAAATTAAGGGTGCTTACGCAAAACACCTAAAATAATAAGTGCAATCAGGACCAGAATCATTAAATTTCTCATGATTCCCACCCCTAATCGTTTTAGCTACTGTTTCAAAAGACAGATTATGCTGATTGACCTTTTTGTCTGCTCCCAGTGCCCACTGGACCACCACAAAACCTCCAGGTCTTCAACGCCACCACTACAACTCTAACTGTGAAATGGGACCACGCACCAGGCCGCGTCCAGAACTACAAAGTCTCCTACCAGCCTGTTGCGGGTGGAAAACTGCTGTCTGTAAGTTCAGCTGTCCCCATTCAACCTCCATTGAGATGTTTTGAGGCAGGGCATGAGCCATCTTTCACTTATGATGAAGAATGGCAGAATCTGTTTTTAAAAGTTCAAGGCCCTTGTGTTAGTCATTACAGCAAGCTGCCTGCTAAAAAGAAGCCAAACGTCTTGACAGGAAGTCATTACCAGCAGACTGATCTAATACAAACCATCACAACATGTCTGTTAAGTGGCCCTCAGTTACCATCAAGATAAAAAACATTTACTGTTATATAGTAAATGTCAAGGCGCTTTAGATGAACAGTCCAGAGGACATGTATTGTTTGTTTGGGGGCTCGTTGGCTAACAATATTAAAACTGAACAATGCCACTTTCATTAGTTTGTTTATTAATGCAGGATGATGCTCATTGGTCACAGCAACAGCTGGTGTAAAAACCTTTAAACAGTGTGACTTATTCACTTTCAGTGTGTAATATTTCCTTGCATTTTATTCCACTGCAAAAAAAAATATCTTCAGCTGCTGAATACATCATGTCCATGTGAGCGATTGGTTAATGTACTAACATATGACATTTGTGCATTTAACAAACACTCATATCTAAACAAAATTTAAATAGCCAACAATATTCGTAATGAATAATGCCAGGTTTATTAAACAACTACATTTGTAAACGGATAGAGAAGAGGGTAAATGAAGAGGTTACTTTTTAGGATTTATTCCCCATTAAATATCCTTGACATTACTGAAGCAAAAAGGGTTGTGAATGTCATTTATTTTGTGCTGCACCCTATTCAAAATATTTTCTCAGTTATACACCAAATCAAGTCTTACTATTGACATCTTTCTCAATCAGGATCAAGTTGGTGGAAAAAAGAACAGTGTCATTCTTCAGAAGCTGACCCCTAACACCCCTTATTCCATCACCGTGGCTGCCATCTATCGTACTGGAGAAAGTAAAGATATTTCCGGCCAAGGGAAAACAAGTAAGTGGCTCCAAGAAAATCCTTTCAAACGTCCTGAAGTATATTATGACTTCATTCGTGAAGCAAAAACAATGATAAACTAATTTCGGGAGGATGCATTCCATGAATAATCTTGGTTTTCCCTCACATCTGGAGGTTTGTCAGATGTAGAGACTATTCAAGATGTTATGCATTGAGAATTAGATGGTATTATGTAACTCTGTGTGTGGTGTTCCTGTAGAACCCTTAGGAGGAGTGAGAAACCTGCAGGTTTTGAACCCCACCATGACCACGCTGAACGTTCGCTGGGAGCCAGCGGAAGGAAAAGTGAAGGAGTATAAGGTTCTCTACGCACCTGCAGCTGGTGGTGCTGAAAGCATGGTAGGACTGGTAGGACTTCAACTAAAGAATAAACTAAAATGTGATGTTCAGATTAATCATAAATATTGATTTGAAGATCTCAGGTGGAAGTCATTTGCAATGTTTCTTTGACTTGTACTGTATGTGCTATCATGGAAACAGGAGCAGGTATCAGGAACCACTACCAACACAGTTCTGAGAGGCCTTCAGTCGGACACACTTTACACTGTGACCTTAATCCCTGTTTACACAGAAGGAGATGGCCAGAGAATGTCTGAGAATGGAAAAACAAGTGAGTTCTCTTTGAAAAATCAGTGTCTTACAATCAATATCTTTCTTTCACTGATTAAGAATGGAAAATATGTGGCTAAACGGCTCCCTTTGATATTTCTGTCCAATTTATGTGCAACTATACAGCCAACAAACTACTAAGAAGTCATTTGTCAAGCTCAATGTGCTGCAAATAGCCATTGAAGATGCATATGACTGTATGATCTGATGCCGAAACAGTAAAATGCAAATCTTCTTTGCAGGGGCTCTGGGTGGTGTGAAGAACCTGAGGGTCACTGACCCAACCATGACCTCTCTGAATGTCAAATGGGACCCCGCAGATGGGGCCGTACGCCAGTACAAGATCTTCTTCGTCCCTGCAGCTGGAGGAACTGAGGCCATGGTGGGGCTCTGTCTCTTACAGCTATTATTATAGATCAAATTGTGCATTATAAATGTATTTTAGAAGTACATTTTTCCATTTAATTATGATGTCTCATTGCAACAAAATTGAATGGTCCTAAAATCTGTTTGCTACAAACATTATACTTGTTTTAGAAGTTAGCTGAAATTCATTCTTCCCTTGTTTTTAAATAGGAACAAATACCTGGAGCCCAAACGACCATAGTTCTACGAAACCTGCAGCCTGATACTCCATACACTGTCTCCGTGGTTCCAGTGTATCCCGCTACAGAGGGCAGACGCCAGTCTGACAATGGAAGGACATGTGTGTATCAACTTTGTAGCTTATTTATATGATATCTTTGTTACAAAACCTAATGAGCTGACTACAATTTTTTTAAGCATTTTAAGACGTCATAGGCATCTGTTTGGATACATTTTTCTGGAAATAAAAAACGTCAAAGTATCAATATAAATAGTTCAGTACAATTAAAATGTCTATTTTTAACCTCATATTTGTGTGTACTATGTGAAACTCTATAAGAATGAGTAGAATCTCCTGTATGTACTCCTGTAGTACTATTTGTGTGGCATGTGAAGTTGCTGACTTTAGAAAGTTACAAATCAGTCACTTATGAAGTTATACATGCATAGACAGCTAACAGCAAGGCAGCTCATTAGGTTTTAAAATAGTGCCGTTTTGAAAGCATATTTGACAAGTTTATTTTCCATTTCACTCTAGTACCTCTTGGAGGTGTTCGAAATCTCCGTGTCATTGATCCAACCTTCACGACACTCACTGCCAAATGGGAAGCTGCCGATGGGAATGTGCAGGGCTACAAAGTAGTGTACGTGCCCACCAATGGAGGAACTGAGCTCATGGTAGGAATAACTTCATCTTTCAACGTTTGTTTCTACAGTGTTGATGTACCAAAAATCTCTGTTAAATCTAATGGCATGCATGCAGACAGATGCATATAGACATGATCTTCCCTCGAGGAACAAAGATGAGAGAATGGTGCAATAAAAACTCTAATTTAATTCTCATTATTTTCAAAAACCTGCTGGGAATGTTTACAACAGGGAGCACCAGTGTTTAGATGGAGCTGGAGTAAACTGTGAAATCGATATGTTTGGCAAGCTACAAAGAGAGCATTCAGTTTTCTTTTAGTTTAGAAGTTTAATTTTCTTTATCTGTTTAGATAGGTAAAACTTATGCAACCGATTTCCATTCTAACAAACTAAGGTTTGAAGAAGATATAGTGTACTGAGCTCTAGTTTCTATATTCTTTCAGGAACAAGTGTCTGAGAGCACCACAACATTAGTGTTGAATAAACTCCTGCCAAACACCATGTACACAGTGACTGTTTTGCCAGTGTATGCTGAAGGAGATGGACCTCAACTCTCAGAGAAGGAAAAGACTAGTAAGTGACTCCAAAATGATATCAGTCATGCTAAAGCTTGGCTCAGACTAGAGGAGTTTTTAAATTATAACCGATTATGAAATCTGGTGGTATCATTAACATAAGGAGAATCTTTGTAGTTATTTTTCTCTTCAATCTCAAACATGCACACAAAGATTTTAACGTTGTTGCGCATCACACACGTCAAGATATTATTAAGGTTATCATGCCAGGACGAGCACCTCACGTGATCTCATGGGGAAGTGGATGTAAACATGTAAATAGCAGATTGTCATTGATGTCTCAACAGGTAATGTTTACATAGCAGCTTTCTACACACACCCCGGTATGTTCAAAACCAACACGATTTCTCCTCAGCTCTTCTCTTTGTCTGTACGCCTGTCATGTTTTCGAAGATGCATTATACAAATTGAGTCGTTGTTGCAACACTCCTCCGTTCCGCTGTTCCATGGACCCGCACAGCTGCTTGTTTCACGTTCGCAATTTCAAAAGTTCTCTCTTTCACTTCTCTGATTGGCTATTGTAAAATAACTGACGTAATCATCCCGATTTAAAACATGTTTGATATAAACGGGGCGGCCCTGATTTGTGTGAGAGCAGATCGGGAGGTGCAAGATGATCTTTGAACGCCTCCCATTATCAGATAATCTGCACCGAACATCGGAACCCATCGAGGTCCTGGACAAGATTTTTTTCTCTGAATCTCGGAAGGGGAAAATCAGGGATAAAACTCCTGTAGTGTGAGCCCAGCTTAAGTCACTATATATGAATATCTGAAGAATGCATCCAAAAAATGTTATTGTTGAGTCAACTCCGTTGTGTCTCCTTAGAACCTTTGGGCAGTGTGAGGAACCTGCAGGTAACTGATCCAACTATCAGCACTTTGAACGTACGCTGGGAGCCGGCAGAAGGCAATGTGCGGGAATACATCGTCATTTACGTTCCTGCCGGTAGCCAAGATCAAGAAGTGGTGAGAATGATATCCTTGCATGTTCCAGAGATAGCAAAAGAAAACTAAAAGAGAATTTAAAAACGGTGGTTTCAGACTGATACACTAAGGTGTATCAGTGTGAAACTACAGATTTAAAGGATCTTTTTTGAACATTGAAATTTTATTTGTTACGCTTTAATAAAAAATCCTTGTAAATGGAGTTCATTATATACATTATGCATTCTTGTAAGTGTAAATCTTTCTAAATGATTGCTCTTTATACAAATGACACCGGTAACATTTTAGTGTGGGGAACTTTTGGCTCAATAAACTCCTAATTCACTGCTAATTAATATTTAGTAGGGTAGTTTTTTTTTTTTGAGGGTATTGGGTATTCTCAATTTCTTTAATTTTGCTTGGGCAGGATCAAGTATCTGGAACCACCACCTCAACTGTTCTAAAGAATTTGGAGCCTGACACAACTTACACAGTGACTCTGGTGCCAGTATATCACGAAATGGAGGGCAAACCTCTTTCGGAGAATGGAAGAACAAGTGAGTTCATTGTGAAGATATAGTGCAGTGCATCTTTAGATAATCTTGGCCACCAAATTGAAATGTCTGGGGATTGTTTACGTAACAATAAATGAGATATTGAATTCATGTATCCCTGCTTTTCAGGACAACTGGGTGGAGTTCGCAACCTTCAAGTTACCGATCCCACCAGCAGCACACTAAATGTGCGATGGGAGCATGCTGATGGAAACCCTCGAAATTACAAGGTTTTCTATGTCCCGCAGCCTGGAGATGCTGAGAAGATGGTAGGATGTGATTAACTAACTTCTAATGGTTTATATAAAGGATCTTCCACATTATGAGACCAAATCTCTTGTGTTTTATGATCAGGAACTCGTTTCCGGTGGCACGACAAGCACCGTCCTGCGTAATCTCGATGCTAACACGCTGTACAAGGTCACATTGTTGCCTATGTATGAAAATGACGTGGAAGGAAAGCGTCAGTCAGAAAATGGAAAGACAAGTGAGTCTGGATGTTTGTAACTTGCAGTTTTAGTGTATTTAGTATCTTCAAGGGATCCCTGCTTTTTGTCTCGTGAGGGTTCATCATGTGTTTTATTAACGCAGAACCTATGGGAAGTGTGAAGAACCTCCAGGTGACAGACCCAACTGTAAACTCTTTGAGGGTGCGATGGGACCCAGCAGATGGAGATGTTCGTCAGTATAATCTCATCTACGTGCCTGTTGCTGGAGGTGCTACAAGCACGGTAATGCCCTAAATTTGTCTCACATTTGCCATTTTGGTTATTTGGTTGCTAACGAGTGTGTGCTTGTACTGATGTACTCTACAGAGCCAAGTGTCAGGAGTATCCACCAATACTGTTCTGAGAAACCTGCAGCCAGACACAGAGTACAGGGTCACAGTAATACCAATATATCCAGATGCCGAAGGAAAGAAACAGTCTGAGAACGGGAAAACAAGTGTGTACCTTCAATGTCAGCTTTGGATTTTACTAGGTTAGCATGCAGCATGCTTACTTTCAATTCTCCCAATTGCCAGAGCCTCTGGGTGGAGTGAAAAACCTGCAGGTCACTGATCCCACAACCAGTTCATTGAAGGTGCGCTGGGAGCCCGCTGAGGGTAACGTCCGGCAGTATCGAATCTTCTACGTTCCAGCATCTGGTGGTGCAGAGGACATGGTAAAGGATGCTCTATGGAAGACCCTCTTTTGTCTTTCTGGACATGCTACTGATCTTCTATAACTTTCCTCTTATATTTTACTCATCGAAAGGAGCAAGTTTCTGGAGGCACCACCAACACCGTCCTAAGGAATCTTCTGTCAGACACGGTCTATACTGTGACTGTGGTTCCTGTTTATCCAGAAGGAGAGGGTCTGCGTCAGTCTGAGAAAGGAAAGACACGTAAGTTGTACTTGTCAATTACAGAGTCATGCATCGCTATTGTTATAACTTACATCGAACGGCTTGCTGAGTATAGCTGTGCTATCAATTTTCTTACTATTCAGACTTAAGGTTTTCATCAGGCAGACAGTAAAAGGGACCCAATTCATATTTTACGACTTAAACCAAACCTCATAACAGCCTAGCAACTATAATAAAACTTTGCACAACATAGCTACCACTTAAAGTCCTACACAGTAGCAAATCCATTTGTCCTTCCTATCATAAGTAGCGCAAGCTCTTGGAGTAAATCAGATATAGAACTAGGTTTATTGTTGGGGATTTGCCGCATCCAGTGTAGACAGCATCACTGATTATAATAGTTTCTATTTGCTTCCGTCACTTTGCGCCACTCGGCACATTAGCAATGCCTTTCAACCACTCAAAACACCCTAGGAACTTGATTTTATATGGTTTACCACACATTGTGAAGCATAAAAATGTAAATATCAGTTGTATGTTAGCGCACTAAAACTATAGGTTTAGGGCACTTGAGGTTTTGTATACATAGCAATACGTTGCACTAAAATAAATGGGATACTTTGAACTCATGTTTGATAGTTTTTTTTTCCTGATTTCTGTAGGAATTTTCACATCTGCTTCGGTTTAAAAGGCATGCTAAGCCGTTTTAGCATCAACCCCCAAATGCCCCCCACCACCTGCCTTTCCTTTTTGGCACTTTCTCACCATAAAACCCGTCTGCCCCGCTGTCGAATGCCTTGCTCAGCATTCATTCCTGAACTTTACTGAGCTTCCTCCTGTTTAAACGTCTTTGTGAGCTGTTCCTCAGACTTCCTCTGCTGTTCTGTAAATTCCTTGTTCTCACTCTGCTGTGTTGTGGATTCTTTCTCTCCCTCTTTCCCAGTTCCAAGAGTCCCACCCCGGAATATCCAGGTCTACAACCCATCTCCCAACTCTCTGAATGTGCGCTGGGAACCCGCCTCGGGCCAAGTGCAGCAGTACAGGGTTACCTACGCCCCGCTGAGTGGGATCCGGCCCCTTGAGTCTGTGAGTGATGCATATTCAGTTAGGGGACACTTTAATGCAAAACTTAAGTTACACAGGTAATGTATTGTACATTAAATATTATGTGCATTTCATGGAAACCAAATCAGTGACCTGACACACTCTGACACTTGAGCTAAAGGAACACTTTACATGAAATATATGTTGAAGGATTTATATTTTTTAGCACTTTACAAAAGTTTTGGACGCAACTCATCCAATCAGAATTTAACCAATTGATGGTAAATACGCCGAAAACTGTGGCTGACTATATTGAAAGTGTAAAACGGGGCAAGACATTTCAGATAATTATTAGATTATATAATAAAACAGCAACAACTACGAGGACCTCACTTAATTCAAAAACGTAATTTACACAAAATGCAGCTAATAAACCCAAAACAAAGACAATGAATTAAAACGTAATGAAAAACTGCAGTATTTAACTCAATATTTATTGAACTACAGCAAGTAAAATGGCTTTTGTGGACCCTATTGGGGGATGACTCATGAATCCGCAAATCTATTTATTTGAACAAGCTCATTGCTACAACAAGCCGTCTGAATAGATTCACTGAAATCAATTCGACTTTCTAATACTACGTTAGAGAAAGAGAGAGGGAGGAATATTTTATTGCCTCAGCATGCTCTGCAATATATATTTTATATTGTAAGATCCATCTCTACTTAATGGACATAGTAGCTCATTATTGCAGAACTGGAAACTAGTCTTTGTTTTTGCTACTGTCACAGTTACAGTTTTTCATAAAGAAGTTCTTTAGGGGTCTCACAGGCTCACAAGTCCCCCTTCCACATCGCTAAACATAACAAGTTGGGACACACAAAAAACACATTCTCATAACCTGCATCCTATCATATTTGTCAAACCCATCATTTTGAGACAGAACATGAGCGTCGGTGTATGGAAAGAATGCAGTGCCCTCAGTGATGTGAAGCCTACAAATGAGAAACAAATGAGCAGATAATCCTGCAGGCTGTTGACATGTAGCCGACGGGGTTTCCCCATCTCCCCAATCCAGTCTCTCTTCAGCTCCAGCCGCCCCCTGGGGGCAGTCATGCTGATCTGACACTATTTATGTAGCATTTAACCCCATGAGCACATCTGTTTGCATTACATATCTGTTTGGAAATGTTATCTAGCTACACTAGTCTAAACAGGGGTTTAACGGTGACGTCATTATGTATATTCGCTTTGCCAGATTCGCAGTATCTGCACTGGATTGTCATACAGTGGATGTTTATGAATATAGTTGTCTCTGTGTTATCTAAATAATGGTCTTCTCCTCAGGTTCTCGTTCCTGGCAACATCAACAACGCTTTCTTAGATCAGCTCATCCCGGATACTCCGTACTCTGTGAATGTGATGGCGGTGTATGCTGACGGAGAAGGCCCGGGAATTAACGGAAAAGGAAAAACATGTGAGCTAAATTTTGAACAGTTTTTTTTTATACACCAACACAGATGATAATGATGACATAAAAAATGCATATTTTATTGATGGAAATTTTCTGCATGAAATAAATGCATGTTATAGTTCTTATTTGTGAACATTGTTCTGCTTACGTTTCTTTTTGTTTTGATGATTTTACCTCTATTACGGTTTAATGTCATAACTGAAGCTTGACAGTGAAAATGACAGACTTTTCTCTGGTGACGTATTCAGGACTTTAAGAACAATCATTTGGTCTGCTTACACCCCTGCATGTTTGCTTCCATCTGCATCCACTTTTGAGTAACATGACCACTTTTTTATTTTATACTTTTTTATTCTTTATTTTATTTTAAAAGGGACAATGCACATTAATTAACAACATATGAGTCCATCATATATACTTTTAATATGTAGTCCATGGCTATAAAAGTCCATAAAACATAAAAAATCTTTTAAAAACCCATTCCAACTAACATAGCCATAACCAGAGCATATTAACACGAACACAACACTACTTCATATTAGGAAGACATGATTTTTTAACAGCCGATCAACAACTGTCAGTGTATGATTGGGTGAATGTGAGGCTATGTAAAGCGCTTTGGATGGCCATAGGTCTGATGAAAGCGCTATATAAATGCAGTCCATTTACAATTTATCATAACTGATGCATAGAACCATGTCTCTGCCCTACCTTTTTTGATAATCCATTTTACCTGGATGTGTCACAGTACAGATGAAAAGATCTGTTGCTACTTCTGTTTTAATTTAATTATTAAACATTCTCCCCCTATAGCAACCACAAAGCAGCTCCCTCGCAAACACTTAAAACAACTTGGCTAAATGTAAATGTTGTCTATTGCAGTGCCACGAGCTGGACCCAGGAACATGAGGGTCTTCGAAACCACTACAAGCACGATCAGCATTGGCTGGGATCACGCTGAGGGTCCCGTGCAACAATATAAGATCGCGTATGCTCCATTGACGGGAGATCCCATCACAGAATTTGTGAGTGGAAGTCCAGTGATTATTCCCTTCTGCACTATAGTCCTTTAGCATTGAGGTCTATGACATTGAGTGAACATAAAATTGAAATGTATTTTCTTGGTTAGTGCTTTGTATCATACTGTGTATGAATCACCAGTGCATTTTATTCATCTTTGATTTCTCAAATTATTCTTGGTTGTGGTTATTCACCCAAACATCATAAATCCGATGGTTTTCTCTGCAGACTGTGACTCCTGGGAACAGAAATAATGCTATCCTTCAAAATCTGCTTTCTGACACCCCGTACAACATCACCATTACAGCAGTTTATGCAGAGGGACCTGGCGGATCCCTGAACGGAAATGGAAAAACACGTGAGTTAAAGTAACTGCCCTTGCAAAACATGCACAGCTTAGATTACTAAGCTTTGGTTGCTTTTTTTATATAAAAAAAATTGAAAGTTGAAACATTACTTATTTAATGCATTTTCAATACCATATTATTTCAGCTGTTTTAATAAAAGTTGTGATTTTCTAAAGCAACTTGTGGTTTTGGAAGTTACAGTTAGTAGCAGGAGTACTATTATACTTTTATTATTATTATTTAAATTACCCTTTTTATATTTTAATTTTAAGTTTAGTTTAATTTATAATCATTTTGTTATGCTTTTTTGTCAATTTTTTTTTGTTTTAGTTTTTTTATTACTATTTAGGTTTCTTTTTTTAAAGTTAAATTAGTAATTTTTCTCCTTTTTTAAAATTTTGCCTTTTTAAACTTTTTTTCTCAGTTTTGTTTAGTCAAGTTTTTAATCTAATTTTTTTTAAAATAATTTTAGTTATACAGTTAGTTTTAGTTGTAATGTAATAACCCTGGATAACAGCAAGTTGCAAACTCTCAGCCTTGTTATCTGCCGTTTGAGGATATATTTTTAGGAGAATGTGAGTGAGTAATTGCTGGTAGGGCATGGTGGTGAGTTTGAAAAACTGTTTGTTTGTGTTGGCATTAACTAACATTAAATCTGCCAGTTAGCATGGGCTAGAATCCAGAACATCCTTCAGCTAATAGTAACAAAGCACAACTAAAACACCACTGTAAACCTGTGCATTTCTTGATTTTAGGAGCATTTAAACACTTTTACTATGATATTTAGTGGTAGATTTTAACCTTGGATCTTACGTTCAGTTGGCCTGCTGGAACCTCAGAACCTGCGAGTCTCTGACGAGTGGTACACACGCTTCCGTGTGTCCTGGGATCCGGCTCCAGCTCCGGTCTTGGGTTACAAACTAGTCTATCAACCAACAGGTACAAAATATTGCAATAGTGTGTTCACTATGCCGTTTTTTAAAATTGTAAATCAGTGCAATTTAATTGTTAAAGGTTACGTTCCCATTCTTCCTTTAGATAAAGATGAGTCTTTGGAGGTGTATGTTGGTGATGTCACCAGGTATAACCTACACAACTTGCTTCCTGGCACAACATACGATGTTCAGGTGTTCGCCCAATATGATGGCGGTATCAGCAAACCCCTCGTAGGACAAGGGACAACATGTACGTTTTCAGAAGTTTGTTTTGCAGGTTTGGTTTTATGCCACTGTTTAAAATGTCAGCAAGATTCCCAATTTGAGTGCAACGTGTCTTGTCCTTTCAGTGTACCTCAATGTGACCAACCTTGAGACATACGACGTTGGCTATGACAGGTTCTGCATTAAATGGTCGCCTCATCGTGCCGCCACGTCTTACAGAATCAAGCTGAATCCTCTGGACCGTAAGTCACACTTAAATTGAACTCTCACTTCCTTCTACTTTGAGCCAGCACTGATCCGTTCCAAAATCTAGTGAGCTTCCCATCTAGGCAACATTTTTAGGCATGTGGCCACTTTTCCATCAGGATGTTTTCCTTCACTGTTTCATTATGCATACACTACCATTCAAAAGATTGGGGTCAGTAAGTTGATTTGCCTTGGTGGGCATAAGAGTCTTTCAAAAACATAAAACAATCTTACCGACCTCAAACTATTTAATGGTAGGCTTAAGTTAATTTTAATTTCTTTCAGTTATGGGAACTACATCGACTCACCCTACTTTTTACTGTGACTTCATTCATCCAGATTAGTTATTTGGAAAAAGCTTGATCTGCTTTTTTATTTATCCTTTACTTTCTTCACATTTATTGTAATGTTTAGTGTGCATCTTGACCATTGACATTTGCAGATTACAGCTCAGGGCTCAATAATAAAAACTGCCTGATGGCCCAGGGTCAGTGTAAACGTCCCTGGGCCGTTTCCAACGCTCTTCATTTTTCAGCAGTAATAAAAAAAGTACCCGGAGTACCATGGTATTACCATGCTACCAAGACTGTACAATTGTAATCTATTAGTTTTCTTTGAAATAACTTATATGTATATACTATATGTATACTCTAGTATGTTTGGATACCTTCAGTGTCCCATTGTTAATTCTGTTTTCAGCGGCAGCTAAAGGTCAGCAGGAGATCACCATTACTGCGGGCCAGAGTCAGTACTGTTTTGAAGGTTTGAGTCCGGACTCGCTCTACAGCGCCACAGTGTTTGTCCAGACACCCAATCTAGAGGGGCCCGGAGTCAGTGCCAAAGAACGCACCCGTGAGTTCAGCTGTTATCCAGAAATAAGCAGATTTCACTCTCTTGCTGAACTGAAACAATCATCTTACAATGTCTTCTGACTTCTTTTGGTTCATCTAGTTGTTAAACCAACACCGGTGCCAACAAAACCACCCACTCCTCCACCACCACCCACTATTCCACCCGGCTGGGCGGGTAAGTGCCTTTAGCCACTGCTTTAGAAACTCACAGATACTCGTACTCATTAGAAACTCAAATCATGCCAATTTTCATGGTTTTCATGGCAGCAGATTTTCAATTGACAAGCAGCACTTGTGTTTTTTTTCTTCTAAATCTTGTTAGCAAATAGATTGCAGAGTGTGCTTGGAATGGTGGAATAGAGTCTTTTATGGATACATCCATTGGAAACATATTATAGATCTGCTTCTTTGCAATGAGTTTGGATCAAATTAATATCCGTCTTAAAACCTTGGAGAAAATCCTTCTGCAAATAAAATACGGATCCTTTCTTTTTATCTTCAATTCATAAAATAAGTTCATGCTGGATAATGCTCAAAACCTTTTTATTCATTACGCAAGAAGTCTACAAGTGGCCAAATGCTTCTACCCACAATGTGTTAGGAGTCAGCTAGCTTTAAGTATGAAGAGACATGATCCAGTATGATCCAGGATTATAAATTAAAGAGAACTATCTGACTGAAAAATAATGAAGCCCCTTCTTCTGAAAAGTACAGTGTGCTGTGATTGGTCGGCTGGACCAGTGTTGTGATTGGTCAATGGCTTTGAGTGTGTTTGGGAAATGTCCCGCCCCTTACCATAGCCTCCAGTTTCAACACACTACTAACTGACTCAACCAGGCCCCGCCCCTTTATTCTGCAAATATTGTAACATGTTCATTCACGGAGAGAAAAAAAACTCTTGACACTGATATAGAGAATAACTCCTGCTGGAGGGACTTCATGCTCAAACAGCAACATTACACACTAAAGAAATCTGAACATAATAGGTCATCTTAAACTAATATTAAAGGGGGGGTGAAACACTCAGTTTCAGTCAGTGTCATGTCAATCTTGAGTACCTATAGAGTAGCATTGCATCCTGCATATCTCCGAAAAGTCTTTATTTTTTTTATAATTATATAAGAAAGATGCGCTGTTCCGAGTCTTTCCGAAAAAAGCCGAGCGGGTGGGGGCGTATCGTGTGAGCGGAGCTAAATAATGACGTGTGCAGCAGCGCGCTGCTATTGTGTTGAGTTGAGAGTGCGTCGTAAAGCTGTGTCATCCCTAACAGCGGGAAATAAACTTTATTCAAAATAAAAAATGGCTTTTAATCAGATACAGCCATACATCTATGATCCGGAATCAGACCCAGAGGCTGCAGTTGAACAGGAGCAGCAGCAAAAACGACTAGAGCAGGACGTCTCTATGTGGTACAAGTTATACACTAACTATATAATATGCTTAGCGACTTGTGTTATTTACATATTTATACTTGAATTATATCGTCGTATTTTTGTCTTTGAAGGTGTACATGTGGGAAGTGCAGTTGTGCACGTGTGTTTGTGTGTTTACGCGTGGTTTGTGTAGACAGTAAGCGGACTGGTTTTGCACGGCAGGCTAAGTTAGTGTTTACATAGAAAGACACGGAATAGTAGCGCATTTGAATGAAGAAGCGTGCTTATTTAGTTCAACATATTTCCCCCCTCTTTGTGTATTGTTGTTTGGAGTGCTTTTACAATACACAAACATAAAGTTACACATATAGTGGCCAGCTAAACAAATGTACACGCACTACACATCGCATGCTCCATTGATCAATTAACTATACGTGATCATGTTTGGGCTACTTGATGAGCATAGGCAAAAACACAGACATTTGAAGCAGTCTCACTCACCGCCTGCGGTTCTAACGTTGGGACTGCTCCATCATTCAGCATTAGGCGATCGGGAAAATCCGGCGTCGAGCTGGGCCTTGTTTATGAAACAGTCGGCACCCAAATGCAGCGAACAGATATAAACATTCGCGCAACTCAGTTGCTGATCCGGAAAAGCAAATTACATCCACTGTTGCCTTAACGCGGGGTTTTGGGGGAATCTGTGCAGGACTGTCTTGGTCTGGCAACCAAAAACGCACTTTTTTGGTGACATTGTTAATTGTGCACATCACCTGTCCAGCATCCTACAAGCCAGCGCTTTGATGGGCGTAGCCTGTTACTTTCGCTCTCTCCCTCTCTCTCTCACGCGCTTCCGGTAGAATTGTCCGTAAGGCCCATACAAGGAAATTCCGCCCCCATTAACGTCAAAGGGGACGCATGATCTCAAAAAACTTGCCGAAACTTATGACTAACCGGAAGTAGTATTTTTGACAAAGAAATACTCCCATCAAACGTCCACCATAACTTTTGAAACTTTGTCTATGTTTAGTATGGGATTCCAAGTCTTTAGCAGTGTAAAAAGATCAGTATGCATGAAACAGCATTTCACCCCCCCTTTAACTAAGATTAATAACTGCTGTAAAAAATTAAAATCTTAGCTCATTGTTAGTTACTAGTAACTAATGTTAAGAAACAAGACCTTATGGTAGAGTGTTATCAATTAGTTCCTTCTGGATATCATATGTACTTCATTATTCACAAGAAAGTGTGGTCTGATTATGACAGTAATTACAACATGGAGGTTCATTAAATCGTTTTTTCAGTGATTGTGTGAGTTAGTGGAATTTAATTACCCATTTTCCGCTCTTATGTAAAAGTTTAATTAGAAACAAAGGGTTTGGTGAGATCTGTTCTTGCATGCTCCAGTTCAGAGAGTTGTTTTTGTGTTCTCAGTGTGCAAAGGAGCAAAAGCAGACGTAGTTTTCCTCATCGATGGCTCCTGGAGTATCGGAGATGAGAGTTTCAGCAAAGTGATCCAGTTTGTCTCCAGCGTCGTTGGCGCCTTTGATATTATCGGCCCATCTGGAATGCAGGTAAAGACCTAGCAACAGAATAGCAACACCTTAGCAACCACCTAGAACACCCTAGCAACCAAATTGGGTAATTACCTATAACATGTTGTGACTTGTTTGTGACTTTGGGAAATGTAAAAATGTTGTTTGACCAATCATCTCTGGGTCAGATATATTGCATCACTGAATCATTGTTACCAAGTTTAATTGTACCAAATATTTTTGTGCCGAAAGATCTCATTCGTGCAGTACAGTGACGATGCAAAGACTGAGTTCCGGCTCAACGCGTATAACGATAAAGGCACCGCACTCTCTGCTCTGAAAGGCATCATTTACAGGGGAGGAAACACAAAGACAGGTATCACTCCAACACACCTCAACATTCACATATAAATATATATTTATTTTTTATTTTTTAAATTGTACTGCAAAAAATCGTAATGATCGTAAAAAATACTTTAAGTCTTACGTAAAAAAGGCAAAAATTAATAAAGTACACTGTAAAATCTTATTTTAAAAAAGTTATCTGATGCCTTAAAATGTCTCGGACAAAATGTTCATTGAAATTAACATTTTGAGTTAATACAATTAACATTTTGGAGAATTGACAACCTTGATTCAAATATTATTAAAATATTTTAAGCACATTGGGTAATTGTGTGTTTTATTTGTGATGACGCAGTGAAACATGCCAAATTGTGGCAATTTTAATGATTTATCACATTTTTTAATGTGGTTCAGATACAATAATATTTTGAGTTTCTATTTATTAAACCAATTTCCTTAATTGTATCAACTCAAATGTCGCAACCAGGTTGCTTACCTTTTTAAGCTAAACCAGCAAAAAAAATTAGTGTACATTAAAAAAAAACATTATACATAATACAATAATCAATATATTTTTTTATAATTTGTACAGTAATTTATAGAATGTATTTATAATACATTCAGAATGACTAATTTTGTGGTGAACTATGACCCAAACATTTCTTGATGTTGAATAGATTTTGTCCAGTTGAGTGTATTCGTCTAGAGTTTTGCTGATGTTGTCTCCTCACCTTTGACACTCCCAGGTGTGGCCCTGAAGCATGTGCATGAGAAGGTCTTCACTCTAGACAATGGAATGAGGAGAAACGTACCGAAGGTCGTGGTGGCTGTAACAGATGGACGTTCTCAGGATGAAGTGAAGAAACATGCTGCCAAGCTACAGCATGCTGGTATGTCTCGCTGCCAAACTGTAAAAGTTATGAGCTCATTACTAAATGACTGCCCACATTTATGCATCAACACCTATTCAGAATTCAAAAACTAATGAATGACTGTGTGAGCTATACCAGTATACAGAGCTTTGACAATCGATGAAGGTGTAGTAGCAATCCACAACCTAATAATGCCTATTTTGATGCAATTACACTTTAAAGGACCACTCAAGTGCCTTGAAACGTGCCGCATTATTCAATGTGTATTCAAAATTTCCCCTGAAACGGCTCCAGCTGTTAGCAGCTCCTCCCCTTTTTTGAAACAGCCAATAGCGTTTCGTTAATATACAGTTTGACTAGAGCGCCTAGCGGACCTTTCTGTTTGGTAAAGCCAGTTTCCTCTAACACTGTTTATCATCATAATCTCCTTGATATTGCTTTGAAATGCAGCATTCTGTGCAGAATTCAAATGGGTCCGATTTGTTTTATTGTCTGCGCGAACTCGCGCATATGATCCGCGCTGCGCTCTCGTGTCTTTAACGTTAGTCTAAATGTAGACCAGAGCCGTCGGTGTCTGTGCGCTGCTGCAGTGCGTGAAACTAACGTGAAAACAGACTTCATTCACCTCAAATGAAAGCATATTTACACTGAATCGTTTCCTATCACATATATAGTTTGCTATGTGCCTTTCACCATGTAGAAATTAGTAAATGTGTGAACACTGGACCGATTTCAGCCGCAGCTTCAGCAGTGTAAGGGGGCGGGCTTTCGATTATAGAGAGCATTTTGATTGGACTGAAGATTTGACGAGAATGTGAAGTCTGCGATGATGTCATCAAAATCTGAGATTCGTATTAATGGAAGTGAGAAACTGTAAATTTTGAAAGCTTATATCTTCTGAATGCAAATTTTGTCGTTGTTTTGGAACATACTAGCTTATTCATACCTTTAAGGCTAACACAGTCATACTAAAAGCTAAAAAACTTCAATTTTGATTTCAGTGGGCCTTTAAGTATAGAATACGGTCACTTTAAGATAAATATGCTGATGTAGATTGTGCCGTATTAGGTTACAGCGCGTTTGTTATTGGCGTTGCTGACGTGGACTTCGTTGAGCTGCAGAACATTGCCAGCAAACCAAGCGAGCGTCACGTCTTTGTGGTGGACGACTTTGATGCCTTCTCTACCATTCAGGACAACCTGGTCACGTTCATCTGCGAAACGGCAACTTCCTGTGAGTTGATGTCTGTGGTACTTTATGATTGACACTTTCATAAGAACTCTGAGAATTGAATATCTGATCAGTAAAGAACTTAAATTAATACGTTTACGCTCTGTTTCCACAGCCTGTCCATTGATCTATGTAAATGGATTCACATCACCAGGTAGGCGTCGCGTGTCATATGCAGTTTACATCACTCACTGTTTAAAAGTTTGGCATGTTAATGTTTGCTCTTATGCTTACTAAGGCTGTCTTTATTTGATCTAAAATACAAATATTTTGACAAAAAATTACAAATAACTAAAAAAACTATTTTAAAATGTATTCCTGTGATCAAAGCTGAATTTATCACCATTACTCCAGTCTTCAGTGTCACATGATCCTTCACTAATCATTCTCATATGATGATTTGATGAGCAAGAAACATTTATTATTATTAATGTTGAAAAGTGTTATGCTGTTTGATATTTTTGTGGAAACCATAATTAAACCACATTTTAGCATTCTTTCAAAGTTCAAAAGAACAGCATTTGTAAGTGTCTTTACTGTCACTTTTGATCAATTTAATGTATCCTTGCTGGATAAACTATTAATTTCATAAAAAAGAAAACCATCATAGCCCCTAACTTTGTTTGGGCTCAACTCAAAACCAAATGTGTTTGTTTTTGTATGTAGACCACTAACATGAATTATGTGATTTTCCAGGATTCAGAATGCTGGAAGCTTTCAATCTGACGGAGAAGATGTACGCTAACACCAAGGGTGTGTCCATGGAGCCCGGTTCCTTCAACAGCTACACTGCCTACAGGCTCCACAAGAATGCTTTCCTGAACCAGCCCTCATCGTGAGTTCAAACCTCTCTGGATTTGATTTAAATGCTCATTTATTTAATTTTTTTACAATTCGGTAGCCCATCGTGCATGATTCTGGATGGCGAATTTAAAGGAATTTCTTTTAGACTTGATTTCTTATGTGGAACACAAAAGGAGAAGCTCTTTCCATACAGTGAAAGCACGTAGTGATCTGTTATAAGACATGCAAGAAGTTGACGTCAAACCTGGTGTGACATGTCTTTACACGCCATATTTGAATGTACAAGAATTAATCCAAAGAGCAAGATTTTTTGTGAATAACAAATAAATGGGTTTTTAAGATTTAGCGTACAAGTCATGTGACACAACCGTTTTTTTTATATTTTATGGGACTTTTGTGCAGCTTGAAGAGCAGCATAAATACCTCCTTTTGTGTTCCTCGGAAAGTCAATTAAAGTATTTTTCTCGATTAAAGTACACTACTGTTCATTAAGTTTGGGGTCTGTTTGAGGTTTTACTATAAAAAGAGAAGAGATTTATACTTTTACTCAGCAAGGATGCATCAAAAGTTCAAAAAAAAGTTATTTTGTTCTTTTGCAGAATTTGTTTTATCATTGTTTCCAAAACAATAAGCAGTTTTGGACTGCAAACTGTTTTCAACATTGATAATAAGAAAGTCTTTTTGAGCAGCAAATCATATTAGAATGATTTGTGAAGGATCATGTGAAACTGAAGACACTGGAGTAATGATGCTGAAAATTCAGCTTTAATCAAAGGAATTAAAAAAAAAAATTCAAATAGAAAACTCTTCCTTTTGATCAAATGAATGCAGAATTGCATAAGTAAACATAAAAAAATCTTACAAACCCCCAAACTTTTGAACATCATATCTTTAGATAACTGCAGTTATGATACAATGTGTGTAATGCTGAGGGATGCTCTTATTGATTACAATAATGGTGGTCAATTCAAATCAGTTGTTCGTAACGTGACATTCTGACAGCGTGTTTGTGTGTAGACATCTCTGTGAAAGTAGTTTGGTGTTAGAGAGTCATTGGAGGGCTGTAAGGCTAAAGTGAGAGCTTTTTTGGCTTTTGTTAACATGCTGCTGCTTGCCCAGGTAGAGCCCACTATCCAAAAGCATTCAAAGCCACGGTTCTCCCACACACTTCCTTAATTATTTTACCATAGGAAAGTTTTGATAAAACACTGGATCATATAAATCTAGGCTGACCTGGCAGTGCGGATGCCTGCAGAAAGAACAGAGATCCTCCTCCTCGCTCTGGCTGATTTTGTCTTTATTTTTGTTTTTTACAGATATATTCATCCTGATGGCCTGCCTTTCACATACACCATCATTCTGATGTTCCGACTATTGCCGGACTCACCAACCGAGGCCTTCGATATCTGGCAGGTGTCAGACAAGAATTACAAACCCGAAACCGGTGTCACCATTGACCGTAAGTGATGTTTTCCAGAATCAGAATCAATCTCCTCATAGGCAACATATAGGAAAAAAAGCACAAATGAGATCTCTTTGATATATCATTATTTTGTTGAGATTAAATTGAGAGCAAATAAAGTCTTCTGTTTCTCACATTTCCCCCAGAAATGTATCTCCCATCAATCTCACTTCTCATCAGACTCTCATAAAGCCAAATTATTTTTAATAATGGTTAAAAAAAAAGTATCTAGTTTAAAGAAAGGCTCATTTTTAAAAAGAAATATTTATATGCCTGGAAAAAACATCAGTAAAAAGTACTTTATTAGTTGTGATATGTGCACTATTACTCCTACAACAACTCTAAATTCTCACACACACTTTTGCTGGAAAAACAGATCATACAGTGATTTGTTTATAAACTTTAATCAATTCCAAAGGATGCTTCCAAGACTGTCATAAATAAATTGCAATGAAAAAACATCTGTCAGCCTGCTAGATAACTCTATCTTGGTTTCAGGTTTAAATCAGCAGAATTAATTTGACCAAAGTTGATTGCCTCACAGAAAACCACATGTTTAAGAGACTTATTTTGAGTCCTGTACACTGTCCACATTCATTTATCTAGACTTTTATTTTGTTTCTCCTTTTATTTCTACTGATGAATTTAAGGAGAAACATCTGAGAAACAAAGTTGATACTTTATCATATCATATCTGAGATCTACATTAAGCTTTGAAGAAGTAATAAAATGCCCCTCAAGGCTTCTTTCTCTCTGTCCCAGTAATCGGATTAGGCCTGATCCACAACATCTTTAGTCCTATCTGTAGAGATGTTTGTTTGTTTGTTCTAGTTTGGGGTGACTTGTGGGATATTTAACTCTTTGTCTCTACCTTTCTGTTTCTATTTATTCAGCATCTGCCCAAACTGTGTCGTTTTATAATAAGGATACAACTGGAGAGATCCAACGAGCCACGTTTAAAAATGATCAAATCAAGAGGATCTTCCATGGAAGCTTCCACAAGGTAAATTGCTTGCTTATTATTGTGCTTTATGCATATTGATAGCAAAAATCGGTGGCTGCATTCTCCACCATAAATGACTCTTATATCCGCATATACAGAGCCAAGATGTGGGAGGTCTTCAGCTAAACGGACTCAAAACAAATGTCCATTATGTCTGATTCTAGCAAAACATGCACAGATGTTCACGGATATAGATCAAGGGCGATATTTCTTTCAAGAAGACAATGAAGAGAGATTATTGTTCACTGAGAGGGCTTGAAGCTAAAATGTACAACTGTGCATGAAGGCTTTTGGTGAGAAGTTTGCACTCAAATTAAAGTTTGATGTGGCAAGCAGCACAACTTTCACAGTGTTCAGAGGTTATCTAATCATAACAGAGGTGCAGAAATATTAGACTCAGTCGGTGTGTTGCAACATCGTGTTGTGGTTGCCTTCTGTTGTGGTTTGTTTTACACTGGGGTTTGTTGTGGTCCGTGTCAGAGCGCGATTGTTGTGTGAATACACTGCAGGCTCACTCACGCTCATATCAGAGGTTCATGTATTTAACTGAACTAAATACATCGTCATCTGATAAAACGTATGCGCAGGTTACTTTGAGCTTTTTTCTTGTGCTCCCGAGTGCATGTTGCGCATCCGAACTCAGACCACCTCCTTCAGGCAGTCTTGGGTTCAGTAGCCCTTAGCTAAGCTCACCGGTTTCACAATACTAATTTTTCATGTGAACCGTGCCCCGTTTCGAACTAAAAGGCCAGTAAAACAGCCTCACATTTACGTCATTATATATAACACGAGTAACAAATGCAATATCACACGAGTTCTGTTTTTCTAGCACAATTGCAAATGTGATGCTAAGTTCATAAAGCAGTAAAAAAAAAAAAAAGCAAGTTAAGACAATGAAGAATGTTTTGCCAACGAAAATACAAAGACAAAGCAGAACTGTTCGTTTCCGACTGGCGTGTACGAATCAGGTGAACCAATGATTCAAAGAGAACCATTTATATAGTTCACCCAAAAATATTTCCTCCTGAAGCTACTTTTTGTAATGTCCTTTAGAATTTTTTTTTTTTTTTTACACAATAATGACTTTAAATTCTCTTTTGGGAGTAATCTCTCAGCCAAATTTGATGTGCGATTCATTTGCAATTCATTCGATTAATTAATCGGCACATTGTGTAATTAATTTGATTTTAAAGGTCCCATTCTTTGCGATTCCATCTTTCAAACTTTAGTTAGTGTGTAATGTTGCTGTTAGAGCATAAATAATACCTGTAAAATTATAAAGCTCAAAGTTCAATGCCAAGCGAGATATTTTATTTAACAGAAGATCCCTTTCAAAGCCTACAGCGAACGGCCGGTTTGGACTACACCGCTGCACTTCCTGCTGTAATGACGTCACTAGAACCGTTTGTTGACGAACCCTCCGCCCACAAGAACACGCAAATTCGGGGGCGTGGTCCTTTTGCTCTCGCAGGTCGAGAATAGGAAGCGTTGTTTTTGTAGAGTGTGTTTGTCGCCATGCCATTGAAACGCTGTTATTTTCATCCCGGAGTCAAATCACCTTTGTTTGGCCTTCCCACGGACGATGTACGTAGAGATCAATGGCTACAGTTTATGGTTAAATCGGTTCCAGAAAATTATAATCACAATTTAAAACTATGTGCAGCACATTTTGCTGAGGACTGCTTCCTCAATCTCAATCAGTTTAATGCCGGATTCGCATAAAGATTATTCTTAAAAGATGATGCAGTTCCCTCTTTTGTCTGGAGAAGGTGTTGTTTATGAGCCACAACCGGTAGTTGTATTTTATTATTTAAGTCGGTCCGTTTAACAGTTTATGTAACTCATGACACAAAGTGCAACGCTGTTTAGCTTTGTTAACTAACGTTAGATGGTAATTGAAACTAATCCGAAAAACTTAGCATATAAAAGTGTAGTAATTCATTCAGACACCATCGATTGTTGGTGTTTGTAATGATCAGTTTAAACTACTGAATAGACAGCTTACCATTCTGAAACATCCAGCAAAAGTCTTTCCTGAGCAGGTTGTAATCGATCCTCTTCGATATTCTCCGGGTCTGATTCCGGCTCAAATTGATAAGGCAATATATAAATTTTTGCAATAACATTGAGCGCGTTATGGTAAGAGGCGAGACCTTTCCGGGCAACGTGCTAAGCTGCTGTCCAATCACAGCGCGGGAAGCGCTGGCCTAAACAGAACTCGTTACGTATTTCTGAAGGAGGGACTTCATAGTACAAGGAAATCATCAGGACATTTTAGGACCTGAGGAAACACCGGTATAAATTGTGTGAAAAATACTGGGTTTTTTTACACGCGAAACCTGAACTCATGTTATATTGCACACTGTAAACATAATCAAAGCTTCGAAAACACGCGAAGAATGGGACATTTAAACAATGAATCACTTGACAGCCCTAGTATTCACGTAAGTTCTGTCCAAACATCAGTGTATGTGCTCCCTCCTTACAGCTCATTTGCATGCAGTTTGAACTTGGTTACATCACTAGACATGCACAGTTGCACACCTGCGCACATTGTGTAAATGGCCATTTATCACATTGAGTGTTATGTTGATGATTAATGAAGATACCAAGGTGTGTCTCAGAAGTCACCTTTGTATTTGATGAGGCCAGAAAAAGTGTTTCTCTGGCAAACAAACAGTACAATATCGAATCACTGCTTAAAAAACAATCACATCAGAGTGCCAGCAGATGCCAAGCATGGAACAGATGAATTGCTTTGAGCTGATTTATATGTTCATCCTTCAGTCTTCAGTTAGTATCTCTGGCCTCAATCTCTGGCCGTCAGGTTCCCTGTCAAAGTCGACCACGGGGGAAATTCTTTGTGGATTGAATGAGAGGCTTGTTTGTTGTGGTTTTGGCTTGTGTGAACGTCAGTCTTTACCCTCAGGAGACACACCACCAGTCACTTTAAAGTAAGACTGGATGGTATGACTGTGCATAATGACATATGATAGATACTGTGTATCTGTGTGGCTAGAAGTGGGTGGGACTGCTTTATATTATTTGCATGTGAGTGTGACATGTGAAACGGGATGTGTCCCAAATAAGTCAAGATGAAGAATTTATTAGGGGTTTAGTAGCAAAAGCTAAAGTATGCCAAGTAATATCCCAGCTCAGTGCTTTAATATAGAAATCAGTTGAGGGTCACTGGGTGTATAAACTGGGTGTTTATATCAGTGGTTTTTATGATATTTAGTTTTACTGTTGTAAGTCTTTGGTTTTTAACTGTTACACCTGGTTGCCTTAAAATTTTGAGTTCATTGAAATAAAATAAAAATTGAGTTTATACAACAAAAGTGGTTTAAAACATAGAAACTCTGAACCACATTAATTATCTAAGTTGATTTGACAAACTATAAAAAGTAATCATTTAAAAAAAGTAATGATTTTGTCTTTGTACGGCTGCCAGACTGTTATGAATATATATTTTAATTTAGAGATATTAGAATCCACCAAGGTCCACATCTTAAAGAGATGAAGTACTTTTTATTTGTAAGGTGTTTAATTTACAGGGTTGGCCAATATAGGCATCACTGCACGATTATTTAATATGTAAGCCATTTTTCCATTGGATTTCTTTGTGCAGGCCTGTCTTAAAAAAACAGAGAGGGTGCTAACCCTGCACTGCTGCATCATATTACAGTTTCTAACGAAAGCTCATCTTTGTGTTTGATGAATCGGTCATGCTTCACATCTCTCCAGTTTGGAAGGAAATAATGTCTGCATTTCTGAAATGAAATGTGTTTTTTAAGACCTGCATGGTTCTGGCACATCATTTACTCATGCAGATGGCCTTTTGGTCTAGATAAACAAACATGATTTACATTGTCTAGTTACAGCAAAGTATTTAACTCTATGCAGCTTTTTTTGTGTCTTTATGTGGTGCAAATAATGGGATTTTTGAACTGTTGCTCATAAAGTAATAGTTAACTCTAAAAAGAAATCCTGTCATCATTTACTCGACCTCAACATTCATTGGTCACTGTATGCTGTGTTTGCACGAACAACGGCAATGTGAACATTATTTAAAATGCCCTTTTGTGTTCCACTGAAGAAAGTCCTGTGGAGATTTGTAAAGGCGTGAGGGTGATTAAATGATGACAGAATGTTAATTTCTGAAAACCTTTTAACACTTAACTCTAAATGACCATGAGCGTGCAGAAAGCTCTCAAGCTCCTGGGAGAAAGGATAGCCAGCAGAGACGTATCAGGGTTTCTTTAGATATCCTCTCTGTGGATTTGGAAATGGAGGACAGCTCTGTTTTGAAAGATCTGTCCAAATGTGTGGCAGATTCAGTTGAAACTGAGAATTCATCTGTTTAAAATATGCTGCTTCCCTCCGCATGGCCACAGGTGGCCATTAAAGAGGACGTCTGAGGACAGCTGCCAGTGATCAAATCAAAATGAGCAAAATCAAATGATCAACTCCAACAATACTTTAAACGGAAAAACAGTGCAGCAGATTTTAAACAGCAGGGATTGTGCAAAGTATTGGGTTCAATGTATGTGAATTTTCTGTATACATGGAATATCCGGATATCCTTACAAATTTGACAATATTAATAAATAAAATATGTTTAACAATTATAATATATATTTTTTTAGACAGGGCAGAATTGTGAGATTAATTGTGGTTACTTTATTGTATTGACAGCACTAGTTTTCGAAAATAAGAAAAAAAATTATAACGTAACAAAAAATTGAAGGTAAATATTTTTGAGATAATGTTTAAAAAATATTAAAATGGTAGCATAAAAATAATTATCTAATTTCAGAAATTAATCAATTACTCATGATTGTTATATTGATAGCACTACTTTTCCAAAATAAGAAAACATCTTTTTTTTATTAAATAAAAGTAAATATTAAATATATATATATATATATATATATATATATATATATATATATATATATATATATATTTTTTTTTTTTTTTTACATTTTGTTGTCTTTATAATATAACACTAAATATTTTCTTATATATTATTTTTCTTAATGAATAGATACCGTTATATTTTAGATGATCGTTAGCGTCAAAAGGTAAAAAATCTAAACTAAAATAGTACGTAAAACAGAAATGTTTGAAAAGCTAAAAATTGCATAATATGTTCTGTTTCACATACAGTCTTCTTTAAAAGTAGTTATATTAGTACAGTTTATACTGTGCATTATGCAGTAAGCTGTATGATATTATTCCATATGGAATATAATAATTGAGAACAGAAGGACCCGGAGACCTCCTGGCTAAACAGAAAATAATCATGTGCCACAGGAAAGGCTTTAGATAATACGTACCACATTCGAGTTGACGTCTATGTCATGCTTGTTTTGATATTGACTAGGTTTGATAGGCAGTTTGTGAAGAGATCCGAAAGAAAACTAGTTTAGTCCATCACAGAAATATGGGGGTCTGGCTCCATAACAATCACTTCATCGTTCTAATGAATATCATGTCTCTATCGCTTTGTTTAGCACAATAGTGAATAAACTTCTGTGTATCTCAGGCCTGCAGCATGTTTACTAATACTGACCAATCCAGTGTGGTCAGATCTGAATCGCATCTCCTCAATCTGCTAACTGCAAATTTCCCAATCCATAGCATAAGTTGTGTTCTGAACTTTTCCATTAGCTTGCGGTGGAGAAATGTGATTACACTGCAGCGTTCATCTGGTGTTTAAGACTTGGCAGCCCGATGGCCCATGGCATATGGAGGAACAACTTCATCATGTGCTGTGGTGAACAGGGAATATCAGTGTACATTGATTATGTGGATCAGAGAGCTGAAAAAACTCTGAGGCAATTCACTTAGAAATATAGTGCCAAGCAGCCATTACAGGGCCAAACACACCACATGCAGCCTGAGCAACACAATCAGCATGACTGATTCCAGAGCCATGATTCTAAGCAGAGTAGTTCAAAGTTTATGGAGTGCATTTAACCATTTTGTGCAACCTGGTTGGTACCCTCGTTTGTTTTGTGTAGCAAAAAGCTTTAAATAACTGAGTTAAAGTACACTACCCTTCAAAAGTTGGGGTTTATATTGTTTTTGAAAGAAGTCTCATAATGAGCTTCGTTTAACATAGACTGGAGGCTGAAAGCTTAATATATACCCGTTTGTGTATGTATCCGTACTGAAGAGGTGCAACTATTTATTAAATTCGCCATTAAATATATTTGTCAATCCAGAGAGAACGAGGAGACCACCTCAGATCTGCTGGACGATTTGTCAGTCCCACTGTTGATGCATTTCAGCGTTAATATGTGATGATGTATTTGTTTACACACTTGTTAGCTGCTGTTAATCTTTCCCAAATTTCTCTGTAAAAGTGTTTTACAATGGACTCGCTGTTATCATCGCCTTGAGCGTGTCAGGATGAATTTGGTGGTGAAGGAAGGTGAAGTCTTTATATGTGCCTCTGGCCAGAACACTCCCTTTGAATGGAGAGACTCCCAGAAATCCCTAATTAAGGCCTGCAGCCCTTGGAGTTAAAAACAACAATAGAAAACTGCCAATGAAGACTTGTAGAATGATTCACACTGCTCAAGATGAATGCAAGGTCTTCTTTTAAAATGACCTTCAAGTCCGTTATGAGCTTGAACATCTAACAATCTTCTTTTATTCCAGCTCCACATCCTGGTGTCTCCCAAGAGCGTCAAGCTGAACGTGGACTGCCAGGAAGTGGCTGAGAAGGAGATTAAACCAGCAGGAAACACATCGACAGACGGATTTCAAGTGCTCGGCAAGATGTCCAAATCTATCGG
Source organism: Pseudorasbora parva (assembly GCF_024679245.1). Taxonomy (NCBI): domain Eukaryota; kingdom Metazoa; phylum Chordata; class Actinopteri; order Cypriniformes; family Gobionidae; genus Pseudorasbora; species Pseudorasbora parva. The sequence goes on along the minus strand of NC_090186.1, from coordinate 41,778,902 downwards.
ATCTAAAGAATCTGCAACAGTGAGTTGCACCTTTTGTACATAAAACACAACTTTTGTTATTATGTATTGAACGAGAGCTCAACACTCTCTCGTTCTTTCCAGCCTGGATCCTTTTAATAGGGAGCCTGAGCCCCATATTTGAAAATGCAAGCTTTTATCAAAGACACGTGTAACATCCGTTTTCTCTCTGGTTGGGCAGTTTCAGCTCCAGATGTTTGACATTGTGTGCAGTCTCGGCTGGACCAGCAGGGACAGATGTTGTGACCTTCCTTCAATGGTAAGTGAAGACTTTGAGAAAGCCTCTAGAGATCCGGGGCCAGTGGCACCAGCTGTGCATAAGTTACAACTTGGCCTAGTTTTGACCTAAACGTGCACTTAGGCCATGTCCACACTAATAGATTTTTGTTTGAAAACGCATCTTTTCCCTCCATTTGGCCTTGCGTCCACACTGAGACGGCGTTTTAAGGCAACGAAAATGTAGCTTTTTAAAAAACGCTCCCCAAAGCGGAAAAATACTTGAAAACGCAGTGTTCGGGTAATAGTGTGGACTGTGAAGACGGAGGTGTTTGAAAACGATGACTCATGTTTAGTCATGTGATGCATATTGTGCCAGTTATGTGATATTCACTTTCACACAGTTGCTAAAATACTTTACTTTGCACACTTCATATCACAGTCCTGGAAGGATGACAGAAAATTAGTTTGCATTTGCTGTCCTGTGGCAAAACACGAGTGGAGTTGCGTTTTAGATCAACCATAATGGTCAACCGAGTGCGATCTGGACGCATCAATGAATGGTGAGATATTTTGCTCTTGGAAAACATTAGTGTGGACGGAGAGCATTTTGAAACGAAAACTTCTTCATTAACTTAATACTAAATATTTTTTCTGTAGCACCATTAAAATGAGTTGAAATAAAACTGCAAAATTTAAATACAGAAGCCTCTGACCAGGAGTAATAGTTGGAATTAAATAGCAGATTCACTGAATTGCACCAATAAGCTAATTTCTAATCAAACACACCTGAACCTACTAATCAAGCGCTTCAGGATCACGAGAAAATCACAAGACTTTACAGAGAAGTGGGTCTCCAGCATATTAGAGTATATGATAACGCTGACATTTTACGCTTGTTTATATTTAAAAAAAGAGAATATTACATGAATCATTTGCTTTGTTAGCGGCTCTTCAACACAAACCTGACCTACACCTTACCCTCTGTGTAAATGTCATATTATGCGACTGCACATTACTGTTATTAATATTACATTTATGCAAAGCTTGTGAAATTTTAGCTTCTAGGATGGTGTATTGGTACATGTATTCGTCCTGAAACGTCATGGTTCTGTGCATACAGTCAGATGATGAATACAGTCGGTCATAGGTGATCCACACCAATCCAGAAAGGGTTGTGCACAGTAATGCAATGCTATTTGCCAACCGCCACAACATGAAAAAGAGCAGAAGACGATGAGACGATCTATTTTAATAGCACAAAACAAGAGTTCAGATGGCACGCAAGAGTTTGCTAGTAACCTATACGCCGAGTTTCTATTCATTTTTGTGACTTTTTTTGTCACCGATTTCTCGGCGGTATCCTGTTGGTTTTCTTTATTTTACAAAAGCACAAAGTTTTATTTTTATTGTGAGTGTAGTGTACACAAATGAAAATAGGCTCTTTACAGTTTCGAATGATGTCTGATGTATGACCATAAATGACGTAGGTCATACTGACGTACAGTCCAGTGATGATAACATGCGTGTACTGGAAATGGAAAGCCTCTGCTGCCACTTGACTCGCTGTCTCCTCATGGAAAGCTGAATTAGGCAGATGTAGATGGCATTTTTTCTCCTTCTAGCTCATATTTAACTTTGTGTATCGGCCATTGCAACCACGTGTTAATGAACTCTCACACGCAAAGAAAACTAATCTCGCCAGTAAGTTTTATTTTTCATTATTCCATTTATTTTGTACTTTTATAAAACGAGATGTTTCAGTTTTGTAGCTGATTGTGACCAAATAACATTAAAAAAATGTATGCATGAGTGCATTTTGTTTACTGTTTACTGCCAAATACTCTAAAAGTGGCTGTACTGCACCAACTACCTCAGGGGGACTGAATGCCGCTAGGTGGAAAAACTACTGTTGCTGCGTCCCAATTCGCCTACTTATACTACGTCCTAAAAGTATGTACTCTTTTTGTGAAGAAAAGGTATATACTTTTGAGTGTGTAGCAGAAAAGTATGCAAGCTTCGGGACTACTTCGCCATCTTTAACGGACTCTATCGCTTAGTTACGTGCATCCCGTCACCGTTTATCTGCCCTGTCAATCATCGTCAGATTCGTCACAGTTCAAATCCTCCACATTCAGATTAATCTCTTACCGTATCGGAGAGAACTGTAGCCGCTCGTTGATCTGCCATTTGTGGGTCTTTAATGCAGAGACTCTCCTCATGTGTCTGCAGTTTAAATATAATGATGCATTTAAAAGTTAACGGCCAAGCGTGTCATTAAAAAAGTTCACAATGCTGCTGCAGATGAAATATAATGTGGACAACACTGAATAAATATAGTTTTGTCGGGTTAAATATTGATAGTTGGTCACTCAAACCCCTTTATCTAAAAAACGCTTTTTATCCGCGTTTGTAGTTCTAATCGAATCCTCGTCCAACTCGCAATGGGTTGTGGGCAATATCAGCCGTTAGAGTGCCCATCGATCCATACTTCGAATTCGGACCGGAAATAGTAAACCATCCGGGAATCTTTGGAATACTCTTTTCAACATACTACGATTTGGGACATACTAATTCTATTTTCGAATACTATTTAGGATGGATAGTATGCGAATTGGGACGCAGGGTGTCTGTTCAAAATAAATAAAAAAGAAACCTAGCATTGGGGATTAGTTGCTGTTTCCTGTTGTACTGAACTTGTATCGAACCATGAATCTAAAACCGTGACTTCTGTGTACTGTTACACACCTACTAGCTAAAGTACGCTCTGCCTTAAGAACAAATGGTGCAACCGAATAAGGTGAGTTACAAACTAGCTAGCTGAAAATGGCTTTGAAACATTTTCACTCAGAAATTTCACAAATAATAAAAAAAGGCATATGACACATTGAATTAAGCTTGCCATTTCAAAGTAGAAAGACTGAAAAATATACTTTCTTAAAACATACTCCAATAATCTTTGTCTTGTTTACAACTTTTTTTTTTTTTTGCAATGTCGATACAAAGCCTCTATTTTATGTTCCAATATAAGAAAAAACTCACAAACGGCTCTTGCAGCCATACCTAGGGTTACAGAAAGGTGAAAATCCCAAAGGCTGGGTTAAATTTCAGGTACGGATGACCCATGAACCACGCTGTTTACATCCCACACCATGCCTTTGATCACTGTGGCCTTGAGCAAGGCTCTTAACCCCAGACTGCTTCAGTTGACTTGCTAAATTAAAAGCAAATGACAAGTTAAACGGCTGTCACGCACATCTCCTACATCTTTTTTAGCTCTATCTGCTCACGCAGGTCTGTCTTAATATTCCATATGTTTCTGATGGATCCCTGTTGACCACATTTAAACATGAAATTTAACATGTGCTCACTATTGTTAGAGCATTTCCTTTCTTTGATCTCTCGTTGTGCACTCTTCCATGTTATTTGATTTGTCTACAGCAGAAGGCTTTTAACAGCGGTATTTCACTGCCATTCATTTGTGGTTTTTAGTTTTAAAGTGTGAAATTGTTGAACTTAAGAGCCTTCGGTACAGGGTTGCGAATGTGTGTCTATAATGCGAACCATGAGACCAGCTGTGTCCAAACTCTTTATTATATTTTTAGTTTTCCATAAGTAAATGAAATACTTTGAATGTGCTTATGGCATTTCTGACAGTCAAAACAGAGTAGGTTTTAATCAGGCTTGTTCTAGTTGTGAGGCCTGGGCATCAATATATGCAAGATGTCGATTTATGTGGAGAAAATTAATTTTCTAAACCTTCTTCTTAGATTAACATATATGGTTATCAATTTTTCGCATATTTTATTTAAGGTGATTTGCAGTACATGTATGTATTATACAGACATTATACAGACAATCTGGCTGTTGGGTTACAGTAAGTGTCTTGTTTAAAGCTAAAATGACAATTGACCTTATGACAGATAGATGACTAAAAGCCCAAACTGCCAATCAAATCACTGCATTGAAGAGCATTTTGTATTTTATATTGCACTATTGTTTCAGTCAAATTTGCTGTCAGTATAACATTCAAACCCCCCTTTTCCCAAATATACAACACCATGGTAAAAAGGCATTGAAATGATAAAATGGTGTTGTTATGGTACTTTGCAATGTAATGAACAAAAATGTGGAAATTTTAGTTGTAGTTTTTTTGCATTATTCCAAAACTGTGCAAGTGACTCGCCACATTATTTTGTCTGAAGGACACAGATAGAGTAATCATCATAGTAAGGTCATTTGCTCTTCAAGAGGTTGAATCTACAAACTTTTGGTTATCACTAACCATCTTTTCATTTACTGTAACTTGCCTCTCAGAACTTCTAAATAGCTCCTTTAATCAGGATGGTACTGTAAACTAGACAGCCACACAATCCACATGCAGAATCAGCAAATAGTTTGTATATGGTTGCCATTTGTTCTTATGTTTTTGTTCTCTCTGTGATTCAGAGAGATGAATACAAGTGTCCAGCTCTTCCCAACGCCTGTACGTGCACCTCAGACAGCTCAGGACCCCAGGGGCCTCAGGGGCCAGTGGTAAGTCAACCCAAGTACAGTTTACTTTTTAGATCATCATATTGTTTCGATACGATTTGGTTTGCATCATTTGGCCCTGCAGAAATCCTTTTAAAATGAGAATCAAAATTGATAAAAATTCATAGTTAACATGTTTACATTATTATTAGTTGGACTCATGGCAGAACTGTTCCCTCTGTAATTTCTCTTTTCCCAGGGTGCTCCTGGAAGCAAAGGACCACGAGGGGAGAGAGGAGAACCTGGTCAAGTTGTAAGTTGTTGTTCTGTCAAAATGAACTTATCCTGTACAATATAGCTCATTCATTAAGTTTATCTACAGGATTGAACTTTGACATTGATTCTGCTTGTTCCTGCAGGGTCCGATCGGCACACGTGGAGACATGGGTTTGCCTGGTCCGATGGGCCCTCCAGGACCACAGGGCCCTAGTGGACACTCCATCCCAGGCGAGGCTGTAAGTCCATCTCATTTCCATCATGTGTCTATTGTATCCTCACACAGTCAGATGTCAGTAGCTGGCTGTAAATCCTTCCACACACCAAACAGGGATTGTTCGGGCTATTTATTATAGTTGTGGAGGCATAATTATGGCAGCTAGCTCTGGACTCAGCATTCCTGTGTGTCTGGGGGCTTTACCCTCATCAGAGCACTTGAAACCGCCTGATCCTGCTGCTAGCACAGAAATCTCACTGGATTTACTCCCCTCTGAGCTTCAGCTGCTGTGTTTAGTGCTGTTCGCAAGCATTACTATTGCTCATACTTTGTGTTAAGGATTCGAAACAAACCAATAACCCTAAGCATTTAACGTCAGTGTGTAACTCTCTCTGTGTGAATGATTCCTAAAATCAGGTGGCTGGAGGAGAGGAGTGTGGTTTAGGGCTGCACAAAATATATCTCACATATATTATTTTTTATGCAGATGCAATCTCCAACCAAATCACCCCAATTCTTTCCAAATAGAACTATTCTAGTAATCTGGCACAAAAAAAATGCCTGTTTATTACGGTGTTTATATATTCCTACCCCAAAATAAATAGCAGAAAAACTAAAAATTGCAATGTCAGCTTTTTACAATACCATGTGTCCCTAGTGCTGATATTTTATTATGTGATCAGACTTGCAGTCACATTAATCCTTGTATGGCAAAGTTCTGCGGGCGAAATGCAGTCATCTCACTAAAAAATCCATGTGATAAAGAATTTCTGTGTGAGGAACATGCGAGGCAAAATGATCACCACATGGATTTCACTTTGGATTCACTGTGTTTTCCAAAATAATGTTGCTTGGTTTGGAAGTGAACTCTGTGAATATCATGCTTCATGCATCATTACACCATTGGATCTACTTTGCCCACAAAGTTTTATTAATGCTACTGCACCTTTACAGCAGAACAGTCCAAATCCCACCAAAGATTATTCATATAGAAAGACGGTTCACTTCTATTCTTTATAAAGAATAGAAAACGGGAAACGGCAATATGGCGGAAAAGTCCCGCCTTCTAAAGTGAAAGAGCCAATCGCTGACTGGTAAAGCCATTGTGTCACTGCAGCTGCCGTTAGAAGCTCCGGTTCCCATATAAAACATGAGGCTGCACATTTGCATTGGCTCTTCTAGCCTGAAAAATAAGCTTTTTAATGCTATTTGATATTAGAAAACGACATTTATGGGACAGCTCATGTTAGAGTTTGTTGCTGATTTGAAATATGTTATTTAATTCTGAGTTCCGCAAGCAGTTTCCAGGATTCCCCCATTCATATAGATAGGACTTGGTTTTGTTTTCCCAAAACAGCTGTCCGGAGGCGTGACAAATATGGCTGCCGAGTGAACAGACTTTCCTTGAAAGGGACTTTGATCCCACAGACTTTAGGCCTGTTCACACCATGAACAACTATAAAGATTACTATATTAGCATCCACACCAATGCATGATAATGTTCTGTTTATTATTGCTACTTTAAATGCTCCAGCTCTTTAAACTCGGTGGAATTCTGATTGGCTGTCAACAGCTAACATTATTAACATTAGCACCTTAACATTGAAAAGTAAACTAAATACTTATCTCAAGACCTTGGGCCCATTCTTTGTACGTTGCTAACTCAGTTAGCTGGATTTGACTGTTGACGACTTGGCTTGATCTCGGATGGTTTGGTTCTTCGAAGCTCATCCTGGACTTGCCGTCATAGCAACAGGTCCGTTAGCTTAAGCCTGCTCGGGAGCTTATTTGATGTAAACAGGATTAGATTGCATCTTGAGGTGATACTTAAAATCGGTCCCAGCCACTGCTACTTTATTACAAGAGTTCCTTACTGAACCAGGGGCAATAATAATTTAAAATAGTAATAAATATAAAAGTTTATTTGAAAATTATATTTTAATGTTGTGTAAAAATTGTGTATAATACTATAGACACAGTCACTTGATTGAGAGATTTGTGAATTGTGATGGAATAATTCCTTTATAGTTGTATTGGAGGTTTACACACATTGTGCAGTTAATCTTTGTTGTGCATTAATGTGAGTGATGATGGATATTATGGGATGGCTTGATGCAGCTCAAGAGATGCAGATAATTTGATCTTGACCATTAAGAAACTCAAATACTGTCACATAACAAATCTGCTTCAAATTTAATTAAAAATAAAATTACAAAATTGAAATAAAAATGCAAAGTGTGTACAAATATTATAAAATCGTGAATATAAATAATTGGGAATCATGTTCATCAAAACTTGTATTAATTTATCTAACTTTTATGTTGGTTTGGTCGTTTCCTTATCAAGGTCCAGAAATTTGTGTTTTTTTTCTTCTTTTTTTTCTTTGACAAGTTTTTTGCCAGGTGGTTTTTTAATTATAAGATGTCATTACGTTGTCTTGATGCCAGCCAATCGCTGCATTGCTGATCGTGTTTTTGAGTATCGATGCATCTGCCCTCTTCAGGGAACACAGGCACGAGCAGTGATCTCAGATAACTTAATCCAGATAATAATAATAATAATTCATTACATTTATATAGCGCTTTACATATAGAAGGGGGGAATCTCCTCAGCCACCACCAATGTGCAGCATCCACCTGGATGATGCGACGGCAGCCATATTGCGCCAGAACGCTCACCACACACCAGCTAATTGGTGGAGAGGAGACTGATTGATTAAGCCAATCAGGATATGGGGGTTATTAGGAGGCCATGATGGACAGAGGCCAATGGGCAAATTTGGCCAGCATGCCGGGGTTACACCCCTACTCTTTATCGAAGGACATCCTGGGATTTTTAACGACCACAGAGAGTCAGGACCTCGGTTTAACGTCTCATCTGAAGGACGAGATATTTTAATCCAATCCTCAAATTCGTTTAAAGAACCAAATTAGCCAGAGATCAGTTATCACGATTAAAAGATCTGGGATCTGTCAAATCATCTCAGAGGTACAAAGAACAGGCCCCTGGACTTAACAACCACCCAGAACACCATAGCAACAACCTGACAACAACCCATACATGCTGGCAGTAAATAATGCACAGACAAACTCTAGAAATCTAGTATCACCATCTTGTTTCTAGAATTGAGGCACAATCTCTAAAAACGCTCTTTTGTCTCTCAGCCTTGTTCTCTGATCTGATATATTTGTTTAATTTTAGTTTGGATCTCGCTAAAGCTTTTTACCAAAGCTTTGGGTGCTCTTTTGACAGATCTTTTTCCGTTTGATTTTCCCCACGCAGGGTCGTCCAGGTCCAAAGGGGGATCCAGGCGATGCTGGCTTACCTGGACAGAAAGTAAGTGTTGTTCTGCTGAGTATTAGGGGGGAAATGGGAGGATTATTCGTTCTCTACAGCCTGTGCTACCTCTCTGGATGGGCTCCATGTGGCAAACTTTAGACCATAACTCAGGAGGGGGAATGGCTGGGAGGCAATAGTTGTAGATCACGCCACAAGATAAAATGTGGGTTTGGGTTGTAATTTATTCGAGTCTTAATCTGTGCCACTTTGCGGTTCTCCATTAACCCTCTGGATCCTAAGGCTATTTTGTGGCCCTGAAGAAGTTTGATATGCTCTGACATTTGTGTTTTTTCCCCAGTTGCTTTAAAGCAGATTAATGGCTTAAGTCTGATTACACTATTCAGCACAGACTGTGCTACACTAATATGTGGGCAACATGTACATAAAAGTTTGTAGTTTTGAGAAAATAATGTTTATGCATAGCTTTTGAAAAAACTAGAATGTTAAATCACTAAAATAAGGCCAACACACTTTAAACATTTGGCTTTTCAGAACTGCATGTTGTTGCCTAGAGTTTTTTCTTCAAAACAATGTGAAAACCATTTTGATATTCATACAAAACAATAGTCATTTAACAATTGTAAGACACTTATTGTCAGAATGGCTGTATGCGGGGAGGGTGTGGATCATCGTGAATATCAATGAGGAACGTGACAGAGGGAACTATAATGAGATTTAATGATTGAATGTGTTGTTTGTAGCTTATTCAAAAAATCACGTTTCATTTAAAAGTAGTAATCTGACTATACATTTTCTTTACATAAAGACTTTGGACCTACAATACCGTCCAAAAGTTTTAAAGAAAAAATAATCTCCTCACCAATGCTGGATTTATTTGAACTATTTATTTGTTTATTATTTACTATCCAAAATAGTAAAAACAGTAATATTGTGAAATATTTTTACAATTTAAAATAAATGTTTTCTATGTAAATCTATTCCTGTGATCAAAGCTGAATTTATCATCATTACTCCAGTCTTCAGTGTCACATGATCCTTCACACATCATCCTTATTTGAGGATTTGATTTATAAGCTCAACAAACATGTCTCATAATTATGAATGTTGAAAACAGTTGTGTATTTTTTCAGGATTATTTGATAAATCAAAGCTTTAACCCAGAGAGATAAATGATAAAAACACTATATTACTGTTTTTGCTGTATTTTGGGTCAAATAAATGCAGCCTTGTTATGCAAAAGAATGTTTTTTGAAAACATTAGAAAATCTAAAACTTTCGAATGGTAGTGTCTACTTGGGTTTACACATGAAGACAACACAGAGCAGTGGTTTTACACTGTCATGAGGAAAAATCCAGCAAAGCGCGTTGTTCAGGTCCAGGGTCCCATCCATCCATCCATCCATCTTGGTGAATAACGACTTCAATTTCAGTCTGTCTCATCTGACTTCAGAAGACTTATTGGATTACTTTGTGCTTTTTGTAATTTTTCAAGCTTAAAAATCACCAATATGAAAAACAACACTATGGACATTCATGTAAGGAAAGTCAGGAACGTTTGGAAGAGCTCAAGGGTGATAATGAGACGAATCAGATCTTTCACAACACAAAAAACGAACACAACTGGGTTCTGAGACTGAAGCAGACGAGATGTTTATTTGAGTTAATTAACAATTTGAAAGGGACACAAAAAAGGTTCTCTCTCTGTTGTAATTTATACTGCATGATAATTTTCAAATTCTTCAAGATCTGATACCTGATCCCTCTTAATGAAGAGTGGGCCGAGGCGTGCAGGTGACCATGTTAGAGGAGTTGCTATAACAACATGCATTTAATGACTTGCAGAGAATGCAGCCGGGGTTTATAACGGCCAGTAAAACGGATCTGGAATATATTAAGTACCCAGTAAATCTAATGCCAAGACATCAAAGGAGAAGCAGGATTGACAAAGAGAAAGAAAGACAGAAAGAAAGCTAGCATGAACAAAATGCAAGAATATCATCTTGTGTGTTGGGGGAAATTGTTTGTGTAAAGTAGCTTCTTTTGTTTGGTCGGAGGTAAGCGACCTGTGCTAATATGAAACTGGTGTGAGACTCTGGCAGAGTCTGTTAGTTTTAACTTTTGTTTTTCTTCCATTCTTTCTCTCAGGGTCCACCGGGACCGGCTGGTGCCATCGGGCCTATTGGACCGTCTGGAATACGGGTGAGTGAAGCCTGTTCAATGCACATCACATATTTAATTTATATTTGTAAAGTACAGTCGCATATATTATATTTTTTGCTTAAAAAAAATCTATATTACAGTAATGAAAAATGAGCTTAATTGTTATGAAAACAATGCAAAATATCTTAATAGTCCTTAAAATAGGCTTTATATTCTTTCATTTTGGGGTGAAATGCACCACAGATGTTTCGCCCATTAACATGTGATGCATGTGGATTTAAACGTGCATGTGTGTTGTCAGTCTAATGCAGATCTGTGCATGTGTGTTATCAATACAGGGACCCCCAGGGAAGGAGGGGCCGGCGGGATCCACGGGCCCACAAGGACCTATGGTATGTTCTTGATTTTTTGAGGGGAGGGAGTGTTGTTAAATTTGTTTTCTTTTGCTCAGATGTGAGACTGTATTGCAGACATCTGTTTTGCTGAAGACCAGAGCTATTATTCTTTTGTTCAGGGACCCCCAGGAGCCCCTGGAATGCCGGGACCTACTGGAAAGCCTGGAAAGAATGGAGATACAGGTGTTCCGGTATGAAACCTTCTGGTTTTCATAAACACAACACCTCGACCCTGTCACTAATTTGCTAAATTACTCAAAATGCACAGGGCAGAAGGAAAGAAAACCCACACCTCCTAAATATATCTATTGTTTGAGAGCGAAAAGAGACTTCTTCCGAAGTCTTCTGCTGATTTTTCTTCTTAGAAAAAGACCCCAGTAATCTCATGTGTTTCTTCTAGACTTTCAGAAGAAAGCCTCTCAAACTGTGGTCAGATTTGCCAGTATAGTCTGCAATCTCAGCGTGAACTCAAATATGAATATTGATACATAAAATGAAAACTCGTTACGTCTCCTGATCTATAAAAGAGCAAATTCTGGCCAACACATTTTTAAAAATATATTTTCATTGTTTAGTCTTACAAAACACAAGCGGCACCTTTCTATGAGTTTTATCTGATCACATTGAGACTATTACTCAAAAAGTACAAGTTAAAAAAGAAAATAGCCTAACACGATCCACATTGTTTGCACTCCAATAAATATTTACGCACTGAAATACTGTGCGGTTTTGGGCATAAATGAGGAGAGATCGAGTGATTTTTAGCTCATGTTTGGATGCGTCAGTGTCTATTTAAAGAAAAATATGATTTTCATTCATACAGGGACCTTCTGGGGTTAAAGGAGACAAAGGAGAAAGAGTGAGTGATGATTTATTATCTGCTTTCATCATTTCATAAGAGTTTGAGTGGAGACGACGTTAACATCTCATATTTATCCTCCTAGGGAGACTTTGCGTCTCAGAGCATGATGCGCTCTATTGCCAGACAAGTGTGTGAACAGCTTGTGAACGGTAATGCTTTTTTAAGTTTATTCTGCTCGCCAAGGATGCATTTATTTGATCAAAAATTGAAATATTACATTTTAAAATAACTTTTCTATTTGAATCAGTTTTAAAATGTAATTTATTCCTGTGATCATAGCTGAATTTTCAGCATCACTCTAGTATTTAGTATCACATGATCAGAAATTGTACTGATCCTAAAACTTTGAAGGGTAGTGCACTCATGGCTAAAAGATATGCAGATAATACCACAGGTTGTATTATAATCCACTTTTGCACATTTTACAGGACAAATGAGTCGAGTCAACGAAATGCTGAACCAGATTCCCAACAACTATCACAGCAACAGTCCAGGCCCCTCTGGCCCGCCTGGACCTCCAGGACCCGAGGGACCACGCGGAGAGCCCGGTCGGATGGGCAGGAACGGACTTCCCGGTGGTCCAGGGTTGCCTGGTCGGCAGGGAGAACGAGGTAGCTAAAACAGCAGCCAAAATGAAAACAAAACATGAAACCATGCCAAATACAGCCATGTGATTTTAATCAGCCTCAAGACCTGTGGTTAGTTTGGACTTCTGCCCTTCACTGTACAGTACATGTAGAAAATGCTAAGACAAATAATTGATGCCTAGTGAGCTTCTGTGCGGTTTACTGTCTAAAGAGAAAGGAAACTTTATACACTCTTACAAATAAAAGTTCTTTACGCATTGATGGTTCCATGAAAAATCCATGGAACGTTTCCATTACAAAGGGTTTTTTGAACTATTAAAATGTGAAAATTCTTCACGCTAAACGGAGGAACATAGTGGTTACATTATAGTTCCTATAACTGTTGGCTGAAGTTTTTTTTTTTGGTCTAGGAACAGAGACCCTTGAGGGTAGGGTCTTACCCAAGCGGCAACCTTCCGGTCTCGCTCTTGAATCCATCACGGAAGTGACAAACTGCAATTTATCGACTGGCCACTAGAGACAGGCTCCAAAAGCGAGTTAATCCCTGTTAAAATGCCCAACTTTACAGCTAAAAAAATGTTACATATGGTTTCGGTCTATACGGCTAATTTTGCCTTTCATGACAACTGTGAGGAAGTAAATTTTTTGAAGTCATCCGTATATCATATAATTTTAATTATATAAAGCCTCAAACGTCTGCACAATTAAGGGTGTGGCCTCTTGAGTGACAGGTGGATTGCTGCTGCCGGTTTCAGCAACCAGGCACCATTTTCGGTTATCCGGAAGTGCCAGGATGGCGATGGCCAGCTCCACCCACTTTGGCCTTCAAAAATGCTCTTCAGAAACGTCCTGGACACTACGTCCATTGTTTTATACGGTCTATAGTCTAACCAAGCTCAAACGTAAATGTATATTGATTTTGACGAACGCATGCCATACTAAACATCACATAAACTGTACTTCTACATTCCATCTCAATTATTATGAAACCTATGACACGCAACAAAAACATCTCCAATCTCGGCATCCTCAAGCCTCCAGTTATGGCGGCCAGCTAACGTCACTTCAGAGTTCCTACTGGCAGTGTGAATTAATCCAATGCATCCAATATGACCTTAGGGGAATATTTAGTTCTCTTGATGGCTAGTTCTTATACCTGAGTTCCTATAACTACACGGAGTGAAGGCCCCTTAAAAAAAAGGTTATTTTAAGCTGTTCACAGAAAAGATCTTTGGGGATCCAAAAATGGTTCGTCTATGGCAATCCTTTTGGAAACTTTATTTAGTGCAAGTACCTTATTCAAAATGCTCTGGATTTCTGCACCCATGGCTCAGGCCTGTGTCTGCAGTGTGTTGCGATGCAGATATGCACGTATGTTTAAGTTTGGGCTTATATTTCTGTGTTTCTGTGCCTTTACATTAGGACCAGCTGGAGAGAAAGGAGACAGAGGAAGTCCAGGAATCGGTGAAAGAGGACATAGAGGAGCCACCGGACCACCTGGTACGTTTCATGCACACATTTATACGCTGAAACTCGTTCACCTAGCTTAGCTCACCGTCATGAAAAGCCTTGAAATATCAGGGGAAACCGTGATTTACTGGCCTGTTTTCTTAGAAAGAGATCATGCTATATTTTATCTCATGTCCACTGCTTTTATTTTTAGGCACAGAGCAGTTGGATGTGCTGTGTTATATGATGTAACACTTAAAAAATGAGCAGCCCTAACTCTTCCAGACTTTTTCCATCACAGAAACTGTATTTCACATTTAAAGGTTATTTGGTAGCACTTGACACCTTTATGTATGTATAATGCATTATATAAGTACTTTAATGCACCTTATTCTATAATATAATTGCAACCGTTTTATTCATTTAGAAAGTATAATGCATTATAACACATTTTAACTTTGGTTGCAGCTATTTATGAAAAGATGCAATGCATTTCTATGCACATTATGAATACCTTTATAATGCATAGTACATAAAGGCTTCAAGTAAAATGTTATTGTTTTGATTTTTTCAGGCCCACCAGGCGAGTCCCGAACCGGCCCTCCTGGTTCAAGCGGCTCTCCGGGCAGCCGCGGTCCGCCTGGTCGTAATGGCGTCGCCGGTGTACGTGGTCCGCCCGGCCCGCCTGGCTACTGTGACTCTTCTCAGTGTGTCGGTATGGCATATAACGGACAGGGTTACAGAGGTACGTCCCTCTTGTTCTAGCTGTGCCTGTTGCATGACAGTAGAAATAACATTAATGGCATGTGTAGTGTAACGCGGTGCATGAACTGAGCGGTAGATGATGCTCAGCAGAATAATGCAGATTATCGTGGGTGAAACTTCCCAAACCTGCCCTATTTCAACCCAAAATTAGAAGAAAAAACAAAGACAATTTTGGATGCATTTTGGATAAAGAAAATGAAGCCTTTTTTTTGCAGTGTGACAAAAGCAACCAAGTGTTAATTTCTAGGTACTAAAAAATACAGTAAGAACAGTAATATTGTGAAAAATTATTACGTTTTAAAGTGACTATAATGTAAAATATAATTTATTCCTGTGATCAAAGCTGAGTTTATCATCATTATCATCATTACTCCAGTCTTCAGTGTCACATGATCCTTCACAAATCATTCTAATATGAGAATTTGATGCTTTTTGTAACAATGTAAAAGTTTTTACTGTCACTTTTAAACAATTTAAAGCTACACTGTGTGGTGTAAAGGTATATGACCATCCAGTGAATATTAGTTTCTGTTCCTCTCAATTCTGATTTCGTTTTAACTCCTACGGTGGCCGATTTAGTCCAAGATGGCAATCCCCCTCTTTACATTCGACACGGTGCCATTGAGTGTTAAAACGCAAAGGCGAAGCTTGAATTTACGGGTATGTCCCTCTTTGGCTAATGTACTTTCAAGATGGAGGGGCAACATGGCGACCGGCATTCGAACCCCTCACCCGTATGTGTTTTCAATGGCATATTATAAACTTACGAGAATACTTTATTACGAGAAAGAAGTAAATATACATTAATGAGTACATATATTTTTGAAAGAACTAAGTGTTTTTAGCTAAGAATAAACAAAAAAAAGTTACACAGTGTAGCTTTAATGCATCGTCGCTGAATAAAAGTATTAATTCCACTGAACCCAAACTTTTGAACGGCAATGCAATGCAAACAATGTATTCTCATTTTGGTAAAGCAAAATAAAAATAAGAATTTCCAGTCGTCAAACGCCTTATGCTACCTTTGTGTGAGAAACAGACCAAAATTGAAGCTGCTATTCACCGAGAATCTTCTTAAGTAAGTTACAAATCGATCAAATCTGTGACCTGAGCTTGAGCTGACCATTTTTTTCTTCCTCTCGCAAAGTTCTCATTAGATGGAATACATATTTTTGTCCTTTTTGAAGCTTGAAAGCGTCAGACGGCGTTCATATTGTGGTTGTCTTAGCGTAGTCTTTCAACACAAAAGACCAACATGAGATTAAATAATGACAGAATTTACCGTCAAATTGTCCTAAATTTGAATGAATTGGCTTCATTTTCTTTATGTAAAATAGAATTTCTTTTTCTTTTGATGAAATGAAATGTGCTCCGGATCTTCACCCTTAGTATCACAGTATCAGAAGCTGATTTTCAGTTTGTGATTTGTCTGGCGAAGAATTCTAACACCCTCTTTGACCTGTTTCAGGTTCATAAACTTTCTAAACCACCTGTGCTGCTTACACTTTGAAATCCTGAGAAAATCACATGTTATTGGGCTCTGTGCGGATAACCACCACGGAGATGATTAACGAACACTATTGAACGAAAGCAAACAAACAAACAAATAAAAGCAACAAACAGAGATTACGATCTGCGGATGGGTACTAACAACAACTCACAGCCACGGGCATCAGCGACGGCAGCCAAAACAACCGAAAACAAGCTGCAGTCGGCTGGAGACGCATGACCAAAACACGCAAAAACACCAGCAACCACAACAAATACTAACCAGGTGGACCTGTAGCCAAAGCAACTGTCATTTAGCATGTTAACTCCAAGAGTTTTTTATTTATCTGTAAGTAAAACTAATCACGCCTAGTAAATGAATCCCAGTCCACTAAAACAATAGTTTTTAACACTCGTAGTGAGCTTGACTTCAACTGCTTGCTGAATGCCGACACCAGCGCCTCTTTATTTTACCGCGTGCCTTAAGTGATCTCAGGGGCCAGTTTGAAGCACGTTTCTTTTTCTTCGTCGGACCCTTTCTCTTTTAGTGTGTACTAAAAGTAAGTAGTTTCTGTTTTGGCAAGATCATGTGCTGTGAGTAAGGGTTTAGATGAACATCTGAATGGGTGTGCGGTTGATTTTGATGTTGATTTTTGTGCCTAGCAGGCCAGCCATTAGTATTGATAGCCATTTCTCATAATTTACAGTGTCTATGTATTATGAGTGTGTGTGTGTGTGTGTGTGTATACACACACACACACACTGACACACAGACAAACAGTGGCATCCAAAAGTTTGAGGGCACGTTTACATGACAGCGATATACTAAAAACGGAAACATTTCTCCTTCGTTTTTTCGCATACAGGCGACAACGTCGTCAAATCGAATCAGAGAAAACAACTAAAAAGGTTGTATTATGCTTGCCTGGCCATCTGAAAACGTAATATGTAATAAGGTAATAACCTGTTTTCAAAAGTATGTTTTTAGTGCGTTATAGTGTAAACGGCCCTTGAGACCTCATTGAAAGAAAAAAGTTTCTGGTTTTATTTAATTCTTCCTCAAGTTTTTTTTAGTATTTGGCAGACACATTTATCCAAGGCTGCTAAGATTATATTCAAGTTATTTATGTTGTCAGCATTTGTATTGCCTGGGAATCGAACCCGGCTACAGGAAGAGTTTTTGTGATGTAAAGGTTGATCATTTTGAACCTTATCAATCATGCGATTATGAAATTTGGATGCATTTTCACTGGAGGTTTCTGACTTCTGGACCCCACTGTGTGTCAAGTACATTATATATATTTATATAAAGCACTGACCTATTTGCAGCACCCCATCTAGCAGTCTGTAACCCTTTGCACTTGCCGTAGCCACATTGAGGAAGGTAACAATCGTATTTTGCTTGCGTGACTCAATTGGCCACTGCCATATCTCCAAGCAGAACAGTTTCCACCTGATGCCGAGCGCATAGTCCCAATCCCAGAAGAAGACTTTGAGATTTCACCAAACCAGCGGCGCAAGAGGTCATTTCCAGAGACGGGAACTGAAAGGAAAGCGTGGTAAAAGGAGGGGAAGTTCATTGGCTCACGTTATTTGTTTGTTGACGTTCCGACGGCCTGTACAGATAATTTAACCCTTCGAACCCTGTGAGAATTCAGCAGATCGGACGCATGAATCTCCTAATGTAACCTCAAAGCTTCTTTCTGTTCCACTTGTACTCCATGGCTTGTAAAATCGCATTGAATGTGTCCGATTGGAATCATTGACGTGTCACACATCGCAGCGTGCAGGTGAAAGGCGTTTGATAATTTATTAACATTGAAGGGTTTCCAAAGATCATCGCCTTTTCCAGCCATCTGCATATTCACAATCATCATTTATGTCTCGTATGAATACACATTAGTTATCCATTTCTGTCTTCATTCACCTGAGAGATTGTCTGTTTTTTTGTTTCTTTTTGTTAACATCTGCAGTAAAACATGACCATCACAATATTATAAATCAGATATTTATCATATTGGATGAATGTTTGATTTAACCTCACAGCTGATTTTACCAAAGGTGGAATTGCATATCTGTGCTGTATATGATGTTTTTTTGTTTGTTTTTTACATTTTCATTTGTAGTTGTTTGTTTTCCTTTTTAATCCAGAATATAGTTGTTGTAATTGTTGTTTTATCAATATCAAATGCAGTTTTGGCATTTGCGTGCAAGACTATCGATATAGTATTGCTGCTTCATGTTTGCAACTGCACATTGTGAATTCCACAGCCTTATTTTCTTATTTATTTCTGAAACAGAGGAGGCATTTTTCAATAAAACTACTGAAAATATGGCATGTGCCCTTTTTTATTTATTGCTGGTGTCTTTTGATAAAGGTTTTTCAGGACCCCAAGTATGATTAAAGGGCCAGAGGTGGACAGTAACTAAGTACATTTACTTGAGTACTACACTTTGAGTATCTGTACTTTACTGGAGTATTATTTTTTCTGGAAACTTATGACTTTTACTTTACTACATCTGAAAGACAAATATCATACTTTTTACTTCACTGCATTTCTATCTAGGTCAAAAGTCGTTTCTGTAGCAGCTCTGAAAGTCGTGGATGATTTTTTCCCTTCTTTAAAAGGTTTGTTGTTGTTTCAGACAGTCTATCAGGAATCAATCTTATAGTCGTATATATTTTCCCAACTTTTTTTGAACACTGATCAGTTCATAGCAAAATGGAAGAAGACGGTTCTTAGGAAGACGGCACAAGTGTGTGCACCCATCGCCATACTTTAAAAGTATGTTTCAGTTTAAAAAAAAATCAAGATTTGTTTAGTTGGCATACACTTGGGGCATGTCTTATAAAATATTTAAAATATAAACATAAGTGAAGAATAAAGTTGGGAGAATATCAGAAGTGTATCAGTGTATTGGATCCGTGCATTCGGCCTTAAAGGGACAGCAGGAGCAGTAAGGAGCTTTGTGACCTATATACAAATATTTAAATTAGTTTACAGTAGTCTAATGTTAGTCTGTCGGATGGGTCATCACTGACTGGCTTAAACGGATACTTCACCGCTTTTTCATATTAAACTGTTATTCCCTTAACTAAAACGAGTTGATACACACCTCTCTCGTCTCAGTGTGTGCACTTAATCTCTCTGACGTGCGGTGATGATCTAATAGCATTTAGCTTAGCCCACTAAGCCCAGTTCATTCACTATGGTACCAAACAGAGATCACGTTAGAGGCCACCAAACACCTCCACGTTTCCCCTATTTAAATACAGTTACACCAATAGTTGAACGATCAAGTATGGTGACAAAATAAAACGTGGCGCGTTTCTAATCGGATTAAAAAGGAGAACTATAATGTATGGCGGATTAGCACTTCTGAGAGTACTTCGGCTCGGCGCAGTAAAAAGACCCGTCCGAAACATCTTTCCTCACACCTCCCCCTCACTCTCTCATTTCTGTCAATAGGGAGATGTGAGGGAAGATGTTTCGGCCTCTTTCAGCGATTTGTCACAGCAACTTGATCTCTGTTTGGTACCATAGTGAATGAACTGGGCTTAGTGGGCTAAGCTAAATGCTATCAGATCGTCACCGCGCATCAGAGCGATTAAGAGCACACACTGAGACGAGAGAGGTGTGTATCAACTCGTTTAAGTTAAGGGAATAACAGTTTAATATAAAAAAGCGGTGAAGTATCCCTTTAAAGCATGATGACTGTGCATTTATACAACAACGCTAAAATAATGCATTGGCATAAAAGGGAAATTTACTTTTGATACTTAAGTACTTTTGAAAACAAATACTTCTGTACTTTTACTTGAGTAAAAATCTGTTTTTACAACTTTCACTTGTAACGGAGTAATATTTGACCAGTAGTACTTTTACTCAAGTAATGTTGTGTTTTCTCCACCTCTAAATTCTTTTGTACTACCAACTTCTAACAAAATCCAACTTGTACTACCAAAATCCTCCACAAATGAATCTAAAGGGTCTTCACTGCTTTCATGCTTTTTACGAAAGTGACAAAGGCTATTATCTTTGATTTGTTCCTGTCTCAACAGGAAATGCTTCAAACTGTGAAGGAGAATTGTTTGTCAAAACAAATATAACGAAAGCGTTTGCAAGGCAGCAAAAGAATAGTGTTTTGATAGTCAGACATTTCACATAATTATCTGATTTTACTATTTAAGCCCAATCACGGTAATCACTCATGACGTCAATTTGTAGGCCAATCAGGAAGGCACATTTTCCATGAGTTCCCTCAGAAATTAGACTAGCGGTTTGCGATTTATGAGTACGTTTAGGGTCTGTGGTTAACTTGAGACTTTCACATTTTGTTCAAGAATATAAATGACCAGAATTATGAAACTTCTGTGTTTGATCGTTCAATGTAAATACATGTTGCAAATTCCCACTCATTTCTCATTTACTTAAGATATTTAAAAGTGCATTTAGAAGATGCTTTCATCCAAATCAACTTAAAAAAGAGGAACAGAAGCAATGGCAAAGACAGACTTGAAAAACCAAAAAAATTTATGTAATGGTTTTCAAAGACTCCCTCCATCTGCCACTGATAAGATTGAATCAGCTGAATCCACCGGTAATTGTAGCCTATTGCATACTGGACTGAATTAATTGCAGAAATCTGTGGAGAAAAGGAAAGGAAAATTTCAACACAGTGGCTGCCTTTCATGCGCTGCAATAATTATTGCAGGTATTTCTTATGACCAATACAATTTCCTCTCATGGTGTGCATTGATTCGTTTTTTTTGCGTTCAAGTATTTTGATCAAATTAAGCACACATTCATCTGCTTCATATTGTAGGGAGCAGATTTGATCTTTGCAGTCATTGAAATCTGGGAACTAAATTTCACATGACAGATATTAAAAGCATGTGCACAAAGGCTCGTTCTCTCATAAGGAACCACTTCAAGATGGACTGGAAGCTTCTATTAGGGGCTTCATTGATTTATGGCCAAAACTGTTGCACAATAGCCCACATTTAATGTCGTTCAGACACATAGATGTGTCCAGCATCCAGATAACTTCACTGATTTAGAGGAGAGTCTCATAACTGTGAGCAGTTTCCAGCAGCGCCAGTCAGGAATTTAATATGAACGGTATGACGGTACGACAGAGCAACGCTCAAAAGCACAGAAGCGTTTGAAGTCCGTCCAGGCATGCCATTGAGAAGAATGCAACGTGACCTCTGATGGTGTCAAAATATAAAACACATTATCAGTAAGATTTAGGGTTGGTAAAGATTTGCGGTGTAAGGTGATCTCAAACATAAAAGCGCTTACGTGATTCCAGCCTACACACACATACCATGATGCAGAGGACCTGAAAGGTATTTAGACAGTTAAACTACACTATAAATGTCGGAATGTCATCCGGAAGAAATCCTATCTCACCAATGGGAAAAAGGTCCACATCCAGATTGTGCTTGTATTCAAATTGGTCACGAGAATTCGCCGCATTGACCAACAGCAAGCTGACTTCTGTAACAGCATGACAGGATTGTATATTTGGAAAAGCCATCCCTTTAAAAGGACTTCATAATAAGATACACAGTTCTGAGAAAAAGCACCGAGCGAACACACAGAGAAGCATTATAACAACTTCTAACAAATGTAAATGTATGCATGACCGGAAAAAGCAGAAGCGCTCGTCTGCAGCATAAAAAAAGCTCCACGAAATCAATCCGTCATCAAGCTACACTTTTGTTTTGAATAAGCGACCCCTAGCGGCTAAATATTACATATTGTAGATTTATGCAGAAAAAAAATGAATTCTGAGAAACGCTGTTGAAAGTGGATCAGGCCACTTGTAGCCAATCAGCAGTAAGGGGTGTGTCCACTAATCAATCAATCAACTTTATTTATATAGCGCTTTTACAATGACGCTTGTTTCAAAGCAGCTTCACAGTGTCAAATAGGACAACATTGCAACACAATTTGATTTGGCCAGTTTAATTTGGATAGTTTATAGAATTAAATATGACCAAATGAATACATTTTATTTATATATTTAGTAAAATAACTTGGATCATAATTTTAGTGTCCCCAACTTATTTAGGGGGGAGGTGCCTGTGTTGCAGTGTGGCATTATTAAGATAAGGGTGTGATTATTTTGTGTAGGGGCGTGTTTGTTTTGGTTGATTTCAAACAGGGATGGAAATTAACTTTTTTTGTTTCAAGACAAAAAAACTTTTATTTTTTATCAAGACTTAAATTTTGAAAATCTACCAGCCACTCAATGTTTTTACCAGCAACTTTCTTATTTTTAACTGACAATGTGTAACTGCATGTAAAAATGAATACTACAAGCTCTACAATACAGGTTTTTTTAAAATCTCAAGTCTCAATGAAATACTGACATTTTCTCTGTCTCTCTTATACACACACAAAACATGAACTGATATACATTTCATTAAATGAGGAGGGCTCTGTGTTCTCTTTTTTCACCTGGAGGTGGCATTTGGATGATTCGTGGGCTTTTATGGCCTCCAGTTTTAGGTTTTTAGTCCCAACAATGAAACTATTAGTTTTGGCATCTTCTGAAGCGGGTTGACAACATACCGAGCAGAACATTGTCAGTAGGGATGCACCGAAATCAAAAATTCTTGGTCGAAACCGAAAAAGAGGAAACCCAAGGCTGAAAAAACGAAACACTGAAAGATATTATGCCAATTATTAAACCCCTTGTATTTATGTCCATGACTGTGTAACTTTACTAAAACTAAAAAAATTTCTAATAATAAATCAATGACAAATTATGCACATTTATTTAGCACATTACAACAATGCACAGTATAAAATTAAATTCAAACTAAAATGTTTAACTTGCCCTCACTCATGTTTACATTAAATAATAATGAACAGACCTAAAGGGTTACAAAGAGGTGATACAGTATATTGTTATTTTACCTCCACGGTGACCAGTAGGTGAAGCGAGTTTACACGCCACAACTCAAAATCACCCGCATTTGGCTGGTGCTAATTTCTATCCCTGATTTCAAATATCAACAGTGTTTTTCAGAAATCGCTCACTGCACCTTTAAAGGAAAAGTTCTCCCAAAAAATAAAATAAAACATGATCGTCTCTCTTTTTTTTATCTGTGAGATGTTTAGTAGACTATGAGCTCTTCTTTACGATGTAATGAAAGTAAACTCTGATCAATGACTTGTCAAGTGCCAAAAATGTTGAAACCATAAAAGCATCATAACAGTATTTCATATTCACTACATACAGTCTTCTGAAGCATATGATAGCTTTGTGTGTTTAAAACCACTATTCACTGAACTTCTACCCCTCCACTGGACCAACATTATATAAGGTGGCCTTAACTACTATGTACTTAAAATAAATAAAAAATAAGTACAGTGTAATTATTGTGTGGGATACGGGTAAAGTTAGGGTCAGGTGTGGTGGTGTGGGTCAGTTTAAGGGTAAAGTTAGGGACAGGTGTGGTGGTGTGGGTCAGTTTAAGGGTAAAGTTAGGGACAGGTGTGGTGGTGTGGGTCAGTTTAAGGGTAAAGTTAGGGTCAGGTGTGGTGGTGTGGGTCAGTTTAAGGGTAAAGTTAGGGACAGGTGTGGTGGTGTGGGTCAGTTTAAGGGTAAAGTTAGGGTCAGGTGTGGTGGTGTGGGTCAGTTTAAGGGTAAAGTTAGGGACAGGTGTGGTGGAGTGGGTCAGTTTAAGGGTAGAGTTAGAGACAGGTGTGGTGGAGTGGGTCAGTTTAAGGGTAAAGTTAGGGACAGGTGTGGTGGTGTGGGTCAGTTTAAGGGTAGAGTTAGAGACAGGTGTGGTGGAGTGGGTCAGTTTAAGGGTAAAGTTAGGGACAGGTGTGGTGGTGTGGGTCAGTTTAAGGGTAAAGTTAGGGTCAGGTGTGGTGGTGTGGGTCAGTTTAAGGGTAAAGTTAGGGACAGGTGTGGTGGTGTGGGTCAGTTTAAGGGTAAAGTTAGGGTCAGGTGTGGTGGTGTGGGTCAGTTTAAGGGTAAAGTTAGGGTCAGGTGTGGTGGTGTGGGTCATTTTAAGGGTAAAGTTAGGGTCAGGTGTGGTGGTGTGGGTCAGTTTAAGGGTAAAGTTAGGGTCAGGTGTGGTGGTGTGGGTCAGTTTAAGGGTAAAGTTAGGGACAGGTGTGGTGGTGTGGGTCAGTTTAAGGGTAAAGTTAGGGTCAGGTGTGGTGGTGTGGGTCAGTTTAAGGGTAAAGTTAGGGTCAGGTGTGGTGGTGTGGGTCATTTTAAGGGTAAAGTTAGGGACAGGTGTGGTAAGTTTGAACTGGAAAATCTCCCAGTAACGTTACTGTCACTGCCTTCTTTCATTTCTTCTCATTCAGAAAACAGTGTTGCGTAAAACAGCAAGTTTTCAAAATCGTGATAATCACTGACGGTTTTGAAGATAATTAAATTTTAAACGATATTACTAACAGGACATTTTGTCGTGGTTTATCGTGAAACCAGTAATCGTTACATCCCTAACATGCAGTGTGGTGAGCGTTATGTTGTAATGCTACTCTGTGAGTTCACTCGGCGCCTATGAGATACTTGTTGTATATGGCATGGTTGAATTGAGCTATGGCTATATAACTGTTTATAATTTGTTTTCTGTCATTGAATGTATCCAAACAGATGCTCACCTGTCTAAAAAAAAAACACATAATATATTAAAGCAACTTTGGTGTTTCCATAGTTTCTACAAAATAGACGGTAATGCGGATATGGTGTCATTGATAGGCGACGTATGGACATAGTTCGTGTCCTGGTTGAAACCACTTTTTTTTCTGGATTTAAAAATTCTTGGAAACATTTGGAATAATGTAAGCACACAAGTCAACAAAATATATAACATTGTTCTAGTGGTTTTATATTTTATTTTTTTAATCCAAAAACATATTGTGCCTTTAAATCCAAACAGCGACTTCTCTGGCTGGGCAGTGTATGATCCAGTAGGCTTTATAATGTCCTTTAAGGAGCTTAACCGGTCAGCAGGTTTGGAACGACATGAGGAAATTATCACAGAATTGTAATTTTTGGCTGAACGACTCGGCGGCTTCAGCAGCAACCAACAGTGAACAAACCACCAGTGGCACGATTAGATTATAAACATTTCCCTGTGGGAGAACTAGGCCCATCACAGCCTGTAGACGTACGGCTCATTTGAGGGTTTAATGTGAGCACATTGTTCACTTACTCTCTGGAACGTCACAGAACCAAAGAAAGAGCTCTGAGAACGCTCAAGTCTCCTGCAGGGAGCTTTCAACACTCGCTGACGGCTGCTTCCAAAACCCAGAGGGGTACATGGAGAAAAAAATTCAACGCTCTTCTATTCAGGGCCGCCTTCTTTGCTGAACTGAAACTCATATTGATGCGACAGCCAAGCATGACTTAATGGAAAGAAAGCAGAAGGAATCTGGCAGCTCGGACCGCTCGCACAGCAGAAGGGGGTCCAACCACTCCAATTAGTTTCAGTACGTGCTTGTCTGCAAAAATTAATATCCTGATATCCTCACGACACGAGAACAAGACCAAAGATGAATGAAATGCTTGGACTCTGGCCTCAATGAGAGCCGCTCTGTGGTGGACAATATTTTTGATACGGTCCTTTTAGTTATATGTCTCAACCATGACATCATCATATGAGATCATTCTCTGAGCCAATCGTTACTCAATGCAAGCGGTAGGAAAAAGTAGAACACCACAGGCTTTTTGGGGTAATTGGAGATCTATTCTATTATAAAGATAGATTAGGTCTATTATAGAACAGTAGTGTACTTAATGTAATATTCAAGTGAACTGCTATCCATAAAATAAGTTTGGCTCTCAGTCCGTTTTGCAATGGGAATAATCATAGATTCAGTTTTGTTTCTGTGTGAACGTATTATTCCAGTGTAAATGCATATATTGAACATTAGAAAGTCTGTTTTGTAAAATATTATGGACTCATCTCTTGAAAATTAAAACGCCTGTTGATTGAAAATTGCTCATTTCTGGCTCTGCTGCTTTCAAAGTGGGCACAAAACATACTTCATGACACAACTAAATCCCTTTTTAGGTCAATTATCTTTTAATAGCTGAGTAAGTTACCATTTGACAGTATCTACTGTTTGTGACATTTCTAAGCATTTCAACTGTACATCATAATGTGTATAAAATAGCAATGCTCATGCAGATTGTCTTTTACGTTTATTTCCAGTGTTACCTCCCTTGAGTTAGTGAAATGGGCTGGTTATCACAGCTATTATTATATAACACAATTTCACAGCCTGGAGGCCAATCTTCACTGATTTCTCATTCTAGAGCAGAGTGTGACGGTCGAAGTATCAAAGCAATAGCACAGATATGCATAAAATATAGCAATCCACACAGCATAATGGGAGACAAATTGTTGGTGTAGTTCTCGCTGGCTCATCTGTGACTGAAAAGGGATGGATGGTAATTTTTGGAGTTTCCCTTTCAGACGCAAAAAAATGATGGGAGGAGGGGCCTGAAGTGCCTTGAAACACGGCATTATTCAATGAGTTGATGTAATTTTAACTAAAACAGGAAGATATGGTGGGACATCTGGACAGAAAATCTGATGAGAAGCTGAAGTGCAGTGTGATGTCATCAAAATCATTGATCCATACTGGCGAAAGTGAGAGAAGCTAAAGCACTATTCGCACAGGGTTAGTATTATCTAGGGACCTCTGTGATTTAGAAATGACTCCCCACATCTGAGTTTTGCGTGGCGCATTCACACGGGATAAGCAAAGCCTGTGATTTTACTCGAATTTACTGACTTCTCCCGGATATGATGTCAAGACTTCGTTATAGATGTATGAAATCATAAACAGGCATCGATATCGTTTTGATTATTTTATAGTAATAAATAAACATTATTTTGTTCAGTTAGCAAACAGACACCATGAACTGAGCTCAGACCAGCGGCAGGAGTCAGAGTTCATTTATCACGAGTGAGAAGCTGACACACGGCGGATGATTCAGTTTTGATGCTAAATGTAAAAGTGCCCATTTAAACGAGCTTGTCATTGTACTATACTGTTCTGTTTTTCATTAAGAATAGAATTGATGGTAATATTAAACACACCATTCAATCAGTTTACTCCCAAATCGATACTCATTCTAAAGTGAAAGTATAATGCAGGAATTCACAACGGTGCGCATTATGAATGCAGCCTCCATTCTTCGTGAAAGATAAAGACAGAAATGCACACAGGAAAAAAACCCCTTGCAAAAATTATATACGATCTGCCTAATCCTGGCCAAATCACAGAGATGTCGATTCACTACTATTATCACAGGACCTCGGTGTTCGGCGAAATATGGTAGGTAATTTGCGGAGGAATTTTTACTTTACAAATTACAGACATGGCCGATTCGCACGGGATTAAGATCACAGACATTCTCTGCAATTATTACAAATCACCAGAGGTCCCGAGATAATACTAGTCCTGTGCGAATAGGGCTTAAGTTTTGAATGCTTATATCTTCTAAAAAAGAATTGTGTCATTGTTTTGGAGCACACTAGCTTAAAGATAACAACAAGGCTAACATATCCATACTAAAAGCCAAAAAGCTTCAATTTTGATTTCATTGATTTCCTTAAATGAATTATGCAAGGTGATTTACTAAGGTTTGCTGGTATTTGCGGCATTATTTTACCACCCCAAAAAGCATTAAACCAGATGCTAACTTATTGATTGGGTTGGTCATTATGAAAATCAGTCTGCGTTCTTTGATTTGCACTTCAACAGTACATCACACACAGAACTTTCCACTACCATCAGCGCTTTTATGGGACTGCGTTCTCATGCTAATGTGCCGTTTAGTAAATCTGGCCCTTAGTCTTTGTGGTGTATCTAAAGCTACAGTATCCAGGGTAATGCTGGCAACATCCACACAGGACGAAGCACATCCTAACTGTGGACACAAGAGGAAGCTGTCTGAAAAGGCTGTCCAGGAAATAACCCCGACTGTAGCTAAACCACAGCTGCCCAACTCATTAAAATGAACACATCGACTCTCCTGTTTCCACCAAAACTGTTCATCTGGAGCTCCACAGAGTCAATATTCGTGGTCGGGCTGCTATAGCCAAACCTTTGGTCACTCATGCTAATGCCAAATGGCAGTTTCAGTGGTGCCAACAGTGCAAATCTTGGGCTGTGGAGATGTATCGTTGACTGTGTGAAACATGTATTGTTCTCTGATGAGTCCACCTTTACTCTCTTTCCCACATCCATGGGAGTGATGGTATGGAGAAGCCCCAAGGAGGCTCAACCCAGACTGTGAACCACGCTGTGGATCAGTGATCAGGTTTGTGCTGTAATGTCATGGCATTCCTGACCAGTGATGTCAGTAACTTAGTAACGCATTACTCTAATCTGACTACTATTCTCCATTAATGAGTAATCTAACGCGTTACTATTTACAAACCACTAATCGGATAAAAGTAACTTATCCAAGTCACTGTGAGTTACTATTTTAGTCATTTTCCTTAGTAAAAAATAAACAAAATATATTTTTGCTTTCTTCTTGCATCTCGGGGAGAGTATTTTTTCACAAAATATTTTTTAATTTCAACTTAAAATGTCAGCAGATACATTGTTGACGTTACTGTTAAAAATGCACTTCCCATAAAGTGAGTGTTGGCAAAGACGGTTGTCATTTCTATGTTGAGGCGGCGGGGGTGTTGTCGGAAACTGCTGACTGTAACCAATAAAGTAACTTGTAATCTTACTTAGAAATTACATTTAAAATAAAGTAATCTGTAAAGTAACTAAGTTACTTTTTGAAGGAGCATTCAGTAATTAGATTACTTTTTCAAAGTAACTGTGGCAACACTGTTCCTGACTGAGCTTGATGGGCGCATCTCTGCCAAGAGCTACTAAACCATTCTGAAGGACCATGTGTACCTAATGCTTCAAACACTGTACCTTGAAGCTCAGAGTACCGTGTGTCAGAATGACAATGCACCAATATACACAGCAAGACTTGTGACAGAACGGTGAACATCTCCCATGGTCTGCACAGTCACAGATCTGAATATGTTTGAGGTATTTTGGAGAAGTGAGTCAGAAAACACTTTCCTCCACCAGCATCACATTGTGACCTGGACACTGTTCTGGAAGAGGAACGGCTCAAAATCCCTCTGGCCGCTGTGAAGGACTTGTATCTGTCATTCCCAAAACGAACTAATGCTGTATTGGCTGGAAAAGGAGGTCCTACGACACTATTAAATTACTGTGGTCTTAAACCAGGTGTTTCGGTTTCATTGTCCAACCCCGGTATGTTATAATTATAACATTACAAAAGCCACATCTGCATAAAAATAGCACTGAAATATAAAACAAACGCTGATCTCATCAAATGTGTCTAGCGTTGTTTAAACAGACTTTGTTAAATTGTGTTTACAGCGTGTGCACCATGGCATGGTAATCAAAATATTGTGTAGACGTTATGAAATTGACAAAATATTTCCCTTGAAACGTTTTGAGGAAAAAATGTATATCCTGACTACAGTAGCAGAAGGGTTTGCTCACATTTAACATACTGTTAGCAAAAATAAACACACTATACAGTCTGAATTACTGGCAGATGGAGTGCGTTTCATAATTTTCATAATTTAGTTGTAGATAAATCATGAAGCGTATGTAAAGTTTAAAAGCAGAACTGACCCTATTTGCTTTCTACATACACAGCGCTGGTCCTATTGTGAGTGATTCATCAGTGCGTGTTAGTAAAGAATATGTTTGTCTTCCTAATTTTTCATGAAAATGTAATAAACAGTAGCCTTTGAGTTTAGCAGTATCATACAAAACCAAAAGAGGTTACAACACCAATGTGATTGTAGAAATAGTTCTTCAAAGGCACATTTCTTTTATAGACAGATTCAACTTTTAAATCTGGAAGATGACTTTAAAAGACCAAATGACGTATACAAAGAGGATATTTAGATTGATGTGTGTTTAATGCTTCAAATCCTGAAGACCTAATGTGGGTTTGATGAGTTTCTAGTGGTTTGTGCTGTAAGATCCAGCACTGGAGCAGCTGAAGGTGTTTGGCGGAGCAGGGTGGTCTGTGTCCTGCAGTTCAAATGAAATCACTCGAGAATCATTTCCTCTCTATCCTGTTATGGACTCTTCATTTAGTAGACCTACTGAAGAGCTTCTCTGCCATGTGTCAGAACATCTGGGACATGTCAAAGCCATTTATACACACACACACAAAATGCAAGCATATGGAAGATGATAAATTACCTTCAATTAAATGATTTTTGTCTTGTTGAGGTTACATATTTTGACATTATGAAGATATTTTATACCTAAAAGAGTCCATATCATATATTAGTTTTTGGGGCTCTGCTAGAATAGGTTTTCATGCTTGAATGTTCAAAAAACACCAACTTCTTTCCCAAATTTGTCATTGCGGAGGCTTCTCTCTTCCCAGTCTGTCAGTAACGCTCTGTTTATTTTGTGTCTCTGTGAAGCCCCTCCTTCTGAAAAGCACAGTGTGCTGTAATTGGTCGGCTGGACCAGCAGGTTTAGGCAAAAGCTTCTCAACGAGAGTGTGTGGGAAATGTCCCGACCCTTACCATAATCTCTAGTTTCAATACATTATTAACCAACTCAACCAGGCCCCGTCCCTTTATTCTGTGTATGAATTATTTAAAAGAGGGATATTGTGATGTGTTTGTTCCTGGAAGAAAACTCAAGACTGCAATAGAGGCGTTTCAGGAGTTCAGAAACACTGACACTGATATAGAGAATAATTCCCGCTGAAACGGCAAAATTATACACTAAAGAAAGATGAACATGGGGGGGAAAGTATAATAGGGACTCCAAGTGTGTAACTTTTGTTGAGGACAGGTTTGGTTTTACTTGATCAGGCTTAGATTAGCAAAACTTGGCAAATGCTGGGAAAGTTGTCAGGCCAACTTATTTTTACACGACTCACATTTAAACACATTACATCTAGTTATTCAGTGTAATTAGTGGCATAATTTGCTGAAGTGTTTATTGAATTAGCAAACATTATGAGTTTACCTTCAATATATTCTAATAGCCTGGGTTTCATTTAAACTGAAGCTTTCCCTGAAAATGTACTAATGATGCTCTGAACTCCATCTGAGCCATTAAAATCTGCCTGAAGTGCATCTTTTTAACCTATTAAATATGTTTAACTTGTTAGGGCCCATAAATGCTGGCATTCACAAAAAATTATTTTTAAAACTGCTTATCTTACATAAAAATCCTTTTGCACTAACGTTGGACGGTGTGCCTGTCCATTTACTGTGAAATATGATTGGGATGA
The DNA here is from genome assembly GCF_024679245.1 of Pseudorasbora parva. Taxonomy (NCBI): domain Eukaryota; kingdom Metazoa; phylum Chordata; class Actinopteri; order Cypriniformes; family Gobionidae; genus Pseudorasbora; species Pseudorasbora parva. The sequence goes on along the minus strand of NC_090186.1, from coordinate 41,747,381 downwards.
GATGTTGTCTCCCATATGTGAATAAACAACGGTCTCTCTCCGACTGACTCATAATAAAGCCCATGTGTCAGTCTGATTTGATATGACACTGGCAAACAATGTCTTGAAAGAAAAAGACGCAAGATCGAGCCAAATGTTTTCAATTGCATGTCACTTTCCCTAAATGTCACAGGGTAATGTTTTTATGCATTTGTTTACTCTTGTTATGTGGAGATATATGCTTGACATCTTGCAATTTGACTGATTTAGCTGCCATGAAACTTCTCTCAGTCTGATGCAAGTCTATGTTATTAGTGCAAGTGGTGCTCGCTCACGCACACACACACAAGATTTCCTGTGGGTTGAGTTAAAGGATCAGTTCACTTCAAAACGATAATTTTCTGATAATTCACTCCCCCTCATCTCATCCAAGATGCTCATGTCTTTTTTCTTCAGTTGAAAAGAAATTCAGTTTTTTGAGGAAAACATTCCAGGATTTTTCTCTACATTATAGACTTCAATGGCAACCAATGGTTGAAGGTCCAAATCAATGAAATTTTGAAGGGCTTCAGAGGCTCTGTATGATCCCAGATAAGGTCTTCTATCTAGCCAAACCATCAGACATTTTCAAAAGGAATACAAAAGTATATACTTTTTAACCTCAAATGTTCGACTTCTGTGTTGCGCTTCTTCACAACGTATGACACCATTACCGAGCCAGTGTTTTAAAACGAACATGCAAAGACAAAATCAAACACCCTTTACAAAATTAAAGGTGAAACAACGATGTTGGACCATTTTTTCGGCACTGTGTCAGTACCTCCACCTACAGCCTGGCCGTGAGCTTTCTAACGTGATGACGTCATGCGGCGTGAAGAAGCACAACACTGAAGTCGAGCATTTGAGGTTAAAAAGTATATACATTGTTTTGACTGATCATTTTGCTAGATAAGAGTTAAGAGTTAAATAAAACTTTGGCAGTGCACCGTTTGTGTGACTGATATAAAAAAATGTGCTTTTTAAAGACTTAAGACTTATGATTTTTGCTAGCCTGGATGCCAGCCAAACTCAGCCCCGCCCACAACATCTGAGCTCGGGCGGTTCGGTCTGGACTCGATCCATAGAGGAGTTATTATGCCTGAACAGAAACTGTTTGGACCAATGAAATCATCAGGGCAGGCTTTAGCCGATGACGGACAGATGATCAACAGTAACGTAATCATCATGTCATCAAAGGCGCATGGATTATATTTGTTCAAATCCTAAATGGAGAGCTTGTTCGTATCTGCATTCACCTCACTATTTCTCTCTGAAATGATCATATTGAGTAAGTACTCAGTGTATCCTTAAATTCTTTTATTTTTTAACAACACCAGCAAAGAGCGTTTATTCCAGCACGCGTGCAGACAGGGTTGCCAAGTTTTTACAAAAAAACGCGCAAACTACTAGCCCTAAACAATAGCTTCTCGGGGGGTTCTCCGGGGAAAAAAATGCCGTTTTGGGGGATAAAAGGTGTTATTTTGGCAAGGTTGCCAGCTAAAATTCGCATTCATGGGTCTTTATATCACATAATAGTTGCTTCAACAAGTGGACATGGAAAACAACCCGCGGAAAAAAAACAGGACTTGGCAACACAGTGCAGTTGAGCTCTGTTGACATTTGACAATGCATCGCTTCGTTGCTCTGATTGGCTGTAGGTCTATCCAATTGAGGTCTTTCCATAATCACAGGCCAATGGAGCATCAGACTCATATTCTGACTAAAGCTGAGTATGACCACGTCAGGTTAGATTTTTGCATCAACCCAACTAACAAATATATATGTTCTAAGAACGCTTTGCTAAGCCTCCCATTAAATAACTCCAGAATATTCTCTGAACATTAAAAAAAATCAGATTTAAATTTTTTAAAAATGTTATTTCTTGGCTATGCAAATGTTAAGTAAACATTCAGTTCTGCAAACATTATAGGAATGTTTCTTTTGAATGCCATCTAACATTTTGAGAGACCAGATAACTTTGAACAAACGTTTTGTTAATGTTACTGGAAGAACGTTTATTCATTACTTAGAGAGAACCTTGGCAGAGCGTTAGCCAAAGTCCTAAGATCATTCCCAATGTTCTAGCAACCACTTTAATATTTGTTTGCATGGGCAAGCATCAGTTTTATGTTCTTATGAAAAGATCAAGTTTAGACCACTTTCCTAATTACAGTCTTTTAGATGTCAACTAAAGCACTTTAAACTGACATCAAGCACTGAGTGTATGCCCATCAGAATCCCATCGATCTGACCGTTGTCCTCCTAGCCAACTCAAACAGCATTTAACAAGTGATCTACGGTATAATAGACTTTCCATGGTTGTCCCCAAAGAATTATTCTGAGTTTGGCATGAGAAAGGCCATCTGTCAGAAATCAGCGGGGTCATTGGGATGATTTCACTCAGCTGTAATTAGACGCATGTGCCCACCAAAACACCTGCTTGATTTTTACTAGTGATTGTCGATAAATTCTGGTCAAACAAGCGATGGTGCTGCGGGGAATGCTGAGTAATTCTCTCTCCATTCCACAGCGATTATTCATGTTACACAAGACTCTCCGAAGTGTCATTATCCAGCATTTATGTTCATCATTTGACTTTAATCGGCTGGATTTCCTGATGCACAGACACAGCTGTGCAGGTGAACTGTGGGAAGGGGTTTCTCTAAGGACAGTTGTAAAACTATTTTTACGAGTTGGATGTGTGTTGTTTTTTAGGTTGCACCACAGAAAAGTGGCTTTTCTTCCCTCATGATGCTTCATTTTCTTTGTTCAAAAATTGAGTGTTTCTTAAACCATTGTGCAAATTTGGCACTGTGTGTGTGGTCCAGGTAAGCCCCACATTATGGAGACAAAATGTCCCAGTATCCAAAATCCTCATGGGGACATTTTTTGGTCTCAGTGAGGAAAACAGCTTATAAATCATACTAAGTGATGTTTGATGAAAATGTGATAGGAAGGTTTAGGGAATAGAAGATACAGATTGAACAGTATAAACATCATTATGTCTAAGAAAAGTCCCTATAAAACATGGAAACTAGGGATGTGATCGCATGAGAATTATACAAATTTGGATCTTAAAAGATATTTGCAATGTAGCAAACTTATATTGATGAAGGCATGGTTTCCAAGACCGTTTTAATGGCATCACATAATAAACAGAAAAATTGTTGAGCTGTTAGATTTAATAAATATGATCCCTTAGGACATACAAGTCCTTACAGTTGAAGCAACACCCAATTACATAAGTGTGTGTCTCATACAACTGTGATGTATGTGAACTAGCAATTATAAGTGGATGAGAAATATCAAAAGGCCTTTTATTCAAAATTACATTTTGAAAGATACAAGAACGTTTTTAAGATGTAACAAGTATCAGCTCAATAAAAGATAAGAGATTTCCTTACTAACATGTTTGCAAGGGTATTGCTTTAACGTTGTTCTGAGTGGTTGCTAGTACTAATGCCGCCTTCACGTGCTATCGGAATTATTGTAAATACGAGTTTCCGAGTTAAAAAATTAACATGAACACCCTCTGGTGTCGTGTTTACCACTGGGAAGTTCGGAAATAATTTTGATACCCAAGTTTCCGAGATGGGCGTGGCATAACCGACGAATATCTGCTGTGGCAGGTGTTTTGTGTGTATGTGTATATATATATATATATATATATATATTGTTTTTTTTTTCAGTACGGTTCAAAACCGTTGAATTGCGTTTTTTTTCTTTCTGGTTTTGTATTTAATTAATTATTTCCATTTCTCTCCGTTTTAAATATTTCTCTCAGTTTATTTTGGCTCTTTTTGAGTGTGCCTGTGAGTCTACGCGCTGATTTAAGCAAATATCCAATCATGTGCACTAAAGTTAAGGGGTGTTTAGCCGCGTTTTAAAGCCTTGCCGGTTAAACATTTCATTTGCGTGCTTATGCACTGTTTTGTAAATGTCTGTCAAACACACGTGATTACTAGACAGTCTTACTGCACTACTGTCAAATACACACAAAGCTCACATATAAACACAGTCGGTTATGTCTATAATGAAAGTAAAATTGCGCATCTGTAAATGAGACTTGAGCAGGTCTTCAATTGACAGCAGCGCAGCCTAGTCCTTAAAGGGACAGTTCACCTCTAATATGATGTAATAAAAAAAAGCGAAAAACCTTTAATACAGTAGCTTTTAATCAATGTTGTATATTGAAGACTATTTTAATTTTAGCCTACATTTCATACTTAAATGCTACTGTTCATCTCTAAGCTGCCACTGTAAAGCTTTATATATATATATATATATTAGGGGTGTAACGATACGTGTATTCGTATTGAACCATTCGGTACAAGGCTTTGGGTTTGGTGCGCATTATGTACCGAACGTTTCTTGGTCTAATTCATTAGATTTGGAAAATAAAAAAGTGTGTGAAAAATAATATTATGCGTTCAACAAGGTAGCCCAATAACCAAAACAACATAACAGGCAATGCTCCTGACACCGCCGAAAACCCCCCAAAAAAAAGCAATTATGTTTTAGGCTGCTCAGTCAGGTGCTCGCTTACTCAGTACACGCTGAATGCTTGTTGCAAAATGGCTATTGCTTTCAAGAGACCAGAAATAGAAGACCCTCCAATAACCAACGGGTCTGGTGTGTTGGTGAACTTTGGATTCTCTGTAAGCTATGATGGTGTTGGCAGGAGTGATGAAAAAACAACAACGGTATGTCGCATTTACTACATGATGGTACAGCAGCGGGAATAATTCATGTCATGTCAATCAACTCATTTACGCCGACAACAAGACGATAAAAAGGAGAAACAGCCACAAACTATCCCACAAACTATCCCCGCAGCATTTAGACAGACATTTCCAACTTATTCAAATGGCAAAATACATTTTCGCTGTGGATATGAGACCTTACGCCCGTTTCACACAAACTTCGTCTGCAGTGCGTATAGCCTATGCGGTGCGTATTTTTTTCCGTACCCATGTTAACGGTTGCGGACAGCAAACGCAGCATATGTGAAAGCACAACAGGGCGTGCGGCTCCTGCACCACATACGCACTGCAGACGGAGTTTTAAGAACGTGCGTAAAATAATTGAGCCCCGCTACAATGTTCCTTCACAAGCCCATTTCAGCCAGTAGGCTAATTCCTGCTTTGTACCAAAAAACAAAAGCCCAAACAGAGAACCAATTGGCCAAAGCAACAGTGGTTGCTCTGACAACAGACGGCTGGACGTCAAGGGCTACACAAAGCTACCTGAATGTAACTGCACATTACATTACCGATGAATGGGAGCTGAACAGCCACGTTCTTCAGACACGCCCCCTTGAGAGTCACACAAGTGAGGATTTGGCCAAAGGGATGACAGAAGCAGGAGTGTGTGAAAAAAGTGTGGAGAGAGCTAATGTAAAGAGCTAATGTCTATATCTGTAACTACATAGAAGATGGGTAAAGTATAGCTCCATCATTGTTCAATGTAAAAAAATGTATAAAATCAATCATACTTTGTTAGTTTTAATAAATGAAAAATAAAAAAAAGGTAATTTATCTGCCAATTTTTTCTTTTTGCTGTATCTAAAACGTACCGAACTGAACCGTGACACCAGTGTATCGTATCGAACCAAACCGTGAATTTTGTGAACCGTTACACCCCTAATTTATATATATATATATATATATATATATATATATATATATATATATATATATATATATATATATATATATATATATATATATATATATATATATATATATATATTATACAATACACTGGGAATGTGTACAAAGGGTTTTTTAAGTAAAGTTTTAAGTTTAAATAAGGGTTTTCAAGTCTTTTAAGTAAAATAAAGAAATAGTATTGCAATAAAAACATTTTCTCCTTAACCTTTTTCTGTTCCTGTCGCCTAAGAATAGAATAGCAAAAAAAAAAAAAACGAACCGAAAAACCGTGGTTAAAAACTGAGGTATGCATTGAACCATGGACTAACTGTATTGTGTATAATATTATATATATATATATATATATATATATATATATATATATATATATATATATATACACACATACACACACACACACACACACACAAACACACATACCATACAAAATAAAATATATCGCATATAACCAATGATAATTGCATTTAGTTTTGCAGCCTGAATTGGATTCATCCCACCAGACCAAAGATGCATATGAGACGCTAATGTGTTTAAACTCAACCCACTCATTTTCCCAAATACGATTAGGTGTGTCTCTCAACAGTTAGTAATAAATCAATGGTAGTTGAGCACAAAAGTGAAAGAACTCTCAAACCACAATGAAGTGTACTTTACAGCAGTGGACTGAGAACGCCAGCCAGTTATCTGGACCTCAAGTCCACAAAATCAGTAGCAGTGCTCGATGTTCTGACGGGGCCTGAGGAGAGATTAATGATCCCTGGAGTTCTGTTGACTTTGGAGACGAACTGCAGACCCAGTCTGATGGAGAAAACTCCACTGATTAATGGCAGAAAAAGTGCCTTCCTCATAACGCTGAATCATTTATACTTGGGTCAGGCTTTGGCAACTTTTGAACTTTCAAAAGGTTACACATATCTGACATTCATTTTTCATCAAGTCTTGGGCGGATTCGTGTTTTGTGTTCATTCTGACATTGAGTAAGCGCTTTGTCAGATATGTATATTTGACTCTCGCTGATCCAAAGACATTTCTCCGGGAGCGAGAGAGGGATTTCATTGTGCAAGAAAAACAGTTTAAGTCTTTAGCACCCAAGTTTCATAAACAAGATTTAAATAGTCATTTCTTATGCTGATTGGAATGGGATTTGGAGCACGGAAGTGTCTATAGCCTGGAAAGTTGGCAAAAAGGTCTGAACCCCAAAGGTTCTCACACAATGTGAAAAAACCACTTTTAGTAACAGTATTTGACAAAGGTCAAAATTAATGTGGAGAAGCATTGTCAAAATACGATATCCGTGATTAGAGTTCTCGTAGTTTGCCGTGCTAGCAGACAAAATGGTAAGTCATTTGCTTCATCATTTTTATGGAGGTTTAGACATAAATTCCGATGGGATTGAAATCATAAAGAACGTGCGTCAGCGCAACGCAATTTTACGCAACTAGTTCTCTCTGAATAGGGCTACAGTCATACTTTCCATTGTAGTGTTCGTGCTACAGTGCAATTATGTTTAATAGCAATGAAAAACATACTTCATATGCAACTGTTTTCAATGAGCCTGTGAATACATAGGCTATTTTTTATTTTATTATAATTAATTATATTAATAAGACCATTTGTGGCATGAACACTGTAATAGAAAATATTACTGATGTTAAAGAATGTGAAATAAATGTAAGAAATCAGACAATCAATCACTATCACAAAGTCATTACAATTACCATTGCTCATTCTGATGAACAGACTTCTTTTCACTTGGCAGATGATAAAACAGGTGAAGAATATCAGACAACTAGAATATCAGTAAACAACCACCCAAACAACTTCCAACCAGCTGCATAGCAATACGTAAAAAAAAAAATATATATATATATATATATTGCATTCACTTGCTTTCTGAAAAGGGTTACACCAAGAAACCTCACTGGAGACCTTTCCCGCCTGGTGAGTTCAACATTTTAGGCTGAGTTTGGCTGCATGTGGTGACAATAGAGTGAAGTTAGCTAGGAAACTGGACTGAAGGTCATGGGAAGACGAAGTTTGGATGTTGTAGTCTTCTGGCAATGTCATCCAATAAGGTGGTTACCAAAGAATACAAAGCTCTGTTTCTTCAGAGAAATACTGTGAGAAACAGTAGAGGCATGGATTTCAAAAAGCTCAGTTAGAGATTCTACTCTTACAGCCCCGCCCCGCCCCCATCTGCCATTGGTCAGACGAAAAGCCAAAACTTCACACCATTGGTGGATATCAAACCACTCAAACAAACAAGAGAAATGTTTGAAAGCAGCTTCTCTTTCCGGCACTATGGTCACTGCGGGAAACCACCTGTTTTTCCTTAGCTCTCATTTTTCTTTCAAGAAGGAATATTTCCATTGTGATAACTTTTTAAGGGAAATGTTTTTGGGTGTAAAAGGGCTAGCAAAAAAATAAATGCATCACTATTTGTATTTCAACTGTAAAATGGGGCAAAATCACTAAAACATTGTGCCAGCTTTGCACAGGGTATTTCAGCAATGCATCATAAACCTACAATCCAGTTTAACCAAGCACTACATAAATAAACACTGTGCTTTAAAGAGAGGCGTATTTCTCTTTGATCATGGTAGCAGTAATTCATCAAAATACGGTCAGATGACTAGCTGGGTTGATGTGCGCACTTTCATCATATAATGGAGTGATGCTGTAATTTCATGTGATTGTTTGAAAATTATCTATTTTTACACATGCACAATGGTCACTATAGGAAAAACCACTTCAGAAATCACCCTCGACCTCTAGCCTGTGTTACTGAACCCAGCATGGGTTGTTATCTATTCAAGCTATTGGATAGTTTAAAAGTTTTGTGTCTGTGCCTGAAAGTTATACGCACACAAAGACTGCCAGAACTCAACGCACATGCTTTAGTCATTATAACATCACAGCATAGTGTATAGATCCCTGGATCCCCATATATATTACTGAAGGAACACCAAAGACCTTTATGGACTGGAACAGCAAAGGTCTCAGACGATGCGTTTGGTTGCGTCCTAACATTTCCTGTGGAAAATATTGTTAATGCGCAAACAGGGCAGATTTCAAAAAGCTTAGAAAGTGATTATGATCAGGCACTGTCTGGGACAGGCATTATGATTCGGGGGTCACTTTGATCTTTTGAAACCATTTGAAAAATGTTCCAGATACAAACACAAATCAAAGCTTCACATTCCTTCATGAGTGCTGAGGCAGAGCAGACATGCTTTCCAACGTCACGCATTTCAGTTTTGTTCTTCAATGGCACATTAATTGGCCCATTTTTTTGCTCTTTATCCCTCTGATGCATAAAATAGTAAACCATAAAGATAACACTTTTGTTAACTTTAGATAATGCATTGGGATATTGTGGACGAACAGCGATCAATGCTAGACTTTATTAGGTTATTAATTTCTGCATACTATATTTTAATTAGTTAATGCATTATTTTAAAAAATAACAACATTAATTTAGAGTGATAAATGTTGTACAATTATGATTACAGGGTTTAAAACTAATTTTTGTCCCGCCAAAGCCTTATTGAATGAGTTATTGTGATTTATTGATGTGGATGACTAATGCGCGTGACAGGGCGCACGTTAACTGAGTGACAGTGATAACAAGCATAGAGAGCTGTGCGTTAAACAAGAGGGGTTAGTAAGAATTAGTCTTAATAATCCTCAGTATTTTCCTGTATCTATTTCGGGTATTTATATTGATAATGTGTAGTAAATCACCACAAAAAAATTAGTTTAGACTGGAATAAGGTGAAACCAGAGCAACGCAAGTTGTTGATGGCTGGCTGATAATGTTATTAAATTGTAGATATGCTGGAGAATGAGACTATTTGTTATTACATTTTTAATGCTATTTTTTAATGATTGTTGCCAAAATAATTAATCAGTAACCATACAAACTGGGTAAAAACAAGGAACAAAAGAAACACATCAAGACATCATACATAATGAGAAAAAAAAAGAAAGATTATATGCATTTATTTTACATTTATTGTCTGTATTGGGCTCACATATCACACATATATACTTTTACTGTGTGTGTGTGTGTGTGTGTGTGTGTGTGTGTGTGTGTGTGTGTGTGTGTGTGTGTGTGTGTGTGTGTGTGTGTGTGTGTGTGTGTGTGTGTGTGTGTGTGTGTGTGTGTGCTCGCGTGTATGCGTGTGTGTGGATGACCATGTCTGGTCAGCTAGACAGCCACCACCGAAGACCATTTCTGACCCAGGAAAAACCCTGGATTAGTACATGATGCCCAATGCATGAACTGTTTCAACATGTTAACAAATAGAAACTTGTTGTGAAGTAGTTATGTAATAAATAAAAACCAAATATTTTTGTTTGTGCAATAATGTGTGATTTTGTAAATACGAACACATGGGAAGTATGATTGGTCACATTTTGTAACCTGTATGTGTGATGTGAGCACTTTGAAATGTAAGCCAATCTGATGTGATTACAGCTCGGGGCTAATGAGCGTGTCTGACAATTGTCTGGTTTCATGGCGAATGAAGTCAGAGAACAGGATATATCATCCGTCTCCATTACTGTTCTGTGTGTTGTGCTAACATAAACAGTCAATGCTGGAAAACAGCCTTTCAACAAAAAAAAAAAAAAAAAAAAAAAAAAAAAATCACAGGAAAAGAATGTTAGAAAGACATCATAGAGCAAACGAGCAGAATGATCAATTTGTCTTTTCACAAATCAAGAAAACGCATGATCTTCTGTCTGAATTGTTGCAGAAGAAACAAACATTGCAACAGGCTTGTTTTCTCGCAGACGTAAATGAGGAGGTGACTCATGTTCGGCACATACATGAAACGCTTCAAGATTCCTGCTCGTCTATGGAAGGCGTGACTTTCCTTAGATGCCCTTTGAATAATGACTCGATCATCTCGTTTGGCTCCAGAGTCAGAAGAACAGACGGTAAAGGAGAGCCCACGATTACATAACAAAAGAAGCTGGAGATTAAGGAACCTCCGGGAAAACCTGAAGCTGAGACTATTTTCCAATCTCCTAAAAAAGATGATCTACTCTGGGTCCCATGTTTCAGGAACACACGTCAAAATGAAATGTTGAGGTCAACATAAACTACAACACTCAAGTCACTGAAGTGACAAAACAGGCCTTTTGATTTAATTAAAGATGCTGACGTATGTTTTAAAATGTATCCACTTTGGAGAGACTTTTCAAGAGCTTTTTTCCGATGCCAAAAACGTTATCTCAGTGTGTACGGAAGGCCAGAAAGTTGTGAAAAAGATCTGTTTTCAAACGAAAACGTATTAGTGTGGAAATGGCTTTCATTTTTTAGGGAAATTAATTATTTATGTCTTATGCACTCGAATCTAGCGCCGAGATCTTCTGTGTCTGGATGTGGTTGCCCAATATTGACGTTTGTGAACGACCGGAATACAGGCAGCCAATATGAATGCTTCTCTGTCAACTGAGGAATGCTCCTCAACGCAACACCGACAGAGTTACTTTGGGGAAGTTAATTTTGGGATGCAGCTAAATTTAGCTGAAAATCTGATCAGAAAGCATTACTTAAACAGATCCGCTACTGCTAACATAAAATATGACGAAAGCTACGTGTAGAGGCCAAGTTCAAAAAATCTAAAATGTAAGCTTTTAATTGTCTCGCGTTACTCTTAACCACAAACTAGTAAGCAAATGTACTTCTTAAAAAGCCATTGCTGTCTCAGCACCCAAATGGGTTACACTTTATTTTGATAGTCCACTTTAGACATTCAACTAACTTTATGTAACTTTGCAACTACATGTCAGCTAACTCTCATTAAAGTATTAGTAGACTGTCAGTAGACTGGTAGGTTACGGTTAGGTGTTAGGGTTCGGGTTAGTAGAATAAGTTGAATTGTAGTTGCCAATTTACTTATAGTCAGTAGAATGTCTGTTGGGGGACCGAAAAAAGTTTTAGTAAATATTAATCAGACAGTCTACAAATACTCTAATGACAGTTAGTTGACGTGTAGTTGCAAAGTTATTTATAGTTAGTAGAATGTCTAAATTGGACTATCAAAATAAAGTTGTTTTTTTTGCATAATATGGGAAGTTTGATTCAGAGTGGTTCAGCAGAGTTGTGTGGAGTAATGAATCACTGTGAAACACGAGTTGCATGGTAAAGCTCCAGAGCAGTTTTTTCAAAAAACTGCACAGAATTATAATAATAAATACATCTCTAGCACACTGAAACATGGAGAAACAGACTTTCTAGCTGCTGGTGTTGGTGAGCTACTTCACTGTGAAGTCATTTAATGCTTTGGAGTACTGGAGAATACTGCAGAATGGCTTGCTTCTCACAAGTTAAAAGATGTTATCTAAAGAGGAATGATCAGATGTTACTCTTCAACAAGACAACCAAGTTGACAAGCTCATGTTTTGGCCTGGTCAGAGTCTGAATAGTGAATATTTGGTCTTGTATTAAACTCACCTGGGAGACATTTCTCAACTACTCATGAAGCCATCACCATTGAGTGGTAGTGTTGTAGTACTCGAGACCATTTTTGTCTCTTTCGTGCTTAGTCTCAGGATTATTTCTCGCATGGGCGTCGGAAGCAAATAAAAAGTGGGTGGGTCAGTATCGGCTAAGACAAAATATGATAGGTGGGGAAATTGTTTTGCGGGCGGTCTGGGGGTTCTCCCCCAGAAAAAAAAATTATTTCATAGATGTGATTTCCTGCATTATGGTGCGTTTTAGGCCATATCCCTTTCCTATACCACAAAAGACCTCAAACCAGTCAATACCAATAGTCTAATAAAAAGACATTTAACTGCCATAGAAATCATGAGTTTCACAGATAATGATAATGAACAAGTTGCATGTTTTTTATGCTCCATTTCCAGACAGAAAAGGTGCCGTTTACTAAACTATTGATTGGGCCAGACAAAATGACAGAAATCACTGAATAATTAACTGTCGTTGTAGAGTAGGGGTAAGACGCATGGCATTGAGTTTTGACGCATATCACGAGCATAGGTTCGAATCGGCCTTTTGCCACACTCGCTCTACTCCCTTTCCCCATCACATATCAGATCGGAAAGGCATTTATTTTCAATAAAAAAATAGAAAATATTAGAAAAGGGGAAATAAAGCGTTTAACATGTGTTTAATAATTAGAAAAGGGGAAATAAAGCGTTTAACATGTGTTTAATAATACGTTTATTAATAATTAATACGTTTCTCGATTAAGGGGTAGTCAATGTAAGCAGACGTGCTGAATTAGAGACGATAAAAGTGAGTGGGTCCAATATCATTGGTCTTAAAAAGTGGGTGGGTCTTGTCCCACACACACACAATGGTTCCGACGCCCATGATTTCTCAAGACCAGCCAAGATCACAACTGTAAGGATATCAATAAATTACCAGTGCATTAATTTATGAATTATTTGTTTGCATCAATAATGTGATTTGATGTAAAACGTACTGCTTATAATGTATTCAAACAACTAATGTATTCTTTATTTTGTTTTTTATTACTGGGTTCAAAATTAATACAAACGACCACACAATTCAAGATATGATTGCAAAAAAAGTACTTGTTTGAGATTTGTATATTATAACAGGATATAATTAAGCAATATCACAAAGGCAAGAGAGCTGTTTTCATGAATATGAGCACAACTGCAAACATTTAAATGTTAATGCTTAATAAACAAGAAGTTAATATTAAGTGACAGATACATGTTTTTGCTATTTGGCAACACGGTTTGTTACTGAATGAAACCGGTTGAATAAATTATTCTGTGACTCACTCATTAAGTGTTTTGATTTTAGTTTCATATGCAGTTTCAGACCTATTATTTTATTTTCCCATCATATTTCTAAATTTCATTTTTTAAAGCATTCATTATAAACCAATTCAGATGCAACTGGTATCAGCTCTATACTGTCTAACTGTTCTAACTGTAGTTATTGATTACATATAAGACCTTAGAGTCAGTAGAAACGGTCTCGGTTTAGGTGTGTGTGGAACAACATTGACTCTTCATCCTGTTAAAAGCTCTTTGCAAGTTTACCCACACATTTAAAGAAAACAAAGGGAAGGCTATCCCATGCTAAGTTACTTCATTTACATTATTTGTGCAATTCTTGCTAATTTTCAGACCTGTGATTTGTGATTAAAATGGTTCAGACCATTAAAAGACCACTATATATTTTTGGATTGGTTCACATGCGCTCAATTCACAAATCCACGCACCGGAACAATTCACAATCACCCTATTTACTATGTTCACCATTTAAACACACACTGAACTGTTTACATTGGTTTTCTTTCTCGCGTTTTGAAGTGGTTTAGCGTGACTCACAGCAAATGTTGAGAACCATAGTTACCCAACACTCATTTATTGTGGGGAAAAGAGGAGAAATATCCAGTAAATTTGGCTATTGGGAATCATGGAAAAATGTCATATTTCAGAATTTGATAAGATGCAGTTTGATACATCTTAAAGTCTTTAAAAAAAACTTATGAAACTGCTTGGTGTGTGTAGTTTTCTTTCCTGTTTTGACCTTTTGAAAACAGCAAGCTGAGACAAGATATACAGCATTTAAGTCTTTTTTTTAAATACAGTGTTGTAGGTATTAAATATTTTTGTACGTAATGGAAAGAGTTAGTGTCCTGAAGTCTTTTTGACTTCCTAGACTCTGTGTTAACTCAAAATTTCAGGGAAAATATGTTTCAATAAAGACCAAAAGAGTTGCCGAAAGCTTGGTTATGTTGAAGTCCTGCGAAAACTGTCATTTGTTTATAGTTTAACTTTTTGCTTCTGGCGACTGCAGGCTAAAAAAAAAAATATAAACGTTGTGTTCATTTACAGTATGAAGATTGTCATGATGAACAAAATGTGTAAGAATCATAAACTTTTGTTGGTCACTTATTGTCTGCAGTGATCCGAAAGCTTATGGGGGAAAAAACTACTGTTTTTTTTCTGAACCAGGGTGATGCAAACTTATGGGTCGTTATAAAAAAATGACCTCATCACCGCAGCTCTATAGCCTTAACTTTTCATCACAGCCATGAATCAGGACTTTGCTATTTGCAATTGCTTAAGGAGCTGTGAAGGTTACATTCTAGAAAGCATGTGATTAGATAAAACTTTAATTATGCCCTTGAATGAAAAATATGTTTGGTCTTTCGTCCAGTCCTTACATTATTGAATTGGTCAGAGAAGTGGATTGTTTCGGGGGAGGATTACTGACTCTAAAACACACAACACAAGGACAAACACAACAGCAGACACAACATGTGCTGCATGTCTGGCTTTATAGATGTAGACTTGCACATAAACTACGGGTGCTGGGATCAGTCACCTACCTTTATGTTCCTTCTCAAAAAACAAAACTAAAATCCTCTTTTGGCTTTCGGCTCCTTTGGTTTTCATTCTTCCTTTACCATTCTTGGTTCACTGGCCCTAGTCGATTCGCATCTGCCAGCTATTCAAGAGCGAGGCGAGACGCTGGCCGTGTCCAGTGAAGAGTTCGTCTAATAAGGGTAAGGCAGTCTTCCACTTAAATGAGACGTCTGTATCATTCCTTTGAGAGATGCTGTTTTTCCTCAAGGGTTTTTGTCTCTCCAAGTGTTACAATATTCCAGTTGGAAGTGTAAGTCTATCCATTAATCTAAAGTATAAAGTAATGTTGGCTATACACATCATCTGGCATCCACAGTCCTCAGGGAGAGAATGTTCTCATCCTTTCATAGCTGGGGCAAAGATTGGAAAGAACTAACTGAATGGAAAAAGAAGTTTCGTATTATATTTAGCGCAGGCAAGTCAGGTTTATCCATTTCCATGGACTTCACAGGGACATTAGCCACTTTTGTCGGGCCAGTGTGAGATAGGGCTTTCAACGGGCCAGGCTCACTGGACTAATAGTCTCAGACCTGTAGCACCAAACCCAAAACCATGCTGCGTTTCCACCACTGGGCCAAAAGCTCCACAACGCTTCACTAAAACTCGCCCGTAACACACCTCTCTGGAACAACATCACACAAACCCGTCATTACATCAATACATGGAAGCATTATCAGAGATCTATCAAAAAGAAATCACTGGAAACTAGCGAGACCGCAAAACAAACGGGATAAAAGCAGACATTTGTAAGCACTTTTGTTTAAGATTTAAAACCCAAGCATCGATGTTTTACCAGTTTTACAATAATAAGTGATACTTTGATAAATTGCACATTTGTCTCACAGAAATAAAGTGGTATTTACCGATATTTCATACAAAAAAGAGGCCACGCACACTTATTCAGTCGCATCTGCTTCTGTTCATTTGTAGTCACAGGACAGTATGTTTCACATTTAGAAGAATGTAGCCTGGATGCCAGCCGAACTTAGCCCCGCCCACAACATTTTTAGGTCGGGCAATTCAGTCTGGCCTTGCTCCATAGAGGAGTAATTATCCCCGAACAGAAACTGTTCGGACCAATGAGATCATCAGGGCGGGCTTTAGGCGATGACGGACAGATGATAAACAGGAACGTAATCATCACGTCATCAAAGGGGCTTGGATTATATTTACTCGAATCCTAAACGTAGAGCTTGTTTGTATCTGCATTCACCTTCACAATTTCTCTCAAAGATGATGATCACGTTGGGTAAGTACTCTGTGTATCAATTAATTCTTTTATTTTTTACAACACCGCCTAAGATCGTTTATTCCAGCGCGTGTGCAGACAAGGTTGCCAAGTTTTTACAACAAAATCCGCCAACTACTAGCCCTTAAACAATAGCTTCTCAGGGGGTTCTCCGGTGGAAAAATAGCGTTTGGGGGGTAAAATGTGTTATTTTGGCAAGATTGCCTGCTAAAATTCGCACTCATGGGTGTATAATATCACATAATAGTCGCTCAACCCTTGGACATATAAAACAACCGCGGAAAAAAACGCGGACTTGGCAACACAGTAGTTGAGCTCTGTTGACATTTGACAATGCGTCGCTTCGTTGCTCTGATTGGTTGTCGGTCTGTCCAATTGATGTCTTTCCTGGTTCGGTTGAAACACGCCTCATAATCACAGCCCAATGGAGCATCAGACTCATATTCTGACGAGAGCTGAGTATGACCACGTCAGGCTAAGAAGAATGATTGTGTCTAAAATATTTCCACCAAAAATATGACCCGAGGAGCCCCAATTTCTTTTGGCGGTCTATCGTAATGTTTACGAAATGTTACTTTTCATATAAATATTTTTTTAAATAAGTTTTTTTTCCAAGTTATTACAAACACTACAGTCTGAATGCGAGTTGAGCTAAAATGATTTTGAAAGTATTTAATGCTGATGTTATATGAATCATGAAATATATAATATACGAAATCATCCGCAGCATTGCTGTCTCCAGACTCACATAAACTCCACCTTTGTTTTTATAGCCACTCCTTAAGCCAGAGCTAAAGAACCCTGGGCTTTGACCCTGAGGAAGCCCCGACGAGGCCCGATCAAGCCCGGAAGTGACAGTGGAAACGTGACTGGCCCTAGCACTCCCGCATTTGGCCGACAGTGGAAACGTGGCTACTGACATGCATGCAGGAACAGATAATGGCCACATAACAAAAATGTTTGTTTAGACAAGAGGCACTTGTCTAAGAAGATTGCATGACTGTATACACTTGATTTTAAGCACCTGAGTTTTTTTAATGTGGCTAAAACTGCCAAACAGTTGAAACTATCTATGTAGTGTGGATAAAGTATGTCAAGTATGTTTTATCTGATTGGACCAGCAGTTCAGTTTCTTATTAATGCAAAAATTTGTGACATTGCTTGGCAACTGTGATGTAAACTGATGACTGCACTATGTTTAACATACACCTATTCTGATCTTGTCTGGGACGCATTCTGACATTTATTTTCCCATAACTGAATGTTTGTTTGTTTTGCATGTAAATTACATAAAGCAAACATACAGAGATCACATTTAAATCTGAAATTGTATTAATTGCAAAAATTCATTATAATTTTTTTCAGACTGTGCACGATTTTTAGATTAAATGTGTGACTCTTCGTACAAACGGTCAGATTTTTTCAAACACTTTGGACCATTTAAAATCGCGCTGGACAGCACGATCATCAGGGATTTTTTCCCATGAAGCTCCAGTGGTGCAAAACATGCACACTAAATACCGAGACATTCTCAAATTTAAATATGCTGATGATATAATTTGTAGGCCTAATGAAAGATTTGTGTTAAATAAAAAAAATAAAAAATTCAACTGGGACCTTTGTATATACTGCGGTATAAATTGTATATCAGAATCTCTTCTGGTTGACACATTTCTACTTTCACCCAGTTTGCCATCATATGTCCAGAGGTGCTACATTTAAATATTATTGTCATCAAAGATAGACATCTCTCTTTGTTTATGTACATTTGCTTGTGCTTTCTGTGGAAAAGCAGGTCAACCAATAAGACAAGGCAGATGGTTCTATTTGCAAAACCACATGGCGAAGATCATCGGTCTTTTTTACCAATTAAATAAACACCCTTGATTTCTCCATATGCAGCCATTGAATCAGCTGAGAGGGACGGACATGCAGAGAAATTATGGGATGATTTACGCTCTGCAAGTCTTTGGGTGGGTTGCACCAACAAGGATTAAATTAAGCTCAGTTTAGAGCTAATCTAGGATTTGTTGATCTAGGCTTTAATTTAAATCTAGTTGTGTTGCACCACTTAATTTTAAACCAAGATTAACAAATCTGGGATTAGCAGTATTTAACCTTCGATTAAAACCTCCATTAACCTCCATTTTCACCGCCATGATGAGCCACTGACAGCAACAATACTAACATTCAATTTCCTTCTTTATTGAACACCAGAAACACTCTCTCTGACATAAGGAGCTCTCGCTGATAAAGGAAATAAACTTGTAAAATGTCCTCTGTCTTTCTAAAGTGCTAGAGAGTAGCAAGTTTAAATTTAATCCCTGACTGAAATTTTAATCTGAGATTAAAGTTATGGAGCAACAAGATTATAGTTAATCCAGGTTTATTATGAAAATAAATCCAGGATTAAAGTCATGGTTTAAATTTAAGCCTGCTTATTTTTAAACAAAGTTTAAAGTTTGGTGCAACAGAATTATAAAATAAACCTTGATTTAATCTAGATTTAAAGTTAATCCTTGTTGGTGCAACCCACCCTTTAAGTCCAAGTTAAAGGATTAGTTCACTTAAAAATAAAAATGTCCTGATATTTTACTCACCCCCATCTCATCCATTGTGTTTGTGTCTTTCTTTTTTAAGTTTTTTGAGGAAAACTTTCCAGGATTTTTCTCCACATACTGGACTTTGGTGGCAACCAATGGTTTGAAGGTCCAAATCAATGCAGTTTCAAAGGGCTTTAAAGATCTTCAGAGGCTCTGCATTATCCCAACTGAGGAACAGGGTTTTATTTAGCAGGAAAAAAAGTATAACCTACTTTTTAACCTAAGTTGCTCATTTTGTGCTGCTCTGTGGCGCGCCATGGATTACGTAATCAAGATCATGTTAGACATAGGTGGAAGTACCGCCCCAAGCGAATGTGCAAAGATTAACACAAACACCCTATACCCCAAAAAACTCCATCTCCAACTTCAAAATCATCCAACATCATTGTTTTACCTTTTTTTGCTAAATGGCTTTTGTATTAGTCTTTGCAGGAGTGCTTTGTAAACACAGGGGCGGTACTTCTGCCTACGACCAGCGTGACATTGCCGACGGGATTACATAATCCGTGGCGAGCTGCGCAAGATGAGCAATTTAAGCTAAAAAGTATATCTAATCGTATAACCGATCATTTGGCTAGATCAGACCCTATTCCTCATTTGGGATGGTGCAGACCCTTGAAGCCCTTCCTCTGAAGGTTGATTTGGACCTTCAACCCATTGGTTGCCATTGAAGTCCATTATGTAAAATGAAATCCTGGAATGTTAATTTCTTTTCAACGGAAGAAAGAAAGAAAGACACACATCTTGGATGAGATGGGGATTAGTAAATGATCAGGACATTTTTATTTTTGAAGTGAACTAATCTTTTAAGATCCCCTTTGGTCATAGTTTTCTCCATGCTGCAGGTTAGTTTTACTAACCCTGTGGCAGAAGGACTGATTTATTGCTTTTAAAAGATGCATTATTTCAAGGCATTTCCGGGAGGAAGCTGCTGTTGAAAAATACAACCTTTCACATGACAAAAACAGCAAGAGAAACTCAAATTTATCGAGATACTGTCGCAGTGTTCAGAGAAAATAACCCTAACCATATCCCTTGATTATATCCCACAAGTCAAACCAAGTCAGTTTTGTCTCAGACACGAGTCTCCATCTCTGTTGTGTGTGTGTTTTCTGTTTGCATAGAATAACCAAATGACCTCCTACATTTGTCAGCGTTGTACAACTGAAACACAGAAGGAAATGAATGCAATGCATTAGACACTTCTAGAGTGACAAATGAACCAGAAGTAACATCAACAGTTATTTTAAGACGACTCATTGATCAATTGAATTGCCATAATGTAGCAGAATGAGACTCCACTCTGAATGTGATTTCAATGTGACAGTATTACAGTAATGCTTGGCATACTGCATACGGTTTTCCATACAAAAACAATAATATTCAATATGACGAACCCAGCCATACTTTCACATTGTGCATTGACGACATTGTCCCTGTTTTGTGTAATTTTGTTTCTGTCTAAGGTTTGCAGTAAACGCCTGTCACAAGTTACAGAGTCCAGACGTCAGTGTGAGCGAGTTACTGCCGCTTTCAGCCATTTGTGAGACTGAATGAGGTGACATTTGTGAGGCGGCATGCAGTTTTACAGGCTTCCCATGCTGCTCAGATAATTTTATCAGCCCAAAAAAGGCTGTGTTGGCGAGTGTCTAGGTGGAGGATTCAGTTTAACCAACATATGATAAATAACGGCACCAGGTTCGAAGGAATAGCTCAAACAGAAGCATTAACCAGCAGCGGTTAGGGCATGTTTCCGTCAGAGTCATTGACCGATGCAAAGTTTTCCTCTGAGACCTGGCGTCTGCAGTCAGTTTGATTGGATAAATCGTCTTGGCAGTGTCAAGAGTTTTTTGTTTGCCTTTATGAACCGAACCAGTGAGTCCCTCAATCTGCCAGTAGAGCTCCACTGTCAGGAAAATATTTCACCATTCAGACATTTTCATAGGAACTCTTCGAATCCAGACGCTACCGATAAACTCTCATTAAACCAGCATATCCTGAAGATAGAAACTGTCAAACAACAGAACAACACCCCATTGTTATTCACAACCTAAGAGTGTTTACAATGCAATTAACGTTTTTTCAATATGCAACAATGACATTCGAAGGTCAGGAGTAGACGTCTGCATGACCCGAACTACAGCACAGGCCTGTTAATGTTCTTTCTGTTTCTAGCCATGAATATTTAGATCACCTCTCTAAAGAAGAAAAACTAAGAAAATATGTGAACAAAATCCACATCCTGAATCCCTAACCTTAAAGGGATAGTGATGTTTGCCAGAGTACTTTAGAAAAAGCTAAATACGTAAGTGTTCTCATGCAAATCTGACCATAGACCAAATGAAACAGTACTGTTGAAAGGCCACCATACTGGAGAAATCATCACAGTGCTGGTCTAATAATTCATAATGTACACTTCATCCTCAAGAGTTCGATAATGAATTTTTATGCACCAATTTACAGTGTTACAGGTAAGACTAAGGCCAAACATGCTGCACGAATGGAAATATAGTCGAGGCAGTCGCCCCTCTTCACCCAATAAAACTTTTATGACAAACGTCTGATGTTAACCTACAGTTAAAAGTTTAAAAAGGAAGTATCTGGCTTCGTAAACGTATTTGACTCGCATACGTGCTGAACGTGTTCGTTGAAAGGACAAGGACATCCGTACAACGAGTTCAACCGCATGTGTGTATTTGTGAACGTCGTGCTCATAAAGAATCCATAGTCTTAAATGAAAGCAGCTTTGGGTTTATGGTTCAACGTTTGAGTGTTAAGGCTGGAAAAAGCAACGCTGGGGTTTTCTCATATGCCATTAGACCAGCAGCTGATGTTAATTAAGACCGTAAGCGATCCTGATCCGACGGAATCTCTGTGCCATGGAGCACAAGTAAATCCATCGACTCCAACGTTTTCCGCTCTGGATATGGCCATGATGTCAGTGGAAATGTTTACGGATTCTCTCAATAAGCTGCTCTGGGAGTCATATATGCCCACCCTCGTGGTTTGTCTGGATCGCCTTGTCAGATTTGACAAACAAAAGTGATTTCTAATTTAGTTTGTCAACCAGATCTGATTAGATTTCTTTGTTTAATATCAAAACGCTCATCCACTGTGTTTCTGTCATCGCTTTCCCTATATTGATTGTATTGCTTCAGTTAGCCAGACTGATTTTCAAACTGATTTTGAGTCTTTTAGTATATTAGAATTACTTTTAACTTTAACTTTAGCTTTCAACCTTTAATCTGTAAAAAAAAAAAAAACTATTATATAATACTACACTGTAAAAAATGTTGGTTGTTTTTTGTTGCTTTAACTTAAAAAAGTAAGTAACCTGGTTGCCTTCACATTTTGAGTTTATTGAAATTAAAAATTTGAGTTGACACAATGAAGGAAATTGGTTTAATAAATAGAAACTCAAAATATTATTGTATCTGAACCACATAAAAAATTGATAAATCATGAAAATAGCACTCTTTGGCATGTTTCACTGCATCATCAGAAATAAAACACACAATTACCCAATATGCTTACAAAATCTTTTAATAATATTTTAATAAAGTTGTCAAATCCCAAAAAATTATTAACTCAAACTTTAATTTCAATTAGCTCAATTTTAAGGCAACCAGGTAACTTTTTTCTAAATAATTTTTTACAGTGTATAGTATTTATAGTATTTATATATGTAGTATAGCAGGGAAATACTATTTAGTTTTCTTCTTTAAAAACGGCAAATGTACACTGTAAACCCTAATGTTGTCTTTACTTAAACAAATCAAGTAATCTTGACAAAATATTACTAGTTTAGTATAACTTATTAACCTACAAAATACATAAACTTAAGATTTCAAGTTGAATGAACTCAAAATCATAATTAATTAAAATAGCTCGCTCTGGTCTTGCTTGTGATTGGCCATGCCAGGAGTTCTGTCTGGCAAGAAGAACTAATTCACTGATTGGAGGACATTTACAAAAGGCAGTCCTTTTCTGTTGCTGATTCAAATTAAGATGGATACTTTTTCATTGTGTGCAATCTTTAAACCGGTAAGTAAAAATTTGTACGTTACTAAACATAATAACAATATGTGAACTAACTTATAACTAACCAGACTGACTTTATTTCTGTTTTAATGAAAATAGTTTCGTTATAAGTCACCATGAAGAAGATAAGTGTTTGCTTTAGTTGGGCTCTTGACCCTTGACTGTGTAATAAGTGTGTTTCTGGCTGCTTTGTGTTTGTGAGACACATTTGTGAAGGAACACAAAGTCAAGAGAAAATATCATCAAGTGATGTTGTTTAATCATTGACGATGATAACATCGTCATGTATTGGCAGAATCCCTGATCTCATGCAGAGTCTAATACTCTGGTTGTCAAAGCAGTTATTAATAGTTTTGAAATATTAATTAAAATATCCATGAGATTCTTTACTCTTGTTGTAATTGAACAATTTATTATTTAATTTTTTGTGCACAAAATGTTTAATCTACGGCATTAGTTACACTGTAAACCCTAATGTTGTCTTTACTTAAACAAATCAAGTAAACTTGACTAAATTATACAAGTTTACTCTAAAAACTCAGACATATAAGTTAGTATAACTTATTAACCAACGAAATACATAAACTTAAGATTTCAAGTTGTATGAACTCAAAAGCATAAGTAATTGAAATAGCTCACTCTGGTCTTGCTTTGATGTGATTGGCCATGCCAGGAGTTCTGTCTAGCAACAAGAGAATTAATTCACTGATTGGAGGACATTTTCTAAAGGCGGTCCTTTTCGCCTCATCTGTTGCTTGTTGCTGATTCAAATTAAGATGGAGACTTTTTCATTGTGTGTAATCTTAAATTCGGTAAGTAAAAATTTGTAAGTTACTAAACATAACAATAATACGTGAACTAACTTATAACCAAATTGACTTTATTTCTGTTTTAATGAAAATAATAGTTTTGTTGGAAGTCACCATGATGGAGATAAGTGTTTGCTTTAGTTGGGCTCTTGACCCTTAATGTAATATTAGTGTTTCCCTGGCTGCTTTGTATTTGTGAGACACCTATGTTAAGCAACAAAAAGCCAAGAGAAATATCATCAAGCAATGTTGTTTATTCATTGATGATGATAACAACATCATCATGTATAGGCAGAATCCCTGATCTTGTGCAGAGTCCAATGCTTTGGATGTCAAAGCAGTTATTAATAGTTTTGAAATATTAATAATACTAGAATCTTCACTATTGTGCTAATATAATTTTTTTTTTATGTGCACAAAATGTTTAAATCTATGGCATTAGTTAGACATACACACACATCACTAATCTGCGTATGAATCTCTACAATGGTGACAAAAAACTTTTTAAAATGGTGAAAAAATCTGATAAACAGATCAACTCTGAACATAAAACAAGCTACAAAAACATCAGAACAAAACAGCAAAAGTAACAGCAAATAGTAAGAATTCAAAGAAAATGTGTCACAATTCAGACGCATAATTTATTCATGCCGCAATGCATGTTGGGACCAATAGGGGAGTTTTGATTGGTTGTACCCAGCATGCTGTACTGAACTGGTGTAGCCAGTTTGGTGAACTTAACAATTTAAGTACAGTGAATGTGAGCACCAAGTTAAGTGAACTTAAATATACAAGTTTTAGGAGACTCCATTACTCAATTGAGTTGAGGGAATCACTTTCCTCAAATCATTTGAGTATTCTCAACTTATTAGGGTTTACAGTGTAGACATGAACAGACATCAAGAATCCGTGTATGAATCTCTACAATGGTGACAATCCAAAAAAAAAAATAAATCTGATAAACAGATCAACTCTGAACATAAAACAAGCTACAAAAACATCAGAACAAAAGTAAAAGCAAATAGTAAGAAGTTTTGAGAGACTCCATTACTCAATTGAATTGAGGGAACGAGTTTACTCAAACCAATTGAGTTCAATCAACTTATTAGGGTCTTCAGTGTAAATATGCACAAGTATAAATGAAATTTGAGAGCCATGATGGAGAGAAGATTGTCTCGAAGTTTCAAAGGCAAAATTTCATGGCAATTCGTAACTATTTTACACTTTGACAAATTTATGGCTCATATGAACTTGTTGATTTTCCTATGAGATCAGGGTGGTTTGCTCCTCACACAAAGCATATTGCATAAACCGTATGACTTGCAATATGGTCATTTTAATTGCTTTTATGATCATTGTATGGGTGTCTTGGCAGTGTAAATCACATTCAATTTTCTTATACGTAAAACCAAAAGGTCCAACAATTTGCATATCTCCTTTTGTGTAGTGTCTACAGCAAGATCTTGGTCAGACCGCACAGGAAGAGAGAACAGAATCCCTGTAGCACTGATTTCTGCTGTCCAAAGCTGTTTTTCAACCACAATGACCTCCAAGCAGCAGAGCATCTTTCCATCTTTATCACTCTCTCCGCCTTAATGGAAAAAGCAATCAGATACGTAATGCCTTTAAAACCCCATGTTCTGTCCTTGTTCATACAATTTTAACTTTTAAGACTGCCTAATATTGATGTCGTTTTACAACCTTCTTTTATGAGAGCTGCACTTTTGAGGGAGTGCTATAAGATTAAGCATGTCTGGATTAGAAATCCTGTGAGTTTAATGTGTAGGATGTACAGTACATCTGTTCATTCATCTCTAGTTTTCAACACCTTCCATTTTTTGGACACACCAAGCAGAGAAACCTGACAGCTTAGTGTTATGTTTCATTTCAGTTAACATCAAAGTTGTCAGTTTACTGTGAAATTATATTTCAGCTGATATTAATATCAGTATCATTTACTTGAATAAATAAACTCAGATGTTAAAAGTTAAAATAGTTGAGAACTTACTGTACATTAGCGTCATTTTTAAATAAATAGATAAGAACTTCAGTAAGAGCATCTGAAAGTCTTGAAGTAACCTAATTTTACTAACACAGCTGTCTTTGTTTTCCATTAGAGGAAGACCATTTGGTGTCATATAGGAAGCAATTATTAGTTAGCGTCATTTGCTGATTATAATTACTAGCACCGGTAAAGGCGTTTTATCAGCATTTCAGTTGGTTTTGGGTGAACTGGGGCTTGCGATTTCACTTCTGAAAGTATATTTTTATAGCACACTCAAACTATTTCAGAAGAGCAAGGAAAATCTGCTTTTCCATGATATGATCCCATGAAGGCAGGATTCGACCCTAAGCAGATTGAAAACTGAAGTTCTCCATAAATCCAGACACTGAAACAGGGCACTAGCCATAATGTCCACTTTGGACAAAAATACACCATAAAACATTTTCCATGGAGACAAAAGTACAAAAATAACAGAACCATCTTAAACTCATGTTGTGTGAAACATTGTATTATATCACGTTCTGATACAGTTTACACTAACTTGAACTACATGAACAGTAGTCTCAATACAAATTGATTATCATATAGCAAAAGCCAATGGGGACCAAAAGAAAATCAGATGGACTGAAAAAAAAAACAGAAAAAGAAAAAGACATTTTTCTAAATATCTACTCATGGCTGGACTATCTGGGTCTAAAGTTGACTGAGAGATTGAAATGATGGCTATTGCTTGCCAGGGAGTGATTTTGAGCATATTACTATGCAGTTGCTATGGTCTTCGGGTGAGTTTTAACACCCTCAGGTCCTTCAGTGTCGTGGAGGGGTGAGGTGTCTTAACCTGAAAGTATAGTTTGTTTTTTTACGGGTACATGAGTGTAAGCACACAGGCGAACGCACTGACTTGTAAAGTATACTTCTTTTGACGCATACACAGGTGTTCGACGTATGGGCAGTTTTGAGAAATATCTTGCCACGAGTTACAACCCAAGTAAATACTGCAAAAAAGTTAAATGCACACGTGCAACCTGCAAACACAAACTTTTCTGATGACGAAATTTGCATTACGCACAGTGTGTGCTGACCCTTGTGTCCACATAAAAAGTTACGTATATTTTGGCCTTTAGGCCACAACATCTAGCTACTGGGGTGCCTCAGGGCTCAGTGCTGGGACCACTTCTCCATCTACACGTCATTACTAGGATCTGTCCTTTAGAAAGTTTTTTCCTATCACTCCTATGCTGATGACACCCAACTGCACCTCTTATTCCAGCCAGATAATTCTACATAGCTGCTGGCGTCTCGGCCTGCCCAAAAAGCAGGGGAAATAAACATGTTGCTGCTTTATATTTCTGTAGCAGCTTTGAAAAGCACAATTAAACAGCCTAACGGCGTGTCCTGACACGAGTGCGACAAGATTTCAGCGGAAAACCAGACCGACCAGAGATCAATCAATCAAAATCACATTTAAAAATCACAGCCAATCAGAAGTGTGTGTGTGTGTGTGGGCTCTCTCTGCAAGACTGCATTAGCAACTAAATAGATATTGAGTACAATATCAAATTCTTAAATCTTACACCATTTTAGCATGGTTAAAAATACATAACGAGTGACTGAAACTATTTTATTATCATAGAATACACTTGTTTGTTCACCTAGAGTTGACAGTTTGAACAGCTATTTCTTTTAATTTATTTTCAAGATCTGAGGTGAATTATCCATTGTTGCTCTCAGTAAGGCTATATCTATAAAGATCACAAAGAAATATATTCAAACTCACTTTAAATTCTTTATACATTAAATTTGTCATTCTTTGTATGCTTTTCCAGCCTCAACCCCACAGAAATTAAAACAGTTTGTAAAATAGAAATCGCCTTGAATCGATGTTGAAGCTGGTTAGTACAAAAAAAACTCTTGATTAACAAGGAAAAAATTCTCATGTGTCATGTTAGGGCACAGTGAAGGATTATAGTGCTGTTTCAGTATTTGCATTGATATTGTTTGGTTGTTAAGTCTGCTGTTAAGTTCTTTTGGTGAATATTTGTCCACATTTTGTTTAGATATAATGTGATTCATTTAGGAATATCGTTGTTGTGTAGCCAGAGAAGCCCATTCTTGCAGATTTGCCTTATACAACTTTAGGAAGATCAAGCCCTTCTTATTTTGGATCATGCTATGCAACTCTTGTTCTGTCCAGACTGGAATATTGTAATGCTCTCTTTGCAGGCCTTTCAGCATTAACTGTCAAATCTCTGCAACTGATCAAAAATGGTCAAGAGTGATCTTTAATGAGCTGGAAAGAGCACACGTCACCTCTCTTCATAAACTTGCGCTGGTTGCCAGTGGCCACTCGCATCAAATTCAAAGCACTGATATTTGCCAAAATAACAACCACTGGCTCTGCACCTCTGTACCTAAACTCACTACTTCAGACTTGTGCCCTCTAGCTTGCATTCTGCAAGTGAACGGGACCTTGTGGTGCCATCCCAAAGAGGCACAAAATCACTTTACCTTGACTCTAACCTTTACCATGACTGTTCCCTGCTGGGGGAATGACCTGCTTATGCTCTGGGGCTCAGGGTGGTTTTAGCATGTTGCTATGCAGTTGGTAGTGTTAAAGAGCATTGGAGCCCACTCGTGTATTATATATATATATATATATATATATATATATATATATATATATATATATATATATATATATATATATATATATATATATATGAACCTTCTAATGCATTAGTTTTTCAACTTTAAATATCATTTTTATTTTTTGAAAAAGAAGCAAGACCTATGTTCGGGGGAAACCATTATGGCATATGTTTTGGGTAGTTTACTATGACAACTACCTAAACCTCATAATGGTTTATTGTACCATCTTATTTTTCCTTTATAAAAGAGAAAAAGTTGAGTTTGATGTAAACCCTTTACAGCCTTAGAGAACACAGATTTTCCAGTCAGATCCGTCAGTAAAAGACGAGAGGAACGCCGACTGGCTGTATGTATCAGGAAAATTCCAGATCGGAGATATCGCCACTAATCCCAACCATATGTGGAATATTCGGGAAAACTACAGGGCAGAATGACTGTTCAACAGAACAGAGCAGCTATTAAGAGACTTGTGCTGACAAATGAGAGCTTCCGCAAACAGTCAGTGATCTTGTTTTCCCATGGTGCTCTATTGGTGGCTGCAGTGCAGTGATTTTACCATGTGGTTGTTAAAGTCGCCATGAAATCTAAATTTAAGGTTTTTGACTTATAGTATGAATATGTAAGATTTAAGCATTCAAAGCATACAGTCTCTAACTTCCACCAGTATACAGCATTTCAGAATGTTTGTAAACAATCGGCACCAAGATACTTCCAGGTGGCAGAACGCGAGCGGCTTCTATTGACAAACTGAAGAGATCAGCCGGCTACTGTAAACAGATACACAGTTAAGAACATTTTTGTTGATTAAAGTTGAAACTATGATGAAAACGTGTTGTGTTTGGGGTTGCGCCGTCAGATATACAGCAAAAGGTGTAGGATTATATCGATTTCCTTTAGAAAAAAGTTAATATATCCAGCAAAACCTGTGGGTGAGGAGGCTAAAGCGAGTGGATGTCGTCAAAAGTGGCGCTACAGAGAAGTATTTTCAAAACGGTCCATCTACAAAATCATAGCAGAGCATAATTATCTTCAGCTGGGGAAATTCGAGACTAACATTAGTAAACTTTAGATCCCTTTTAAAGATCGAACTCATTGCCAGTCACTGCCTAAAGTAAAAGTAGGAATAGACCAAACTTCTAGTGTCATGTAGGCTACTGATCGAATGTCAATGGAAGAAATAGGAAACGCAAAACATAGTTGTAGGCTGATGGATGATTGATGCGTGTACCACACTGACTTCTTCATCACCGCGAGTTTAGTGAGTGAATGCCTAACGTTAGCGGAGTAGCGCTAGTCTACAGCATGCTTTCATTTTGACCGTCAGAAGCTCACGTCTGTGCCATCTCGTCTGTGCCATCTGACCCCGACCGAGCAACAGAAAACGATCATAGCCTTTTTAGTTAGATAACAGGGAAGTAGACCATCTACGATAGCCTAACATATTGTAAGTCAAACAGCAACAGTCACTAAAATAACTACTCAATGGTAGGCTGAGGCTCATTTAAAAATTATGGAAGTAGATTAGCTCTACATCTACTGGAGCAAGCTTAGGCATTTCATGTATTGCTATCTCCTGAATTAGTTAATCAGTCCCTCAATAATCATGTTCACTATGTCTGAAACCCAAGAAATGTACTAGCTTTGCCATAGGAACGCTTCGGCTTTTGCCACCCGGACGAACGTTTATTACTGTTGTGACGTCATGGTGAATTGTCGTATGGATCAAGGATTTTGATGACATCACGGCACTTTAGCTTCACGTCAGATTTTCTGTCCAATCAAATGCTCTCGAGAATCTGAAGCCCCGCTTTATAAACAGATGCTGAAGCTGCAACTAAATTCAGTCACTTGTTCACACACTTACACTTTTTACATCGTGAATGGCACAGTGCACTATATAGGGGATAGGGGAGGATTGTAAATATGCTTTCCATTGGGGCGAATGAAGTGTTAGTCACGCGAACCACACCAGACCTGTTTGAATTCTGCACAGGACGCTGTATTTTTAGAGATAATGGAGGATACTAGGAGCAGAAACGGTTAGAAGTTAGAGGAAACTGTGGCTTATTTGGCTCTGGTTGAGCTGTGAAACTAAACACTATTGGAAATTTAAAAATGGGGAGGGGCTGATCAATGTGTCCTGCCCTATCTTCATGTTTCAGTGGAAATGACGTCAACACTTTGAATAATGCTGTGTATTTCAGCACGGCTTTAAGGTCTTCTGGGTAGTTGTATACTGTTTAAGTCAAAGCAATCAAGTCTTAAGTCTCTGTGATATTTTGGTCTCTTGTTAAGGCTTGGATATCTCCTTCAATTATTTAACTCTCACTCATGTCCTGACCTTGAGTGAACAAGTCTGTTAAAGTCCTTTTTATTGGCTTTTTCCTCATCTGTTAATTACTTTATTTGGCTTCACTACTCAAACACCTGTACAGTCACAATATAATCAGGATGTAGCCTGTCACCTCAAAAACACCCCTCATGAGAACGTTTTGAAGAGTTTGAAGCCAGCTGGACTTCCCAGCTGTCAGTTCCAAAATCAGCCTCTATGCTCCACAGCCAAGGTCCAAAAACACACACACATTGTGCTCATGCAAGACATGTGACAGATAGGATTTCTCCTGACTAAAGAACTTGCATTAATTTCTGCTGCCTTAAAAAAAAAGCCTCATTCTTTATAATCAATGTGCATGCATATGCATTTATGCCTAATATGGCATGATGATTACTTTATACTCCACGCTATACTATACCCAGAGTATATACAGCAATCCTTAAGTTAAATTTACTACTTTTTAATACCTTTTTTACTACCTTCAGAATATTTTTTAAAACCATCACGACACTGAATTGCAAGTGTTAATCAGCGACCTTTCTATTATTTACACAGATTTTGACATATATAACATACAAAAAAGAATAGATTTAGAATCGACACCAGGAGGAAATCTGTTACAAGTTATCATTCAGACACAGTAAAATACAACATTCACAAAGGTTGGTTAAGGAGAAGCATTACTGCATACACATCTGATTTCAATTAATAATTGGTAATTCAGCAATTAAATTATTTAGTGTTCTTTTTTCCAACAACAAAACCTGAGCCAAATATTACATTTCTATAACTGTGATAAGTTGTTGAATTTAACAAAATATTAAAAACTAGTGCTGTCAATCGATTAAAATCTTTAACTAGATTAATCACACATTTTTTCTGTGATTAATCGCAATAAAAAAAAAATGTTTTTGTACGTTTTTAATATATTTTTAATATAATAATTTCACAGTTAATCAAATTAATGTATAAACAACATAAAGACAGTATATTTTAAATACTTGTTTAAATGGCATCTTTTTATGAATGAAGGCCAGTAGCTATTACTATTACTATTACTATCTATTACTGATATTAATACAGCTACTGATTTATTTGTATTTTTTACATTTATTATTAGGCTTCAAAAATATAAGAGTTTTTAATTTAAGTAAACTTAAAACAATGCTAACATAAACCCATAAATAATAAATGTCATGTTTACTCCTGCCCTTACTGTCTTAACAGTGAGGAAATATACAGAAATGTAATAAAGTTATCAAAGTTATATGCAGTCTGCACTGCATAAACTATAAATTAAATAGTTAATCGTTATTAAAGCTACAAAAGTTATTTAGTCGAGAGCAGCGAGTCATTTTCTCTGTTCCCTGACAGGAAGCTTTATTGGCTGCTGTCCCTTTAAGAGCAGACAGACACGCGGATCTCACTGTTTATATACCGTCTATGGATCGCGCCTCATTCTCTCACAACTCTTTTTGTTCATTTTAGACTTTATATAAATCATTTAAGATTGCTCTTATGAGGACAGTCGTTGAAGATATGCCTTGAAGCAAGTCTAAAATAAAACGTGAGCCAGCCACTTCTGTTGAGCACGCAGTGTTCGGAGATGATGCCGAACGATCACTGAATATGACGTCAGCATCAAACATACGTCGAGCCGGAGACGAAAGATCTTTGATTATGTGCGAACGCAGATAGAATTTCAATCAGAATAGGACACCTGATAGTCTAAAAAAAATAATACCTCTGAGACCACATTTAACACTTTTAATGGCCTTAAATCTGACAATTTGGATTTATCACTTTTTAATACTTTTTAAAACCCCGCGGACACCCTGATACTAGACATTTTTCTGTTGTTGTTTTAATTTCAGGCTTCTGGATGGGGTTAATCTGATAGGAAAGTGAAGAAGTAACAGGAGTCCATGGGGAGAAAGGAGCAGGTCGATGGATTCAGATGCACAACACAAGCGCATGTCAGAGCATGTGTAGAGCCCACCAGGCCACGTCTCCTACTCTTTTGAGGCAGTTTGGTAAGAAAACGCCTGCCAAGAACATTAAAGTATGGTAACATAACAGACAGGATAGACCACAGGAGTGGTTTATGTGTGCTAGTGAGACCCGGAAAATGTGATGTGGCTTCCGCTATACTGCTCTCCTCCACTGAATAGCTCAGTAACTTACATAATAATATACAGCTGGTTTATGGCACAGTGAACATTATTAAACAGTTAGCGCATGTGCATTTGATGCGCATGAGTTATGCATTGATGTGAGGTTTATGCCATTGCATAATAATGTTGGAGTTATTTTACCTGTCTACACACTTCCATATGCTTCCTTTTACTTACAGATTCAAATATGTTTGGAGTAATGGATATGTGCTGAAAGACCGTCGGCCATAAATGTCATTTTCAATGTATCTTGAGTTCTCGCATCCATAATAAACCACAGATCAAACAATTCTCCAGGTGAGATAGACGAGCTGACTTTACAGGTGTGATTCATGTTTGTCTATGATCTTCTCCAGGTTTCATATACAGTTCAGGTGATATTTACAGCATGTGGACCATATGGACGCATTACTACAAAGACACTGCTGTACATTTTACACATACCAGTGGTTTTAGACAGGCTTAACAATAAGGGTCATGCCCTATTCAGATTTTAATTGAGAATTCTTTTTAAATTCCAGTTTACATGCTGAATTTTAAATAAGCTGGTAAACATGATGCAGAATTTTTTTTCGTTCAAATTTGAATTTGATTTTCTAGTTAAACATTTTTATATTGAAGGTTTATAGGCCGTATGAGAGAAACGGACTGACATAATCTCTTGTTTCAGTCTTGTGATGTTGCTGGTGAAGTATCACTGCTGTGGTGTGTGAGGCAGGTAATAGCTGGAACCTGTTTGTGTTCTGTCGCGCACCTGCTGTTTGTTTGCTGCAGCTGCTTTGTGTTGCTTGTGTTTTTTGTTGGTTTTATGTGGAAATACAAACTAATTGCACTGTGGGTCATCCTACTATAAGGTGGAACTCAGATACTTTCTGCTTTTTGGTCACAGTTAAAAAGCCTATGATTGTTGAAGTCAACATTAAATCAAATCGGACTCCATTTACTTTCCTCATAGATGGTCCTTGTTTAATCACCAGTGCACATTTATTCAACAGAAACATTTATACATTTTTTTAATGAGAACCTCTAAAATGCTTTTTTTTAAACATTATTTGGGGCTGTGTAGTGAGACCAGAAAGAAATCTTAAAAAAATAAATAAATAAATAAATAAAGAAGTCTTGATCTTTTCACTTTCACTTTGAAATATACCATGTTATACATTGTGAAAAACATTGCAAAATCCATGTCATTTATTATTTTGATGAAACACCATAGTATGCACAGATACAATTTTGTAAAATAACTTTTTTTAAGGAAGTTCGGAGGATAAATATTGAAGTTGTGGTGAATAATAGAGTGAGAAGCCTTCATCACAGCACATTCATCATTACATTGATTTCATCGATTCATCTTTTAGCCTCTCATCAGCAGGTCAGATTTGAAGAATGG
This sequence comes from Pseudorasbora parva, assembly GCF_024679245.1. Classification (NCBI taxonomy): domain Eukaryota; kingdom Metazoa; phylum Chordata; class Actinopteri; order Cypriniformes; family Gobionidae; genus Pseudorasbora; species Pseudorasbora parva. The sequence continues at coordinate 41,713,049 of NC_090186.1, read as the reverse complement.
ACGTGGTGCCAAACGGATAAAGAGAAAATGCGATGACGGGTGGAGTAGAAAGATGAATGTTTTTGTGGGAGAGTTTACAGTTTTGATTTGGGATCCAGTTCTCTCTTCTTTATTTTCTTTTCATTATGGTAAGTGATATCTTTCAGTTTCTCAGATGGTTTCCTCTTGACTAGAACACCTTTAGCGTTCACAAAGAATTAAGGTTGCACATTAAGTTTTCATGCCCTTTCTGAACAACTAAGATGGTTGCTTCTTTTACCAAAAAAAAAATGTTTATTTGGCAATCATATTTAATTATTTATTTAAGAAAACATATATATATATATATATATATATTTTTAACATGTTATTTTGCAGAAATGTCATACTTTACATTTACTAATTTAGCGATCATAGCTGTAATTCAACATAATAGTAAAATTTTTCCCAAATCATAAGTTCAATACATTTAATTGGCTACTGTGCCAGTCGAACGATAAACTATATTGCCAAAAGTATTTGGACACCCCTCCAAATCATTGAATTCAGGTTTTCCAATCACTTCCATGTCCACAGGTGTATAAATCAAGCACTAGGCCTGCAGACACTTCTACACACATTAGTGAAAGAATGTGTCGCTCTCAGGAGCTCAGTGAACTCAAGCGTGGTACCGTGATAGGTTTCCACCTTCGCAATAAGTTCATTACTGAAATTTCCTCACTACTAAATATTCCATGTTCAACTTTTAGTGGTATTATAAAGTGGAAGCAATTGGGAACAGCAGTAACTCAGCTGCAGACCTCCAAACTTCTGTGGCCTTCAGATTAGCTCAAGAACTGTGTTAAGAGAGCTATATGGAATGGGTTTCCATGGCCGAGCAGTTCATCCAAGCCTTACATCACCAAGTGCAAGGCAAAGTGTGGGATGGAGTGGAGTAAAGCAGCCGCCACTGGACTCTAGAGCAGTGAGACCTGTTCTCTGGAGTGACTAATCACGCTTCTCTGTCTGACAATCCCATGGACGAGTCTGGGTTTGGCATTTTCCAGGAGAATGGTACTTGCGTGACTGCACTATGCCAAGTGTAAAGTTTGGTGAAGGTGGGATTATGGTGTTGGGTTATTTTTCAGGGGTTGGGCTTGGCCCCTCAGATCCAGTGAAAAAAAAAAAACTTAAAGCTTCAGCATACCAAGATATTTTGGACAATTTCATGCTCCCAACTTTGTGGGAACAGTTTGGGAATGGCCCCTTCCTTTTTCAACATAACTGCGCTCCAGTGCACAAAGCGTTGGTCCATAAAGACATGGATAAGCGAGTTTGGTGTGGAGGAACTTGACTGGCCTGCACAGAGTCCTGACCTCAACCCGATAGAACAGCTTAGGGATGAATTAGAGCGGAGACTATTATATATATATATATATTTCCACAAGGTTTAGGAGTGTGTTTATGGGAATTTTTGACCATTCTTCTAGAAGCTCATTTGTGAGGTCAGAAACTGATGTTGGACGAGAAGGCCTGGCTCTCAGACAAAGCTGTTCTATCAGGTTGAGGTCAGGACTCTGTGCAGGCCAGTCAAGTTATTTTATATATATATATATATATATATAGTGTTGCAGTCAGGCACACATCTGAGCCTTCAGAGGCAATTAAATGGATTAATTATGATTTGACTTTTTTAGCTTTAGTTAATGTGTAATGCTGCTGTTTGAGCATAAACAACATCTGCTAAGTTACAATGCTCAAAGTTCAAAGCAGAAATCACTTTTTAAAGACTACAACAAACAGCTGGTAGAGACTACAAAAAGCTTTTAAAATGTACATAAACCCCACCCCCAGGAACACGTAACAAAGGGGGGTGAGGCCATGTTGAGAAGAGGAAGAGTTGTGGCAGTCGAGCACACTTGTGAGTCGCTCAAGTCGTCATCCGTCTTTTCACATTAATTGCTATACAGTACGAACACAAATGTAACAGCATGTCATAAAGCAAGATGACAACATAAGTTATAACCATAAGTAATCTAAACTAAACTCGTGTAGCATTTATTATTAGGCTCGGAAAGAATCTTACAACAGTTACCACACAAGCAATTTATAGATTATCATGACAGAATATGCTAATCAATGACTTGCGGATAGTTAACTCAACATCAAAAACGTCCTGTCTCTTTCTACGTTTTCACTTATTCAAGTCTCTCCATCATGGTCCGACTCCAGTTTGATCATAAGCTGAACAGTTTCTGACAGTTTCAGTGTGTGTCTGTGTGAGGTAATCAGAGCTGCTAACACAAACTATTGAAGCTCCGCCCTATTCAGATTATTTGCATTTAAAGGGACACAAACGGCATGTTTTTGCTCACCCTCAAAAAGTGACAATTTTAACATGCTATAAAAAATTATGAGGGGTATTTAGAGCTAAATCTTCACACACACACTCTGGGTACATCAGAGACTTATTTTACATCTTGTAAAAAGGGGCATTATAGGACCCCCTTAAGATATTTAAATATTTTTTGGTTTTGTTCAATTAAGAGATGCAAATATAGGTCAGTAGCTATTGTTCTAAGTGAGATTAACCGAGTCTCAAAAAGTAAAAATAAAAATTTGATTGAATTTCCACATTAGAATGATGTAGGTGTTGCTAGGATTAGCTATAGAGCTAAGTTTTTCACACTCTGCATATCCATGACCATGACTCTGGAAGCAGTAAAGTTACAAAATCAGCAGAATCCCTGAAGTGTGACGAGGGGCCAAGACATTTAGTCTCCATTTAATCCATCATCTTCTCGGCTCTTTACACACAGCAGACGTCGTGGCTCCAGGGGCCATCGAAACACGACTCCTGTGGTGTAATGCAGGGCAGAGTTTGTGGCCTCTGTTTCTGAGGCCATGACCTCTCCGAGGGAGAGCCATTGCATGGGAATGATGGTCTGAGAAAAGCATTCGGTAGGCAAGCAAACTGCAGATGTTCAGGACCCCTTATTTACACGTCCTTCCTGGTGGCCAGCAGGCGTCCTTTCTTTTTTGTTCTATGAAAATCTTTTTGGAGATACATCCAAATGTCGCTCACGAGAAATGCAGATTTATGTAGACAGGGATTTCATAGCATGACGTTTTTTCCATATTGCTTTTGTTAAGAGATTTAAATACTGGTCGGTTTTGTCTATTAAGATAATTAAATACTGGTCAATTTATTTTGGAGATACAAGTTGTTAATCAGACATGCAGATTTATGCAGATATGTTTCAATAAATTTTGCTTCTTATTTTGGAAAATAATCACTGTTTAAAGAGTCTGTCGGACTTAGAAATAGAACATAACCAACCTCAGAGATTTAAAGTCGCAAATGTGTTAGAAAGTCAGAATTGCTAAATATATATATTTTTTTAAAGGGGTGGGGGGGGGGGGGGGTGAAATGCTGTTTCATGTATAATCAATCAATCAATCAACTTTATTTATATAGCGCTTTTACAATCACGATTGTGTCAAAGCAGCTTCACAGTGTCAAACAGGATAATATTGCAACAAAATTAGATTTGGCTGTACAGTCGTACTGGAGAAAACAGTGATGTTATCAGCTTATTTTAATTTATCATATAGCGACAATGTTGGCAGATCAGTATTATAGTTTATAGAATTAAATAAAACCTAATTCATAAATTGTATTTGTATATTTAGTTCAATAACTTTAATCTTGAAACTTTAATACTGAGCTTTTTACACTGTTAAAGACTTGGACTCCCATCCTAAACATAGACAAAGTTTCAAAAACTAATGTTGGACGTTTGGTGGAGTATTTCTGTGTCAAAAATACTCCTTCCGGTTTCTCACAAGTTTCGGAGAGTTTTTTTCGAGTATGGCTCGGCTTGACGTTAACAGACCGGAAGGTCCTTGTATGGGCCGTACGGGCTCTTCTCCCGGTAGGGTGCGCGCGCCCGTGACTAGAGCGAGAGAGGAAATGCACGCCCATAAACACTCTCTCAGCTGCAGATCCAGTCGACGTTATAGTCCGCGCCGCGCTCCACTTTATTCCTTCATACGCTTAAATGACGGGAATCTTCACAATATCGCTTCAGTCGCGTCGCAAAGTGGATCTCCACCGTTTACTGCTGTCAGGACTTCAACAAATCATACCAAAGAAGTGTGTTTTTAATTGATAAATGCATTTTGCCACATTGTTTATCAACCATTACCAGCCATAGCTTTATTGTGTATTACTTGGCAGAATTTGTTCTGAAACTTTTTTTTATATACACCGACACATTTTATCAACTTTTTGTGGACATAATTCTGTAAACATGAATAGTCTTGTGTTATCAAGGTTGCAAACATCGGCAAAACCAGCGGCTATATTTTTCCCTTCAAGCGCTCATAGTACTGTAGCAGTTTGGGGATCTTGGAAACACAATAAAAGTCCATGCACCTCCACATCCGGAAATCCTACATTAACCTGCTGATCAGATTAGAGCTTGCCATCTTAGTGTACAATATGCACCAGATGGTCCTTGAACAGTTGACTGCAGATTTCACTTTTGCTTGGGATAGTGAAACGACAGAAATGTGACGTATCTCATGTAGATATAGTACAGTCCAGAGGTTTGAGCTCAGAGCCTGTGTGCGAAGGATCAATGACCAGGTGTTTTTGTTGAAGTTTGTTGGCAGAATCACAGGTTCTCATGAACTTGATGTCTTAATAAAGTCACTTTGGATAAAAAAGCTTCGACTAAATGACACGTAATGTAATCAGGCAGCTGTTGAGTCTGCAGGGAACCAATTTCAACATGCCATCTGTGACAGTTTTAAGAAAACCCTGATAATTATTGTAGGCTGAAGTATTTTTTCCAACATCTGAGTTACATTTTCCCTTTGTTTACGTTCTTTTATCACTAATCTTTGTCAGCCAGCCAGATGCTTTGTCCGTCCCCTGCAGACTTTCGCTTTTGACCACATGCAACTTTTGACGATCAATTTCCTCCACTTTGTTTAAAAGTAAGAATTTGTTTGCTCATGAAAAAGTTGCCATTTTAAATTTATAGTGACCAGAGAAACGCACATTTACACACATTTCTAAGACCATGTGTTTCAACACGCAGATAGTTATTGTCACAAGATGAGACATGTGGCTGAAGTTACAATCGAGAAGGGTGAAATTCACTAAAACTAGAATTAATTTTCATGATGCCTCACATTGTTCTTTTGTGTGTGTGTGTGTGTGTGTGTGTGTGTGTGTGTGTGTGTGTGTGTGTGTGTGTGTGTGTGTGAGCCTGTTTATGTGGTTTATGAGGACACAAATTTGTATAACTACATGGGTATTACACTGGTATTACACTATAAATGTGGTTTATGAGGACATATCAAATGTCCCCATAATTCAAATGGCCTTAAAAACATACTAAATGATGTTTTTTTGAGAAAGTAAAAATGCAGAATGTTTCCTGTGATGGGTAGGTTTAGGGGTAGGGGCAGTGTAAGGGGATAGAAAATACGGTTTGTACGGTATAAAATCCATTACGCCTATGGAGAGTCCCTGTAAACCACATAGACCAACATGTGTGTGTGTGTGTGTGTGTGTGTGTGTGTGTGTGTGTGTGTGTGTGTGTGTGTGTGTGTGTGTGTGTGTGTGTGTGTGTGTGTGTGTGTTCTAAACACTCAGAGCAGCAGTAGAGAATATAATTATAAAGATGAATTTGTTCATATGCTCTTAATGTCTGAATATGCTCAAAATAACAAGTCTATCCATCTGAATATGTGCGTGATATTTCCTGTGTGGAGATAAGACACATTTTGTACTGGCAGACGTTCTCTGGAAATTTAATAATTACAAAAAACATCTCTTTTCCAAGGAAACCTCTAATCCATTAGCAGAAGAAAGGCCTTGCTGAGCTTCTGTAATTGTGATGCTTTCAAATCCCAGATGAGCCCAGAAATTAATCATCTTCCTCCCTTTAAATAGACTTTTATGAAAAATAAATTTAGTGTATTATTTTTTTATTTTAAGTGAGGATATTAGTGATTTATAGTGTGATATTTTTCTCCATTCCTAACTCATTAGATGGAATTATGTGGATTGGAAAGATGTGGTTGAGATGCTTTATACAATAACACAGAAAAGGTCTATTTCATTAATAACATTTGGAATCTTTACTTTATAGGTTTGGATCCAATGCAACTGCAATTCCTTCAGTAGCTAGTTGTAGTTTTTTGCCAGGGTTTAGGCCGGACCAAATTAGGAGATATACTTTAGCTGTGTAAAAAAATGTTTTCTATTATTCATTCTTTCTCTATATGGGGATTATTATATATGGGGATGCCTGGGTTACACCCCCACTCTTTTTCTGAAAGACATCCTGGGATTTTTAAGGACCACAGAGTCAGGACCTCGGTTTAACGTCTCATCTGAAGGACAGTGCTTGTTACAGTATAGTGTCCTCATCACTATAATGGGGTGTTAGGGCCCACACAGACCACAGGGTAATCGCCCCCTGCTGGCCTCACTAACACCTCTACCAGCAGAAACCTCTGGTCTCTGACCAGGTATTGACCAGTCTCAACCATTCTTAGCTTCACTGGGAAACCAGTCTTGAGATGTCCTATGTTTTATTAGACAGATGAGCAACTGTTTGTAGACATTCATTGACATAAAACTAATCATTGTTATACAGCTCAACACTATAGTTTAAATCTTGTTTTCTTGATTTACCATGAGTACCATGTTTTACCATGCCTAACATCGATCTAGCTCACTGCAGTGGGAACAAGCGTCTCATAGTAGCCGATGTGCGATCACAGAGTAGCATTACAACATAACGCTCAACACACTCAAGTAACGTATCTAATATAATAAGACAGCGCTGTTTCCCCACATACGTATGAGCAGAAAAAGCGGAAGCACTCGTCTGCGCCAGAATAAAAGCCCTGCGAAATCCAGCCGTCATCAAGATACGCCTTTGTTTAGAATAAGTGACCTCTAGCAGCAAAAAATACATTATGTGGTTTTTAACTAGCATTGAACATGGTTTGTTCATAAGAAAGGTCATGACAGCCAGTTTATTTGTTTTCTCTATCACTGTCTTACAGTGTTGGGGGTATCGCATTACAAGTAACTTGAGTTACGTATTAAGATTGCTTTTTCAAGTAACTATTAAAGTAATGCATTACTTGTCATTACTTTACAACAAAATATCCGAGTTACTTTTTTACATTTATTTGACAGACAGCTCTCCTATCCCCATGTTGAGAGAAATCAAGAGTAAGTGCAGAGGCGTTGTGTGTGAACATGATTAGTTCTAAACTAAATTTGAGCATTTATTCCTCTCGCTTGCATAAAGATTCAGTACCCTTCAAAATGAATCAAATCAGTCAAATGCTGTCAAATACTACGCAAACCTCCAATAATTAAATGTTAAATAAAACAAATATTTTTAAGCATTTAATTTACCTTAATTGACCAATTTGCTGCAGAACTTTGATCATTCAGTTAAACCATGAGCAAAAATTACTGGAAGTTTTTTATTGGTAAATCTTTTTTTCTCCTGTGCCCTATTCTTCCATTTTTGGGAATGGCAGCGCAGCCTACTGTTAATGTGTGAATTGCTTTTTTTTTTACCTCAGTCTGAGGCTTATGAAGAGGTCTTTTTATTTGCGCAAAAATATAACTTTTTTGGTACAAAAAAACAAATAACAAAAAAACAAGCCCAGCCCAGGTGAGAAAAAGTATCGCAAAAGTAACGTAACGCATTACTTTTTTTAAAAGTAACTAAGTAACTCAATTGGTTATTTTTAAAGGGAGTAATGCAATATTGTAATGCATTACTTTTCAACGTAACTTTCCCCAACACTGCTCTCTATAACTTTTGTTCCCTTTAAGAAAGAATTGGTACTTGCGAAGATCTGCTCTCATTAAAGTTACAAATGATTTGCTCTTATCATCCGACCGTGGTTGTATCGCTATAATCGTATTAGTTTTACTTGATCTTAGCTCTGCATTTAATACTATTGACCACAACTTTTTTTGAATAGACTCAAAACATTAGTAGACTTGCATAGGCATGGTTCAAATCGTACTTATCTGACCAGTATCAATTTGTAGCAGTAAACGAAGAGGTGGCATATCTATCACAAGTTCAGTCTGGAGTATCACAAGGCTCGGTGCCAAGACCGCTGCCTTTCACACTGTACATGCTTGGGAGATATCATTAAGGAGGAAGCTTGTCATGAAACTAACTAATTTAATAATCGATGATCTTTACAACAGAAAAGAACAATTTCCCCTTATCACAGTAAAGCTGCTTTGAAACAGTCTGTATCGTATAATGCATAGTGCTATACAAGTAAAGGTGACTTGACACTAATGATTTTACTAAAAGACCACTGATGAAGTAGCCTATTACACTTATCATGTAAATACATTCTCACGTGCCCTCAAGGGATAGTATGCATATTTTGATGAATAGAAAGTATTAAACTTTGGTGTATAACTCAAATGACTCTGCTTTTTGAAGAGTTGAGCTGTTACTTTAAAAGATCGGATGAATGGTGAGTTCTGCACATGCAAGCATCACTCACATTTCAGAAAATGATAAATCACGTTGTTTAATGTTAAATCCCAACGGATGAACTGCATCCATTATAGTTAGGAATAATTTGCCGTACTGACAGATGCTCTCCAGGACCGCAGTTTAGATTAATACTCCAAAATCACACCGTCCTTGCCAAACTAGAGCAAGATGTGTTGAACACATGCAATATAATCACTGAAATAAACATACTTCATTACATTGTGATGCATTCTCTACATCTCTTCTGACCAGTGAATAAAACTGTATAATATAAGAAATTAAGACATTTGATGTGAGATTTAACCCAATTGTTGTTACATTTGCCCACAAGTATCATAACAGCCAAATAGCAGCCTAATCTCACTTAGTTTACACATCTGTCTCGGGTGATCCGATCACATGTCAGTCAAGACAGATGGCTGTTTACACCTGCCACTAACATGTCTCAGATGTTTAGATATTTGTAGATTGAGTGGTTGCTTTCATTTAAAATGGCAAAGTTTGATTGCACGTGAGGCGAGTTCGACGGCCTTCAGTGTTGATGCATCAGCGTTTACACTACACATGCAATGGGACCGAAACCCCTATGGTACAGTGTTGCCTCCAGGCCACATAGGCGATTTTAGTTTATTTTTAATAAAATGAAACACCAATTTATTAGTCAAAGCTATCTCAGGGGAGAAGAAATCGCATACTAATCAATGGAAAATGCAAAAATAGGCCACAGGACCCAGAGGGGTCAATTTTGTGCACAGGTCACATGGCTTCACTCATTTACATCCAATCAATCACCATTTTGAAGAACTTTAAAGTATATATCAAATGTTTTAGATTAAATAACAAAACATGTGTTGCAACATTGTACCATAACGGAATCGCATAAGGCCATACCAGACAAAACTGTAAGAACTGTAAGAGATGGCAACTCTGAGAAAACAAAGGAAATTCATATCTGAACTCTCTCTTGTAAAAATTATTATCCGCATATCTAAGACGAAATCCCACTGAGTTGATCACCCAAGGATCACACTCTCCATATGTTGAAATGCAAAATCTATATGGGTTTATGTGATCAAGTACTATACAGCATTATAGATGTTTGGAATCATTTGAAACGTCTCAGTGCGACTGGTACAAAGGTCTCATTCCCAAAGAAGTAAAGCAAAAGGTAACAAAGGTTAGGAGTTTAGCGATATTTAGCTTATTGTCTGTGGGTGTCTCTGCCAACTGGTCTTTACCTCCTGTCCTCAATAAGGTGTAAAGTACAGGTCCGGAGACCTGATTAATGCAAATTCCCATTGTGAACTCTTGTGAAAGGTTTGTCTTGGTCTGAGTATTTAAGGAGATGTTGGAGGAGGTTCAGGGTGCGATTCTGTGACCAGATCAGCCTGTAATGCTACGCATTATATGCATCCTACTTTCTTGAGGTCTGGTACGCATTTCTTACGCTTTACTTCAGAACATTTGATGTTATGTATGGATTATCTTTGAACTGATTATGTAATTGGCATGATGCATTAACCTCACTAATAATAAATTGTTAGACCAATCTAACTAAACCTCAATCTAACTCACCCTCCTCAACTCCTGGGCCCAGTTTTTCCAAAGTAAAACAGTGGGATTTAAGATCACTGACTGGATCAAATCTTGGAAATGGGTTTTTCAAAAGCAAAAGTGGGATTCCAAACTAAGATCAGAGGATATAATCCAATCTTACATTTGATCTGGATCAAACCTGCCCTTTGGTTTTTTTAAAACTTTGAACTCGGTTTGAGATCTATTTGATCCAAAAAACAGGATTATCCTGATCCCATCACAAGGGTGGAATCAGTTGTGATTTTTGAACCCTGGTAAACAGGATTTAGTAATTCTGAAATTTTATATTTCATTTAAAAAACGGACATAGTATGATGGATCAGGTGATCCTGGATAGCAAAACATGGGATTTCTAAATCCAGATCAATTTGATCCAGATAAAAAAAAAATTAAACGGGGCCCTGGTTATTGCAATATTATTCTAATTACGTGTGCATGAGAAAACCACGGCATGATTATGTAAAGTTACTATTAGAAGAAGTTAAGTGTGTTGCTTGGTTCACTGCTTCATGGCCTCTGATTAGATATAGTCTTGCATTAATTAAGTGGGTTCATCTAAGGAGACAGAAAAAATATATTCTAGAATAATCAACATTAGAGCACGGGCGCCTAGGATATCAGTCAATCGCCTCTGTGTAGTGACCAAGACTGGTGGGTTTGTGATAAGGAGATCGTAATCCGGCCGGTGCGAGACTCGAAGTGTTATTGAGATCTGGATGAATGGCTATAATTTCAATAAAGAGTTACAGATTAATCAAATGTGTAGTTAAACTATACAAATGTCCAAATAACCAATTGGCATTCTAACCTAGATTCGAGGTCATGATAAAATAGAGTCAGACAAAAGTAAATTGGAATAAAATTACTTTGCCTCGCTGATAAGACCGAACGTGCATAAATTGGGAAGATTGTGCGGGTGTAAAACTGGTATAACACTGCCAGTTGATGAGGGTGAGGATGGGGTGAAAATTAGGAAAATGAGGTCATCGTGACACTCCGGCAGGAAGAGTGAGTGAAGATGAGATCAAAGATGGAGATGAGGATGAAGATGGATATGATGATAACTTGATATGATAGTTTGGTAATACTTGTGTTTGGTACAATGTTGCCTGAGAGCAACAGCTGAATTTAAAATGTATTTTTATTCAAATAATCACATTTGTAATACATTAAAAACTGGATAATAAAAAGTGTCCATAAAAAGTGTCTGGTTAAAGAAATTGATGTTTTCAATAAATATATTTATTTTCTCAACGTGAAAATGTCAAACTATCAGTATATCCAATCGTATAAATTCAAAGTCTGTTCTGATACAATGTTTTGTCAACAAGATGAACATTTTTATTGATATTGTTAGTGTTTTAAGCAGGGAAAAAACACAAATAATTGTTTCCTCATTGATATTATATTGCATACTGTTAACCCCTAACAGTTTTTTGTTAGGGGTTAACAATACCATCAAGGGTTTAAAGGGATAGTTCACCCAAAAATGAAAATTCTGTCATCATTTACTCATCCTCAAGTTGTTCCAAACCTTTCAACAACAACAAAAAAAAGGTCTTTCTTCTGCTGAACACAAAAGATATTTTGAAGAATGTTTGTAACAAAGCAGAGAGAACAACCATTGACTACCATAGTATTTTTTACGTACTATGGTAGTCAATGTTTGCTCTCTCTGCTTGGTTTCAAACATTCTTCAAAATATTATTTGTGATGAACAGAAAAAAGAAACTCATACAGGTTTCAAACAACTTTAGGGTGAGGAAATGACAGAATTTTCATTTTAGGGTAAACTATCCCTTTAAAGGATCATATCACAGGATGCATTGGATGCTGTTTTTAGCACTTTCTTGTGAACTATGGAGGACCAAACCATAAAAATAAAAATATAGATGAATAAATGTAGTAATAATAGGAACATAAACAACTTGATAAAACAAATATAAGGTAGTATATCCACCAAAGTGTTATAGGCAGCTGGAAAAGCCTTATAAATAAAAATAATAAAAATAAATTACAAATCAATAAATACAGAAAATAATAAATGCAGGGCAAAAAGCAAAAATAAAATTCAGGGTAAAAATGTATTTATTTTCCTATTGCTACATTTATCATTTGTTTATTCCTTTTTAATAGTGTTACGCCGCATTCACACGGGGCGTAGGCGTTAACGCTTCCCATTTACTTTGAATGGGTGACATCATCCGTTGCCGAACTGAATTGTGGGTTCCGTCGCGGTGCTTCACTCGCGTTGCAAGCGGCAGAAGTTGAAGAATTCTCAACTTTTCAAGCGCCAGCGCAGGCGTCATCCAATCAGATCGCCGTATGCAAATATCCTCAGCAGACGCTAGCCAATTGCATTCATTACTGCTCCGTGAACCATCCAGACCATAGACCGTTAAAAATCCAGACGCAGTTCCTGGACCACTACGTGATATTCTTCCCGCTGTCGGCGCTTTTTCAGGATTTAATGTACTTAACAGCTTCGTGCACCTGTGCAGTGCGCTGACAACAACTACACGGGCAATCGCACTCGCACATACAACCAAAAAAGGCGCTTTTTTGTGTTGTGTTTTGGTCCAAGCGGCAAGTTAATGTGATTGGCTGTTGTCACTATGACGATCGCGTCAGCACCCAGCTTCAGCCACGCCCTCCGTCAAGCGTTAACGCCTACGCCCCGTGTGAATGCGGCGTAAGAATAGGGCAGGGTTAAAAGTGTTGTGAAACTTACAGGCTATTGTAACTTTCACAAATGATTACAAACACAGCAAGTAACACCGAATTAAAAACACAACATTTAGAAGATAAACAAATATATTAGGTGTTTTTAACTATTTAAAACTTAAACAAATAATTTGATACAATGCACTTATTGATGTTTTTACATCACTTATTTATTTATATGCATTACATTGTACATATTTGTTGATGTAAAAACATAACGACACCTATAAAGTGTAATCGTGTTTTTTTTTTTAAAACATCTGCCGATAATCTTATTTTATATTATTTAAATCTATAATGCATTGAATGTTTATCATGTCCTAATCTCAGCATTGTTGCAAGAAACTCTACTATTATAAATGTTCTTCTCATTTCTCGTTCAGATCAGCTACTGATGAAAAAGCAGTTTGGAAAGACTCGTAAACCTGTGACTTCATTGGAGTGGAACAGCAGTTGAACATATCTAACGTTTGAAGCCACATCGTTCTCCATTGAAGTACTTATGTTCCTGGCCAAAAACACAACAGCTTTTATGTTTATTTGCTGTAATAATTTTAAATGCTATAATAATGATGCTGTTTTATATTAACTTGTTGAATGTTTAGTTTAACTTTGTTTTTAATCCAGATACAGAAGTTAATGTTTATATAAAAAAAATGTAAATGTAATTTTCCCTAGAACGTGGAAAACTGCAGATGATCCCAGAGAAGCAGCCAGGGTGGATTTTTCCTTTTGGGGAAAAAAGAAAAGAAAAAAGTGAAGCCGTGGTCAGTAAGGAAAGAGCGTTTATACTTCCTTTCCTGTGCGCCATATTCAAAGTGGAAGAGTGAAACTGACTTCACAGCGGGACACTTCCAATAAACAAGCCAACAGGCCATCCAACAACATTAAGTTCCCATGTTCACTGCATATCATCAATGAAAGAGAAAAAGATTCATTTGTACTGTATGTGGAATTTCCTAATTCTGCTGGCTAAAGCGCAGCGGTCGTTTTTGGGAGTCGTCCTGGAGGCTTGTTTTAACCCCTCATGTCTTCTTGGTTTGTGCAAAAGCAGTTTATTCTGGTACATTTCACAATTTCTTTAAAATCAGACATCATAATTTGCAGAAGTGAACCACCATTTTTCAATATTATATGGTCCACTCCTTGTCCTTGCATTTGGAGAGCAGCATCTATTCTTTGCATGTATCAAATTATCTTTGCTAAATAAATACACATTTTAATAATCAGAGCAATAGAGTCCTAGCACCAATGCTCGGGCCCTACACTCTAAAAAATGCTGGGTTGTTTTAACCCAATGTTGGGTCAAATATGGACTAACCCAGCGATTGGGTTGTTTTAAAGCTACACTGTGTAACTTTTTTAGTTTATTCTTAGCTAAAATCACTTAGTTCTTTCAAAAATATATGTGCTCATTAATGTATATTTACTTCTTTCAAGTAATAAAGTATTCTCGTAATTTTATAATATGCCATTGAAAATACATACGTGTGAGGGGTTCGGATGCCGGTCGCCATGTTGCTCCTCCATCTTAAAAGTACATTTGCCAAAGAGGGACATACCCATAAATTCAAGCTTCGCTTTTCGCGTTTTAACACTCGATGGCACTGTGTCGAATGTGAAGAGGAGGATTGCTTGAGGCTGCTATATGATGATGGAGGATCACTCTTAAGCCCCTTTCACACTGCACGTCGGACCCGCAATATTCCCGGAACATTGCCGGGTCGCCTTCTGTGTGAAAGCAACCACGTCCCGGAATTGATTACCGAATTCGACCCGGGTCGGGGACCTAGTAACATAGCGGGATATGTATCAGAGTCGCCAAGGAAGCGGAAAAAAGAGAATTAAGACGGCAACGCAACGGGCAAATCAACAAGACAAAAGTAAATATTGGAGTGGCCTTTCCAAGATGGAAAGAGCTCATGAGGAGCAACGATTTAAAAAAGAACGCCGACGTTGCCTGCTTTCTTCTCGACAGGATATATTAATTCAGCCAATTTGTGAATATTGGAAGTTTTATTGTTGCTTGGCTAATTATATCATGGTGTGCTGTGCATAACACTAGAACGACGTCTAGGATAGTTTTCCTCGCGTCAAGCCCCTTTCACTCTTAAGAGGAGATTCCCCCCTTCAATGTAAAGCGCTTTGAGTGCCTTGAAAAGCGCTATATAAATCGAACGCATTATTATTATTATTGTCAATGATGAAAAAGTATTGTTTACCTTATAACATAAATCCGTGTTCTATGACGGATAACATGAGATTAATATTTTAATTGCATTATAATTTGTTTGCCTTACGCTAGTGACGTCGTACAATATACAGAATAACGATAGCACTGATAAAAGTTCCTTTACTAAGATTAGCTGGCATTCGTCTGGGAACCTAATAGCTGATGTTAGCAATGAAATGGTAAAAAAATAACGAAAACGTAAAACTATTATTCATTTTACATAGATTAATTTGATCATAGATCATTTGGCAAATTAATTAACTGCAAATTATAATCGTTTTCAAAAGTAACCTCATCACTTGAAGCAACACTCACCGAAGAGGTCAAACTGGAAGCCACGACTAAATCGGCCACCGTAGGAGTTGAAACGAAATCGAAATTGAGAGGAACAGAAACTATTATTCACTGGATGGTCATATATCTTTTCACCACTAGATGGGGGAAAATATCACACAGTGTAGCTTTAACCCAGCGATTGGGTTGTTTTAATCCTGCGGTTGGGTAAAATATTTGCTTAAGACAACCCAATTGCGGGGTTAAAACAACCCAACTGCCGGGTTAGTCCATATTTGACCCAACATTGGGTTGTTTTTAAAGAGTTTTAGAGTGTAATAAAAAAATATATACATTAAAATTACATTAAAAATGTGTACAATTTTATATAATTAATATGTATAATTAATATTTATTAAAAAATTAAAAGGTCTATTTTATTTTTATATTAAGATTTATAATAAATATATTTAAATTAAGTTATAAACATGAAAAAGTACATATAGAAATTTTAGTAATGTATTAAGAACTATAATTCATTTTTAATTAACATTTATAAACAAAGTACATGAAATAAAAAATTTGTAATGTTTTATATTAAGATTTATAAATAATATTTTAATTAAAAAATTATAAACATGAAAAAGAAAAGTAGTAATATTTTAAATGTCAATATAAACTATTACTACTTTTCTATTTTATACTTATGTTTATAATTGTTTAATTAAAATATTAATTATATTTGAATTTTAAAAAATATAAACATGAAAAATACATCAAATATAAATGTAGAAATAGCTTATATTAAGACTTAATTCATTTTTAATTAAAATGAATATATATGGAAATTACATGAAATATAATTGTAGTAATATTATAAGATTTAAATTAATTGTAATTCAAAAATTATAAACATGAAAAAAGTACATGTGTATTAATGTTATATTAAGATTTATAATTTATACTTAATTAAAAATTAAAATATATGAAAAAGTACATATAAATAGAAATGTAGTAATAGTTTGTCAATTTTGATTTAGAATTTATATTTTAATATTAATAATTAATTTATAAACATAAAAAATATCTACAAAAAGAAATGTAGCAATATTTTATATTAACTAATATATTTAATTAACCCCGAAAAATTACATATTATAGTAATATTGTATCTTAGTAAAGATTTATAATTAATATATTAATTTAAAATGTATAAACATGAAAGTACATGACATAGAAAGTAGTAATATATCAATACATTTTTAATTAAAACGAATAAACATGAAAAATTACACAAAATAGAAATGTAGGAATGTATTAAGATGTATAATTAATATTTAAATTAAAAATATATAAAATGAATAATGTAGCATTAATATAAAGTATAATGTAATTACCTTTATTTAACAGTATTTGACGATTATTAAAATAAATGAGCAGAAGCGTTCCCGTTTAGTCTTCTCTAAGATCTAAATTAGCCACACACACAAAAAAAGGTAATTTTTCATGTAATTTTACAGAGGTTGTGTAAGACCTAGATAATTAGCTACACCCCTCGTGGCATAATATCTGGCGTGCGGATCAATTTTTTTTTCGCTTGCTGAACTGCCCATATGCTGGAGGAGAGACACAGCTGGCATGGTCTGAATCAGAATGATGATTTTACAACTGCTCCACGACTACAAGCCTCTGATGTGCTAAACCAACACAAAACACACACGCAGACACTCGGTCCCACATTCACGCGCACACGCGTCTGAACAAATCCTCTTAATCCCTCCACCGCTCAGGTATATGCTTGTCTGTTGGCTTTGACACAAAGAGAAGTATTCCTTCTTTCACCAGTGTGTTGTCATGTAATATAAAGAGGCTTTACTCTGTTGAGTGCTGACATGACAGGGAGGAGTGTGTGTTAGCAAGTTACTCTACAACAGAAAATCCTTCTTCAGGAATATGCTTTTTTAGCGGTGTAGGTTTAAGGGGGGGGGGGGGGGGGGGGGTGAAATGCTGTTTCATGCAGACTGAGCTTTTTACACTGTTAAAGACTTGGATTCCCATCCTAAACATAGACAAAGTTTCAAAAACTAATGTTGGACGTTTGATGGAGTATTTCTGTGTCAAAAATACTCCTTCCGGTTTCTCACAAGTTTCGGAGAGTTTTTTTCGAGTATGGCTCGGCTTGACGCTAATAGACCGGAAGGTCCTTGTATGGGCCGTACAGGCTCTTCTCCCGGTAGGGCGCGTGCGTGACTAGAGCGAGAGAGGAAATGCACGCCCATAAACACTCCGCACCGCGCTCCACTTTATTCCTATCTGTGACATCAAGCGACTTCAACGCTTTAGCGCAGCATTCCGGGAAGTAGGGATGGCTCGATACCACAATTTTGGCTTCGGTACGGTACCACAATCTAATACCGAAGTACCGATATTAAATCGATACCACAAGGTCTGATATTAGCGCGGGTATATTGGACGCGAATGAGAACAATTATGCAAGTTTTGAGTTTATAAAGTGGGAAATTACCACAAATGTTTATTAGTAAATTAATCAGCAAAGCTTATCACATCAAATCAGTCATTTGAAAACTTTCTTGTGAGAAATAATTTCAGCAAAAATCTCTCAAAATTAGCAAATTGCTTCTGGTTTCAAAAGACATCGCACTACACTAAAGCAATCTGCATAATCCTATTCAACATTTCACGCTCGTCTCGGGATGGATAACGGAAATCATTTGAACATGCAAGTGATTTTATAGCATTTCGTAATAACAGTTACAGGAGACATGAGCTTATAACAACGACACACACACACACACACACGCCTGTCACTTAGTCACGCTCGCACATTACACATTAAGTTTCCTTAAACAGTCAAATACACAGAATTATGTACAAATGTCCGTCTTTAGTGAGTATTCACATAAACACAGGCGGGTGTGTCTAACGCGAATATAAATAGTGCAATAGTAAGCGTGCAAATATAATGAGATCTAAATGTCATTTGTTGAAACGAACGCTGGAGATTGTGATATTCGATCTTATGTTAGGCTATGTGTGTGCGTTGATCAGTGTTAAAAGAAAATAAATGTCTAAATGAGATGGTTTGAATGATTCACTGACCTGTCGATCTCTTCAGAAGGCTTAAAGTCAGGATAGTGACAGATGCTTCTTGGCTAGGTTTGATGGTTCTTCATCAGTTTTATAAGCAAAGTCATTACAAATGTCACTTCTACTCCTCTCTTTATTAATTCGTTTTGGGCATCTTGAGTGAGATTCAACTGCTTTATCCATTTTGTCCGTCTATGTTGTTGTCACATTTGCGGGTTGTTTCGGCTCAGTTTGGGTAGAGCGCTGCCATCTAGCGGTGAACTTCGGAACAGCAGCATATACCGAAATGTGCCAAATCATGATATCGTACCGTTTTAAATAAAATATATACCGGTATTTTTCCAGTACCGGTATATCGCGCATCCCTACCGGGAAGGCAGCGCTGCATTTGAACCGATTTGAACGCAGAAATGACGGGAAGCTTCACAACATCGCTTCAGTCGCGTCGCAAAGTGGATTTCCACGGCCACTGCTGTCAGGACTTCACCAAATCATACCAAAGAAGTGTGTTTTTGATGGAGCGGTCCCAGCGATAAAGGTTTGGTCCTGCTTTGGAAGCAGCCGGTGAGTAAAACTGCTTCAAATGTCTCTGCTGTTGGGTCGTCACGTGAGTAAACATCAGTAAACGACACGATCGCGTGCTTCGTCATTCAAATACGCTAACGGTTACTCCATTGCTGTTCTATATAACATTACACTAGTCTGACGTGCAAAACTGTTTTGCTTGCTACTGCTAAGGTTTAGTCGCATACAATAGTCCATAAACCGAATCATGTCCTCATAAACTGCGAGTAAAGACACACAAATGTTGACAGGCCACTGAATACAGTCCATACCACAGAGACGGACGTCCTGCTGTTGCTGTTTCTGCTGTTCAATTTATTTCAGCCTCCGAATGATTCGGGATCATATCTATTAGCTGAGATCGATAGCGATGGGTTTCTCCACGCTTTAGGAAGTCACCGCTTTGTGCGCTCGTCATTCTTTAGCTCCGCCCACACGATACGCCTCCAGGCGCTCGTTTTTTTCCGGAAAGACTCGGTACAGCCCATATTTCTTTTATAAATATAATAAAACTAAAGACTTTTCGGAGATATGAAGGATGCAGATATGAAGGATGCTACTCTATAGGCACTCAAGATTGACATTTGACTGAAACTGAGTGTTTCACCCTCCCTTTAATAAAAACACTAATTTGGGTAAATTAGAGTAAATTATGTATATTTAGAAGTAACTAACCCTAAACTAAATCATCAACTTATACTGTAGTTAAGTGATATCAATAATATAGCAATAATACTATATTATTGTATTATTACTTAGTTACACTGTACTTATTTGTGTAATTACACTGTAACATCACTTAGTCACAGTGTAGTTTTCACAAAATAGGCCTCATGTGACATTTTTATTTAAGTATCTGACTTTTTCTTCAGATGAGTTATTTTACTTCAGATGAGTAGCTTGATTCAACAATGCAAGAGTCCAGCTCTCTGTGAAGTCTCCTTCAGCACATCCCAAAGACTTTCAATGAGTTTAAGGTCTGGACTCGTTTAAGCAGAGGTGGCGATCCATGCGTGGAAATGACTTTTCATGCTCCCTCACAACCATTTTCTCACAGTTTGAGTCTGATGAATCCTGGAATATGGCCATGGTGTGTCTTCCTACACGGTTGATTAAAAAATGAAAAGCTACACACTTCATCAATTAGGGTTAAAAGAACTGTTGCCAAACATACAATATGCTAGAAACATTATAATCATTGCAATAATGATCCAAATCATAGACTCTTAAGCATTTGCCCATTTAAATGCAAACACCGACTTTTTGGGGGGGCCGGGCAGTGTAAGTTGCCAAGTTTCATCTCCAGAATGTGTCCGCAAAGTCTTAGCAGTTGTCAAAGCTTAATGTGTTTTATTGCCAAAACTGTTGCATGCATTGAGAGGAATTTACACTAAGCAGATGTTACTAAAATTACTTTACCACAAAATGTCTCAAGAGCCTTAAAAGTCTTATTTACTCATTCGGCCCACTGTAAGATTGAAACAAGAAAGGCACAGAATCATGCACAAAAGAGCATTTTAATTCAGTCAAAGTTCACAAATGACATTTGTGACACACCATGCAATCTGGGAGAAGAAAAAAAGAGAGATAATAGTAGCTCTTTTTTTCTTCTCCCAGACTGCATGGAGATTAAAGTGTGTTTAGAGCTTCAACAATGTCTCAGATTAGATAACTCTAATCAAAAGTCAATGAACGACCAACAAAAAATGACCCAAGCTGCTACCCAAATTAATTTTATAACTCTGTAACTTAGATACAAATTAGAATAATTTTGACATACAGTATAGCTTGAGCCACGTTTCCACTGCAGGAACTGTCCCCAGAATCTTGGGACTTTGGGGTGGTGCTCGGTGTTTCGACCGCAATAACCAGGGTCTAAATGAAGTTCCGGGTAAAGATTAAGGCTGAACGATATGGACAAAATTTAATATCTCGATTTTCATGCCAGATATCTCGATACAATACGATATGACTACGTGTTCGGTGAAAACCAAGCATTTCTCAGAAAATAAGACCGAGACAGGCACGCTCAGAGCTGTCATATATCACAACTTTTCTGTGTTTTCAACCACATACTGTTTATTTTAGGTTTCAAACATATAAATTCACATAAGTACTAAACAAACAATACATTTAGAGTTTGTAAAATACACACTGATGTCTATGGAAGAGGTAAAAATAATCCTTTCCATTATAATTCGACACATTTTATTCATATCAGATACACATTGTGTAAGTAACTTCAATGTTTACTCTATTCCCAGTTCACCAGTCACTTACTTTTAAGTATTTTGGGAGAAGTGGAATGAATTCACGTGTTGTAAACAGAGAGGTTGTAAATCCAACAGATTCTCTAAACTGCGTCTGCGGCACAAACTAACACGGCAGCGCCCATCGCACATACAGCTCAACTAACGCGATCGTTATAAAGGTGTTTAAACAACAATATACCTCCACTTGCATGTATTTGATAATCGGAATATCAGATATTTCATGCCATAGGTAACACATTTGTGAATATTCTGAATAAAAAGGAAAAAATTACATAAAAGCAGATCATCATTCATTCAGCGCTGTTGCTGCTGCGGTGTGTCACGTGACAAGCAATGAAACGTCACCATGGAAACGCGCTGGCTTTAGCGGTAAACTGCCAGAACTGTTGTGTGGTAAACTGTTGTGACTGCCAAAGTTGTATGCAGGGCGAGCGCAGACAGGGGAAATCTATATCGTCTATATCGTTGCTTTTTTCGATAGTAATATCTTGAAAGTTCATATCTAGATATAGATATGATAATGATATATCGTTCAGCCCTAGTAAAGATGTCCCCCTAAAAACGGGCCTGCTTGAAAGGTAGTACTTTTTCAAAGTTCAGGAACTTTTGGGGGTGAGACTTGGGCGCTGAACATGCTGATTGGTTGAGTTCACGCAACGTTTAATTTCAAACTAAAAGTCTGTTGTGATGTGTGCAGTAAGAGTTGTTTGCTATTCAAATAAACAATGGAGTTTAAAAAATATACGACCAATGGGCTGATTACGAGGTTCAGGCTTTATTAAGTTTACATGCATAGGACGAAATCCAGTGGGCTCTGGAAAGACTACATCCTACGTCACAGGAATAATCTTCAAGGTACTTTAGGCCGCGATGGAAATGCAGACAACATCAGGTCTGAGGGAAAAAACTTCCTGGGACAAATTGTTCTAGGTAATTTTAGTGGAAATGGGGCTTTATTTATGTTAGGAGCAATGAAGCTGATACTCAATTGAACCCCATTCATATCTGAAGTTGGATTTGGGGTTTACCTTGGAATCTCTGACATCCGATCATAAAAGCTGTCCATCGCACAAATAAATAAAAAATGAATGGCTTTGCAGGTGCATGATTATCAACAAAGAATTCTTCAGGCAACCGAACTGCAGAGGATGAAAGATGTTGTGCAATGCTGGCGTTTGTTTTGCAGGTGGAAAAAAAATGCAGGAACTTTGACTCACTGATGCATTTTATTTTCTTAAAAGTGAATGGTACAGATCATCAGGTTTAGATATTGGGAATTTTCACAGGACTTCGGAGAAAAATTGGAGATCCAATAGATAGGAATGCAGCATATACATCTCCTGAATAATAAAAGTGAAATTTCAGAGCAATAAACATTCTCGACCTGGTGCATTAAAGGTAGGGTAAGTGATTTTCAGAGAGGCTAGCAATAAGTTAATGGCGCGGGAAACACAAAACACCTAAAATGGGACAGAGCTTTTGACTGTACGAATAGATTTGGTGGTAAATCTGAAGTATATTTTTAAAGACTGCCAAAAGCTAGAGAAAAGAGAAGCAAATGGATTGTGGATTTGCAGTTAATCTCTATGGGTCTGAGCCAGCTTTGGGGCCTTTTAGAAGTTTTTGCCTCTGTAGCCAATTTTTGTGCATGCTGAAAATCGCTTCAGAAACGAGGTTGTGTTGAGCAAAGTGCTTGTCAAGCAGAAAATGACAGTATAACGGAGACCCGTTTTGAAACCGGCAGAAACGACAGTGCTGAATAAAGCCGCACACGCACTGCAGTTGCAACAGAGCTGCATGGACACACAAATCGGATCCGAACAGTTGGCTCAAGCACAGTGTGGACATTAAAACATTAAATCAGATTAGTGACATTCATGCTTTTTTCTGTTGCTTATAAACTTATTAATGGCAAAAAGTGTTCAGCACAAATTGAGCAACATGTATGTACATGCTTATACTTTTGAGAGAAGAACGTTTTGAAAAAAATAAATGTTAATTTTAGTCAATGTGGAATTTTGGGGGGGAAATCATAACCTATATATTCTATAAACTCATTAATTAAATATTTACCATCTTATATTCTGTATAATTGGATGCTTCTAAATAAACACCAATCAAAACTATACAAGGTTTAGCGCTTGTCGATATGACAATGTATATAACATTGATACAAGGTATCACTTGGATTTGTGTTGCCATTGAAGCAAATTTGAGTCATGGACCGCTTCATGTATTAATAAGCTGGTTGTTTTGGTTGAGGAGGAACTTTAAAAGGCAGCTGCCGTTTCGTTTGTGGTGCTCTGTGACTGACGTCTGTCTATCTCTGCATAGCATGAAACGCTGATGACGTGTGATGGCTGTGCAAAGGTTATGTAAAAAAACATGTTGACTGACAGATAGGAAAAGGTCTATGATAGGACAAACATTTTATGGTCCTACGCCTTTCACAGACGATATAAATTCATATAAATACATTTAGACCACTTCACTTAGTTAAATGTTTTTGAAGCAAATCACCTACCCTGCATTTAATGCAGATACTGATTTTTTTTTAGTTATTTTAAATCACACAAAAAATGTATGTGCCCATTTGCCCACAGTTGCTGATAAATTCATCCACACATTAGGCTATTTATATTAACGGAGCTATCAGAAAGTAGCTTACAGTAAACATTTACGAATAAAATATTGAATCTAAAGCTGAAGTTGAGACAGACTATCCATGTTGTTTACAAATGTGTCTACATAACTGTCCCAACTTTTACCACGCAGAGGACCGTAGGTTAAGCGTTAAAAGTGACAGCACTGTAATCAAGCTAATTAATGTCAGAGACAGAGACAGAGACAGAGACAGAGAGAGAGAGAGAGAGAGAGAGAGAGAGAGAGAGAGAGAGAGCACAAGAGCGAGAGAGAGAGAGAGAGAGAGAGAGCACAAGAGCGAGAGAGCGAAAGAGCGAGAGAGCGAAAGAGCGAGAGAGAGTTCATGTGGTTGCCACTGCTCTCCATATTTTACATTTATACTCTCACATGACTCTTCTGTTTAATTTAGATGACAGCTGCCGTCTAATTTAGATAAACTGCAGTTGGATTAATCAAAAACATGTTCTTGATAACTAGCTCAGTAACCGCCTCATCTCAGAAACAGAGATAGAGACTGTCTGAGATCAGTTGAACACGTAGCTCCTTTAGAATAAAAGATTCAGATTTGTTGACATTTTTTGGTGAGAAATTAGGCCTGGTTTAACAGACAAGGCTTAGATTAAGGCAGGATTAGGCCATAGTCCGATAGCTTTTATAAACATGCCTTAGGGAAAAAAACGCATTTTAGACTGGGTCTGGGACAATCTTAAACTTGGTCTGTGGAACCAGGGGTTAGGGTTATTTTTAATTTGTACCCTAACACCGTGTTTTAATCATGCAAAAAGATTCCACACTGTAAAAAAAAAAGAGGCAAATTTTGAACTTTTGCAGTACAATCGACTTGGATGTTTAAGTTATTTCAACTTAAATTATGTTAAACTGACTTTAAAAAATGAGTTACATTTTTTAATACAAAAAAGTTTAACATTTCTTAACTTATTTTGATGAGATAAAACAATGTAAAAACATGTCATAACTTATTGAACACATCATTTTTTACAGTCCAGAGACCAAAATGTCCATCTACACCACGACTATGAGACGCAGCGAATCAATTAAAAAGCATAGCCAATCAGAACCGAGTGTGGGTGGAGTCTTTCTGCAAGCACACTGTACATGTCAACTAATCAAATTCATAAGTAATGCACCATTTTAATATTATTAAAAATTCATACAGTTACTGAAACAGAGTTTGTCATAGAATACAGTCAGAGTCTGTATTTTCAATATTTATTTTCAAGATCTGAGGTGATTTATCCATTGTCACTTTTGTAGGCTATAAACCTAAAAATTATATTCAAACGAATATAGATGTTTTTAACATTAAAATACATAAACAGTACCTGAGATTACTATTGTCATATTTTGTATGTCGAGCCGCAATGTCATAACCCATTTCTTAAACAGAATTGTTACGCATCATTGACGTGGCTAGTTAAACTAAAATGGAAAACATAGGCCTAGCGTTTATCCTGTTGTGGCGTTGCATTGCGTCTTGTTAGGATACGGTTTAAGTACTAACATTTGGCCACACTTTCATTTTACTATAGACATGAATGATATCAAGTCATGCAGCTTATTGAGGAACGGTATGCTATTATATTTCAAAGTAATTTTTTTTTACCTGGCAGATAATTAAGCCAGCAAAAAAATCCCATAAACGTACGTTGAAGGAGGCACCGAAGCCATACAGAATTGACCACTCAGAACGCTTTAGCATGGGCAAACATCTACCTAGTTTAAATCTGTTTTAATTGGTGGAGTCTCATTACATCAGTAATTAGGTTGGAAACATGAGCATCTGGCTCCAGTAAAGGATTCTTGCTCTGCATGTTGTTTCCGTGTTAGTAAACCGATGCCAGCACACGACCGTTTAAAGCGGCATAATTGCTCCTGGTATTGTGACATCATTCACTAATGGGAAGCTTAAAGAATTAAGAAAAACTATTTCTGGCCGTTTCCCCCTCATGACTTCATAAATGCTGCATTTTTATAACTCCTTCTGCAGCCTCAGGAAATGGCATTTTATTGTTGCAGTTTACCAACAAGTTTTTATATGAGACTTCATGGAAAATGAAAACGCCAAGTGGTTCACAGTTGTGTAACGCCATTGCTTTCATACCAGCACAGGGTGTCACCGATATATCCATCCATCGTTAAATATCGGTCGTTCTATCTTTTTATCTATCTATTGTTCTATATTTCTGTTGTTCTATATTTCTGTCATTCTATCTATCGTTATATCTGTCGTTTTACTGGTCGCCGAGAGTTGAAGAATGTTCAACTTTGAGTAAAATACTTAAAATGCTCAACACTGTCACTTTACACCCATCACAGTGGAGGAGGAATGGGACAAATACAACAACCAACTGCCATATTCTGCTTATACTGTACAATGTCAACAGATAAAAACAAGCAGCATTACAAGAATTGCATTGGCAATTTTATAGAGAATCAATACAGAAACAAACTACCTATGAAATGAGATACTAGTAACGCTTACTTATGTTGCCCTGCCAAAACACTCAAGCGCCCACAGCGAGGCGTTTTCAGCAGATCGCTTAGCGTTTTCAACTGGCTAAAAAAACGTCCTTAGCCTCATTATAATATTTACTCATGCCGCGGGGCAGGGGTTCGAGTCCTGCTTGGAGTGGGCAGTTCAGGAACAAGCAGGTTACATAAGCATCAAAAATTATGAAACAACTTTACAACAGCTCTACAAAACACAATAGTGTCATTATTCAGCTCAATTGAGTTCAGTGTTTATTCAGCTCAATAACAGTGTCATTGTTGAGAAGTTCAGACAGACAGACAGAATAGATAGATAAATAGATTTAATGAACACTGTAAAGGAAACTTTGATCAGTCATTGTATACTTTGTATGATTTTTGTTTCAGAGGTGTTTTCGAGAGAGGACAGCTAATTCTGAAAAATGGTCAAAAATCAAGCCAAATGAGAGAATGTGCGCAGACGTCTGAGCTAATGTCTAGGATTGGGAGCCTTTTTCTGTGCGGTAATAAAAGGAAATTGCGCCCCCTACTGATCTGAACTCTGCTTTCTGATTCTGTTCTGAGCCAGAGGCTTTTTTCCATCAACATGAACGTGTGCCAGCATGCTGCTCTTAAATCAGATGGTCTTGGCACCGGGACGCAGCCGACGGTCTCAGAGAAAGAGCCATCCATCACACCACAGACAGACTGCATGTCACTCGGTTATCATGTACCTGAAAACTCAGACGGATGTCTCAGAGAGCCATATGGAGATGAGATCGAGCATTTACTCTGAGAGGACCCGTGATTCATGGGGAAGTGATGCGAGGTAATGAGTCCTGAATGAGACAAGACCTCCTTGTCACTGAGTGTTTTTGTGATGAGTAGGTCCGCCTGAGAAAGCAAAATGTCCTCTGTGATTGTTTGAAGGTGCTCGAGGTGTCTGTCGGCTCTGTGCAAACGAGAGGGAAGTGAACACATTCCATAGTGGTGAAACAAAGCTGTTTTCCCAACCACTGAAAGTGTTTACAGATGTGCCGTCAAATTTTACATCTCAAAAGTCATCTCCGCATAGAGGACTCTTAAATACATAACATTAAAAACACTGTTGCAAATCTGTCACCGGTCGCAAAATGCTTTCAGAGAGAAACACACAGGCACATACACACACGCTTAACTCGATGAAATGTAAAGTTCCGTGACACAGCGATCTTCATTTGTGCTGTTTTCTTAGGCGCTGAGAGGGGGGTGGAAAATAATCGTAGCACATGTCCTCAGACTTGCAGACTTGTGCATGGAGACCAGATGCTGCTCTAGTGGGACTGTGTCTGGGATGTGCTGGGAATCGGTTAGTCGATTCGAGAAGCAGAGCCCTCGTTTACACCCGGTGCTAACAATGGATCCGAACACAACTGGACAGTGCTACAGGTGTACACTCATGCAGTCAAACATCTGATTGCGCCAACCACATTCATAAGTGCGCATGAATACGATGTATTTATAGTATAAACACTCTTACATCCCGGCCGGCAGATTAAAAGGACATTTTATTGTTTTTGAAAACTTTTCCTACGAGCGTTTTTAAAATGTTGTCAGCCAAATTAATATTAATTTGATGAATATCTGAACATGCAATAAAGCAAAAAAAGAACATAGCCTCTGCTTTTAAATGAAACCAAAAAATATTCTAGCTTCATGCACTATTTATTAACACTTGAATGTGGGTAAGTTTCCTAAAAGAGCTACATTTTCAAAGGGGGGTGAAATGCTGTTTCATGCAGACTGAGCTTTTTACACTGTTAAAGACTTGGATTCCCATCCTAAACATAGACAAAGTTTCAAAAACTAATGTTGGATGTTTGATGGAGTATTTCTGTGTCAAAAATACTCCTTCTGGTTTCTCACAAGTTTCGGAGAGTTTTTTTCGAGTATGGGTTTACTTGACGTTAATAGAGCGGAAGGTCCTTGTATGGGCCGTACGGGCTCTTCTCCCGGTAGGGTGCGTGCGCCCGTGACTAGAGCGAGAGCGGAAATGCACACCCATAAACACTATCAGCTGCAGATCCACTCGTCTGTGAACACTTATGACTCGTCGCGCTACCGCTCCACTTTATTCCTATGGGTGATATCAACGCTTCAGCACAGCATTCCCGGAAGGCAGCGCTGCATTTGAACCGATTTGAACGCAGAAATGACGGGAAGTTTCACAACATCGCGGATCTCCACGGTCACTGCTGTCACAGGACTTCACCAAATCATACCAAAGAAGTGTGTTTTTGACAGAGCGGTCACAGCGATAAAGGTTTGGTCCTGCTTTGGAAGCAGCCGGTGAGTAAAACTGCTTCAAATGTCTGTGCTGTTGGGTCGTCGCGTGAGTAAACATCAGTAAACGACACGATCGCGTGCTTTGTCATTCAAATGCGATTACTCCATTGCTGTTCTATATAACATTACACTAGTCTGACGTGCAAAACCGTTTTGTTTGCTACTGCTAAGGTTTAGTCGCATACAATAGTCCATAAACCGAATCATGTCCTCATAAACTGTGAGTAAACAAGCGCAAATGTTGACAGGCCACTAAATACAGTCCATACCACAGAGACGGACGTCCTGCTGTTGCTGTTTCTCCTGTTCAATTTATTTCAGCCTGATTCTGGATCACGTATTAGCTGAATCCGATCGATAGCATACATGGGTCGATAGCATACTTGGGTTTCTCCACGCTTGAGGACGCTTTGTGCAAGATCGTCATTCTTTAGCTCCGCCCACACGATACGCCTCCAGGCGCTCGTTTTTTTCCGGAAAGACTCGGTACAGCCCATATTTCTTTTATAAATATAATAAAACTAAAGACTTTTCGGAGATATGAAGGATGCAATACTACTCTATAGGTACTCTGAGTGTTTCTGAGTGTTTCACCCCGCCTTTAATAAAAAGCTGAGAAAATGTGTGTCAAAGACGATGATCAAAACATAGTCGTGGTAGCTTGAGTCCATTAACACCACCAAAGCTTCACAATCCTATAGCTCATCCTGGGTCAAAAGTCCATCTGACATGTTTTCTTTTAAAGGAACTTTTGTTTTAATCAGGCTCCTATGTTTAGGTTCAGTCACTTAACTTTTAATGGCAACGTAAAGGTTATTAGTCAGTTATTGAAATGCCTTATTTAAAAAAAATGTCACTTTAGTCAATTCATTGGTATTTGATTAATTTAACGGTCTTCGCTGCAGAAAAAGGCTAAGTCCATGTGTGCTTTTTTTGTGCAAAAACCTCTTAGTCAACCTCTTTGTACAACAAGATTGCAATACCACTAAAAATGCAACTGGAAACTTTGCAGATGACGAATGCAGAATTCATAATGTAGCCTATACAATGAAGAAACTGATCCACAAGGAACACTGATGTGTTTACTGATGTGACAAAACATGATAGAAACTTGCAGCTCTGCAATGGAAAGCCAGCTCATACACACACCGTCATTCACTTTGAAAACATAAGACTTGATTTGTGTCTTCTGATTGGTTTCTGTGGTCTTAGGGGATTTTGCTGACAAAAGGAAGTGGCGTCCTTAACAGTTTTTCAGAATGAACAAACCAGTATTTCCGAATGGGCTGACGCTGGGATTTAGTGAATTTGAAGCTAAAGTTTTTGCTGAACGTATACTATGTGTAGAGAGCATTTGTTCAATATCATCTAATTTTTGACGGAGTCGGCATTTAGGCACATTAGGCTGATAAGGTCTGATATGGTGTTTAATGTTAGATGATCGCGTTATTTTACATGTGCATAAGCAATGCTTATATTGCTTGTTTCTGCTGCTTCGCCTGTGATTTGATTTGGAAATTCTGTACCTCTTTTAGAAGATGCGTAATAGCGCCCCCTACCATAACAGTGAAAGTATGTATCGACGGAGAATTCTGTCAATGGCGGGGGGAAAAGTTAAAGCCCATCTGGTAACACTGGTTTTACTCTTTGCCCTATAAAGTATTTCCATGCATTAATTATGTCTTGTAATGCACCTTCATTGTATGATCTCATGAATAATTGTAACAACAACTATAATGCACTATAATCTTTCGCCTGCGTTTAAATGGCACTTTGTTATTGCACATCCCTCATGAGAAATGCTCACGATTTATCATGCAAACAATTCTCGAGGACACATTAAACCAAAGAATGTAAACTAGAAATGTGGATGTGCTTGTACAATTACAGTACATAATGTCTGAGGTACAATAACAAGTCAATCATTTAAGAACGTAAATGCATTATTCTCATAGAGTCTGAAGGCTAGGTAAATATTAGGCTAGACAAAGTAAACATAAAATACCAAATTGATTTTGTATTTCATCGTGATTTTGCAAAGTCTGGCACGAGTGAATTTATTCATGCCAGATCAACTGAAGGCCTGCTGCAACATAGTAGCAGAATATTGATGATGACAAAATCGAAAATGGGAGGTTAATGGTTGTTGGAGCAGCTGAAAGACTGAAAAAATGAACAGCTGATGGGCTTTGACTGATAGACGGGAGAGAACAATATGCTCAGTAAAGAACTAGCGGTTATGAAGTGCTTGCTGGACATGATGGTACAGATGTTTGTACAGAATTGATATAAGAACAACAGAGAATAGTCCCTGTGGAAAGACATTGAGAATTGTATTTCTGCCTTGATTAGTTTAATTGTGTGTGTTGATATGTGGCTTATAATCAGTGCTGCCAATAGCGAAACCCAAACGATTAAGTCGTTGTGTCAGCCAAAAGCATTGCATGGACAAAAATTGGCTTTAGAAGGAAATATATTCTTTATGTCCTTCATGCATTTCACTAGCCTGACAAGCCAGACCCACATCAAGATGTTTGGTCTGGAAACTCACCATTGACAGCTCAATCTGAGGGGC
Organism: Pseudorasbora parva; assembly: GCF_024679245.1. Taxonomy (NCBI): domain Eukaryota; kingdom Metazoa; phylum Chordata; class Actinopteri; order Cypriniformes; family Gobionidae; genus Pseudorasbora; species Pseudorasbora parva. The sequence continues at coordinate 41,681,714 of NC_090186.1, read as the reverse complement.
GGATAAACGGTTGTCTTTCAAACTCCCTCTGCACGCGATAGGATAGCGCTACACCAATCAGAGCAACGAAGGTGAAACAGAACTCACTGACTGATTAAACATTCACCGTATCCGGTCGGCTAAACTCCGAAGACATCTTCCCTTTTTAAGAATGACTTCAGTGCCGCTCTTTGTTCTTTTCTCAGAGAAAAGCTTAACTCCAAGTCTTCCAGACCGCCGCCGTTCGCCAGTTTCTGTGTTTACTAGAAGCACGCAAACGCAACTCGGCCGTCGTCATTATGGCCCCGCCCGCCGACTCTATACATGATGTGATTGGGCCGTCCAGATTTTGAGGAACACAGCTCGGAATGGTATTGAGAGTTCCTAGACGACACTTGCGGGCAAATTAAATTTGCTGCCGCTAGGGTGCGTCTAGATTTCTAGGCTAGCATTTCACCGAACATAACCCTGTGAGTTTGTCACGCGGATATTGTTTTTTACTTGTAGCTATTTTTCTCAGCATTCTATACTTTTAAAGATGCCATTCATCTGTTAAAATTGCGTCTCATGACCCTTCATCTTTGCTATGTTGTGTAGTTTGAACCATAATGTGGATTATTTTTCATGCACAACCTTAGGCAAACAGATTTCATGCCTCATCCAGATTCGAGAAATAGTGAACGGAGGCCAGAAACCAAGAGGAAGAAACTTTAAGAACACCGAAGACTCCAGCGACTGCTAAAATGACTCCATTAGGTAAAACAAACAGATGTCTTATTTAATCTTTTGGCACAGCAGAAACAAACCATTTCTATAGATGAAGACTACAATTGAACTTTATTTATGGTTGTCCGTGTTTCTGAAAGTAAACATAACTTTGGACTTAGATGATCCTTCAGAAGTCATTCTAATATGCTGATTTGCTGCTAGAGAAACATTTCTGTTTATCAATGAACACAGTTGTGCTGCTTCATTTTTTTGTAGAAAATTTTCAGGATTCTTTGAGGAACAGAAAGTTCAAAAGAACAGTATTCATTTCAGTACATTTAGTGTATAGTGATGCACAAGAAGTGCAACCTTTAGTGAATTCATGCCTAATAATGAACACAATGATTTATTCTTCAGGTCCTGAGTTGTTTAGCAACCACATTTTTCGATTAGCATCAACTAGAAAAGTCCCGTTCGGTTAATAGCACAGCCGTTACGTTCTAAGCATCCCAAAGCTGACTTCTGTTTTGACTGACATCTTTAATTGCTCTCTCTCTCGCCGCTTTTCTCTGTTTGTTGTGATTTTTAGAGGAGTGGCCCTGTGGAAATCAAAGACATCACGTGAAAATGATTCCCATCTTGATGCACTAACTCCAGTGATGGAATACAGCCATATTTCACATTTCACTTCACTTTCCAAAACAAAGCAGCAGATTAGCGAAGGAAGTAATACCTTCTCCTTTTTATACTCTTTTTGATTGCGTGAGGTAGTGTGGTTAAACTTACGACTGCAAACTGGCTTGATTTACTGAAGGATTGTGGTTTGATTGAGACACTTAGCTCGGGTTGCCCGAAGAAATGCAAGATGTTGAACGGCATGCTATTTCAATAAAACGGTGTAATAAAATTCACATTTTTGGACGTTGATTATTAATCAATTATCAAAATAGTTACAGCACTTCTGGTTGCCGAGGCAAAATAATTCTCTAGCAGAAAGGTAGCAAACAAACTTAAATGCAGGTGAATGACTGCAGAGGAAAGTGTGATCTGTTTCGAATTCAGCAGAAACTCAAAGACAGACCTTCAAGTTTACAAGCTGTTACAAAAGGAAATGCATTCTCCTTTTAAATGCAGTCACTGAGACTGACTCGAAACAGGCGGCTGAAGAGATTAATACTTCGCAGGCAATGTTTAAGCAACAAACATGATTTCAGATCTGATAATTCCACAGGCATGGACTGGTCCATTTTGAGATTTTTGCCTATTTTGCTTACATTTTCTTCTTTCAGACTAGCGGAAAGAATCCATCCATACATCCATTCAATTGAACTGTCGGCCATCCATTCATCCATTCAATTGAACTGTCGACCATCCATCCATCCACCCATCCAACCATCCATCTGATTGAACTGTTGACCAACCATCAACCCTTCCATCCGATTAAACTGTCACTCATCATATCTCTCCATCCATTGAATTGAACTGTCGACCATCCATTAATTAATTAATTCATCCATACATTTATCCATCCATCCAATTCAACTGTTAACCATCCATCCACCCATCCGATTGACCTGTTGACCATCTACCCATCCACACATTTATCTATACCCGGTTCATTGAATATAATGACTTGCTCATTTTCTATAAAGAACATGCTTTCAATTTCTGATTTAACTTTTCTTTTGCCATTTCATTTGTGAGACTTAAAAGTTAAAAAAAAATATATATTTTTACGTGTTGTAACTGTAACCTCATCTGCAACTCATTTACTTGCGTAATAGATCATATTTCCATGTTTTGAAATTCCAAAAACCACTCAAAAGGTTGATAACTTCTCCAGTTCAAGACTGGATTGCTCACTGCTGTCCTGTGTCTTTTGTACTCGAACACAAAGCAGCAGTTAATGATGGGAATGAAGTCAGTGATAGTTTGTGGTAGTGCTGTCCCCTGTAAATCATCTCATTACTGCCACTGTGCATCAGCAAAAGCACTAAACGTTTGGAAACGGCACAGGGAGAAACAGGAACATCTTTCATTTACAAGCAGACTCTAATACATGTTTAAAATTCTTCTGTTTGTACCCACAATCGAGTCTTATAAACAAACACATAAAATTGATTGCTTCCTGGGTAAACGTTAGCTTGACTGCTGTGTGATCGGCAACCCTGCTGATATAAGATGTATTTCCATGACCCATCGAGCCTGTGGCACACGCTGGGATGCAAAAGGCCGTTACACAACTCCAGTGTGTAAAGATTATTTGACTTATTTTCAGTGTATTATCAGAATCTTATCTAGAAACTAGTAAAATAATGCTTTAACTTAAAATTTACAACAAAATATCTTTTTTCTTTCTTTCAGGTAAGTAATGCAAGTTGCTTTGTTTTCCCATGTATTGACTGAAAGCTCTTCTGTCCTCATGATGAGAGTAATCGTAAGTGCAGAGGCGTTTGCTTATGCTTATTGTAGATCTTGACTAATATGAACATGCACTTATTCATCTTAACTAATTCACTGAATGTTCCTCAAAATGAACAAAGTCAGAATATTACGCAAACCTGCAGCCTAAATCACACAAATATACTTTATGTATTTAATCTCACTTTATTAAAGGGGGGGGGAGACACTCAGTTTCAGTCAATCTTGAGTACCTATAGAGTAGTATTGCATCCTTCATATCTCCGAAAAGTCTTTCGTTTTATTATATTTCTAAAAGAAATATAGGCTGTACCGAGTCTTTCCAGAAAAAAACGAGCGCCGTGTTGTCGATCGTGTCGTTTACTGATGTTTACTCACGCGACGATAGCCAACAGCACAGACATTTGAAGCAGTTTTACTCACCGGCTGCTTCCAAAGCAGGACCGAACCTTTATCGCTGGGACCGCTCCGTCAAAAACACACTTCTTTGGTATGATTTGGTGAAGTCCTGTGACAGCAGTGGCGTGGAAATCCACTTTGAGACGCGACTGAAGCGATGTTGTGAAGCTTCCCGTCATTTCTGCGTTCAAATCGGTTCAAATGCAGTGCTGCCTTCCCGGAATGCTGTGCTGAAGCGTTGAAGTCGCTCGACGTCACCCATAGGAATAAAGTGGAGCGCGGCGCGGACTATAACGACAGAAGTGTTCACGGACGACTGGATCTGCACCTGAGAGAGTGTTTATGGGCGTGCATTTACTCTTTCGCTCTAGTCACGCGCGCACCCTCCCGGGAGAAGAGCCCGTACGGCCTATACAAGGACCTTCCGCTCTATTAACGTCAAGCCGACCCATACTCGAAAAAAACTCTCCGAAACTTGTAAGAAACCAGAAGGAGTATTTTTGACACAGAAATACTCCATCAAACGTTCAACATTAGTTTTTGAAACTTTGTCTATGTTTAGGATGGGAATCCAAGTCTTTAACAGTGTAAAAAGCTCAGTATGCATGAAACAGCATTTCACCCCCCCTTTAAGCAATGCCTTTGCTGTAGACCTTCGATGATCCAATTCACGCATACGAATAAGCATTGCTGAATGTTTGTATTGCTGAAGTAAAAGTGTTGATTTCCAATTTCAAAAGTTCAAAGGCTGTTAGAAAAGTTCCTGGATGACCTCTGTGACCCCGTGTGTTTTCAGTGAAATAGATTGTTATTTGGAGATGAATAATTATGCTTCTTTGTGATCTTATTTAGAATGCTGTGTTTGTGCACATGCTGTGTCGATCAGCCGTGTCTCACCCTTCTCGATCGTTCACATCTGTGGAGATGAAAAGCCTTTGCTGAGAAACGCTTTCATATGCCAAAGGAAGCATTTCACTGCATGCTGTGCAAAACCAGTGTGTGTTTGTGTGTGTGTGTGTGTGTGTGTGTGTGTGTGTGTGTGTGTGTGTGTGTGTGTGTGTGTGTGTGTGTGTGTCACACTCCATTATTTGAGCCACCCAGACACTGAAAAAAGTGTGATTCAAGAAAGACAAGGTTACATCAAAGTCCACATTATAAATATATATCATATTGGTCACTGTAGGTGAGTTTTCATTTATGCAATAGTGCTCAAACATTTGGGACAGTATTTATTTATTATTAGTATATATAATATTATTATTATTTTTACTTAAATTGTATTAAATAAAATAAAAATATGCAAGCATGCATTCAAAGTAACAGTTAATACATGTATAGTGTTGCAGAAGATTTCCTTTTTAAATAAATGCTGTTCTTTTGAACTTTTGAACAATTAGAAAAGTTTCCTGATTAGAATCTATTAGAATGATTTCTGAAGGATCATGTGACACTGAAGACTGGAGTAATGATGCTGAAAATTCAGCTTTGATCACAGGAATAAATTACATTTAACAATATATTAAATATAAAATACAGTTAACTTAAATAGTAATAATATTTTACAATATTCCAGTTTTTACTGTATTTTTGCTTAATATACATTTTAAAAAAATCTCACCGACTCCAAACTTTTGAACTGCAGTATATAGGTCTTAAAATATTAGATCAAATGTAGAACTTACAATTAAAAGATGGAAATTATATAAGTGTTTTATATTATTTCATTATCTGTTTATTAAAAAAAAGTTTATTCATACACGTTTAAGTTTGTATTTTTAAAATGTTTTGTTATCGATCAATTGGCAAACATATGGCTCTTATCTTGTCTCTTTATCTTAATATTTTGCCTAATACTGGAAAACAATAGTACTAGTATGCTAGAAAGCTTTTCCAAATTCAGCCAATTACCTCATTTTCAATGGTTAAACCATATGGTGGTCTTGCATGTTTAGCATGACATTGTTTACTTTCTGTGGATGTTGGAACTACACAATGTGGTTCCAAACATCTTTTTCTATTGACAGCCATTACATTTTTTTTTCAACAAAAATCTAATTTTATAATCTTAGTCTTTTTAGGCATGCAGTGCCAATGCAAAAGTGTATTATTCAAGTAGGCTAATATAAGTTTGTAAGTGACTCATCAAGCATTTTTTGTGCGTGAATAATTCTGTCTGTGTGTATTTTAACTGCTGTATAAAATATCTTCCGTAACTGTAAAGTTAAACTCAACCTGCACTGTGATGGAAACTTGGCTAAAACAGCCAGTGTCTAGTAGTGTATAAAGAGAGAGACAGAGCACTAGAAACAGAAGTTATTGATATAAACCGTGGTAATATTTATTTTGTAACTATCTGACCGTGAAACAAGGCAAGCTGTCTGCTGTGAGATAACGATCATGTGATTGCTTTGGAGAAACATGCGTTTGCCAGACGACACACCTAATGTCAGCATCTGACGCAAGTGCAAAGTGTTTCTGTCCGAAGATAACAGAAGATGCGTCTGAGCTTTAAAAGTGCTCCAAATGCATCATCATGGCATGTTTGTGCTTCTGTTGAAATGCTCATGTTCAGGTCCAGTGTGATTATTTGCTTGACTGTGCATATTCTTGGACATGTGCAGGATTAAGTTAAAATCTCTTATCCGACAAAATTACTTGGCAATAAAAAGGCAAACTACAGCTGCAGGTTCCCTTTCAAGGGAACTCGAGCTGCGTCACCGCTGTGGGAACACCTCTGCGTAATTGTGTCATGAAGCACTTATGGAGGCAGTCCAGTGGAGTGAAGGAACATCATAGGCAGGTGACGTCATCTATCAGATAAATATAAAGCACACCTGCACGGCTGTCAAAGAATATTCTAAATTCGAATATATATTTGAATAGTTTTTTAAAAATGAATTTCGAAGGTGAAAATTAATATTCGCAAAAAAAAGTGGGAAAAAAACGCTCGCGGTAGTAGAGGCGTGGCTGTCTGATTTGCGAGTGGGTTCAGAGACGGGTCACAGGAGTCACTGCTGAAAGTTGACGCGTCTTGCATGGAAGATGACAGAAAGTGCAGAACCCAACTCGACCGCAGCAGAGAAAGCGATTTTAACCCTCCAAAAACTAAAAAGCCATGTCTGGAAGTAGGACTGGGCAATAAAACGATAACGATAATTATCACGCTATAATTTTCCTCGATAAAACGATAACAACAGTTCGATAAATTCTCTACACTGTAAAAAATTATTTAGAAAAAAAGTTACCTGGTTGCCTTAAAATTTTGAGTTCATTGAAATTTTGAGTTAATACAATGAACATTTTTTGAGATTTGACAACCTTTATTAAAATATTATTAAAAGATTTTTTAAGCATGTTGGGTAATTGTGTGTGTTTTATTTCTGATGACGCAGTGAAACATGCCAAATAGTGCTATTTTAATGATTTATCACATTTTTTTTGTGGTTCAGATACAAAAATATTTTGAGTTTCTATTTATTAAACAAATTTCCTTCATTGTATCAACTCAAATTTTTCTTTTCAATAAATGAAAACTTACTTTTTTAAGTTAAACTAACAAAAAACAACCAACATTTTTTACAGTGTATATAATACTTACGCGCTATGCGTAATTCTGCGCATGCGCATTGCAGACCGGGCTTCTGGGTGCTGCACGTGGTGTTGTTTACAGTCACAGTGGCTGACAGGCTTGAGGATCGGCGTGAACTGGAGCGAGAAAAATGAGAGGGAATGAAGAAAACTCAGAGCTCACGACAAGCTCGGAGGACATGGATATCGTTGACAAGTTAGTTCGCTCAACTTTAGTGGTTTGGAGATATTTTGGCGATCCCATCCGACATAAAACGTGCGTGGACTGCTTATCATAGGTTCATCACGCGGAATTTAATTATTCAATTATCGTGATTCTTCAAAGTTCTTCCAGAAAACATTGAGCCCAACACAGCGGTAAAACTACATTAACTACATTCACGCAGAGCAGGCTTATCACCTTGTTAGTTGTAGTGGGTGACTTACAACAGGCTAACGTTACCAAACTATAATCACTAAAACATCGGACTTGTACATCGTTATCATAATTGTTTGTCTTTGGTGATGTATTAATGACTCAGCATTGCCTGTAAAGAGAAATAATTTAATTCGATGTTTAAAATGAATAAGATAGACTAGACAGCCCTTACTGGAGATCCACAAATACTGAACTTTGCTCTCTTCCTCTTCTCCTCTCCCCAACCAGCCCACTGTCGGTGAGGTGTGTGTGTCAGTCAGTGAGATGCATGCATTGTGTGTGTGTGTGTGTGTGTGTGTGTGTGTGTGTGCGCACGAGAGAGAGAGAAATGCACGGTGGACCAATCCACTGTGAGGCAAGGGGGGGGGGGGGGGGGGGGGGACTCAAAATGTTTCTCAAATTAAAATTCATTTTTTTTGCCCATTTGCATTTTTATTGTTTTACTACTTACACAATTAAGTATATATAATGATATTATTGATGTATAGTGTAGAGTAAAAAAAATGCTGGCCAAAGTTAAGATTTTAATAAATAAATCTACCTCAGTTTTAATAAATTGTTCACCTGTTTGGGAAGTGTTTTTCATGTTTCGACAGTAAAGGATAGTTTAAAACCACAGTTAACTGTCTGTTTTCTACATCTTACACTCAGGAGACAAAATAAAGATTTTACATTTATCGGGATATTCATCGATATCGACTGATATGGAAAATTATTATTCTGATAATTTTTTTGGGCCATATCGCCCAGCCCTATCTGGAAGTACTTCGCATTTTGGTCGGTAGGAGGTAAAATTGTTGAGCCGAGAGATAAAGTTGAATGCAAGCTCTCCGTTTAAGATTTGAACAGATATAATCCAAGCCCCTTTGATGACGTGATGATTACGCTACTGTTGATCATCTGTCCGTCATCTTCTAAAGCCCGCCCTGATGATTTCATTGGTCCGAACAGTTTCTGTTCAGAGATGATTATTCCACTATGGAGCAAGACCAGACCGAACTGCCCGACCTAAAAATTATGTGGGCGGGGCTAAGTTCGGCTGGCATCCAGAATAGGCTACTGTACTTACTGTATAGATATTGCACGAAGAAAGGATAAATGCACTGCTTCCACTGGTCTGATTAGTTACCGTTTCATTAAAACAAAAAGTTCGATGTTTACCACAGCAGAACTCGCTGAGCGTTCACTATGCTGTAAAACTTAAATTAATATTAATAATATTCGTTTCAATCACTAAATAAAGCGTGCTATATTTGGGACAAGAGGCAACCTTAAAATGCTTTTCTACAAAACTCTTGATCAGCACTCAATGTTTGTTCATTTTAAACCATTACGAGCAGAAGAGCGAGGTCTGCAGTCTTGGCCATTATGATGTGAGCTCCAGACCGTCAGCGGCGTTCATCGCTCATGTACCCGCAGAGAACAGCTTCATCTAGTTGATTTACTTGTTTTTGTGCACGTAAGTAATACGTCGTCAAATATGTTTAAACTTAAATAGACTACCTATACAAGTAGTGATGTCTCTGTTTTAATTTGACGTAATACACAACCAGATGTTCGAATATTCGTGTTTTTTTTTAGAGGGAATATTCGAATGTCATTTTTGAGCAATTTTGACAGCCCTAACTTGCACCGAAAACATTCAGCTTTGGGGTCTTCCTGTGCGAATCGGCCATGTTTGTAATTTGTAAAGTAAAAATTCCACCGCAAATTACCTACCATATTTCACCAATAATAGTAGTCCTGTTCGAATCGGCATCTCTGTGATTTGGCCAGGATTAGACGGATCGTATATAATTGTTGCGAGGTTTTTGTCTGAACTGAAGCGGAACTGAATCTTCCGCTGTATAAAGTCTGACTCCTGTCGCTGGTCTGAGCTCAGTTCAGTTTATAATTTGTAGTGTCCGTTCTCTAACTGAACAAAATAATTTGTATTACTATAAAACAATCAAAACCATATCGATACATATGACTGTTTATAATTTCATACAGCTATATCTATAACAAAAAAACATTTATAAGTCTTGACATCATATCCGGGAGATAAGTCAGTAAATTCCAAGTAAAATCACAGGCTTTGCTTATCCCGTGCGAATGCGCCACGCAAAATTGAGATGTGGGGAGTCATTTCTAAATCACAGAGCTCCCTAGATAATACTAATCCTGTGCAAATAGGGCTCAAGTCTGTCAAAACTGGTGTTTGTGTCTGTCTTTAGTTTTCACCACTGTGGACAAGTAAACAACAGTTCAGAATTAATTTCATTATGTTTCATTATGGCTGGGGATAAACACTCTGTGCGTTGTTTGCATGTGAGAGCAGCATGCACAGGCAGCTCTCGAGGGGGTTGCCTGTGTACATTGTAATCGCATGCACATGAGAATGCTGCACTCCTGCCGAGTGCTCTTGGAGGAGAGCGCTTCACCTCACGTTCCCTGCTGTCCCGCTTCTGCCGAATCTGCCTGAGCTCCTCACACAGGGCTACCAAGCAGCAACCTCGCCCAGTTTCTTTTGAAGCCAGTACGGAAGTGACTTAAATTGCAATTCATCAAGTGGCCACTAGAGACAGGCTCCAGAAGGGAGCAGAATCTCATTGAGCCCCATGTTAAAATGCCCAACTTCACAGCAGAAAAAAAAACTTGTTTACAGCCTGGTACATAGTGTGTGTTTGGTCTTTACGGCTAATTTTGCCCTTCATAACAACTGTGAGGGGATGCATTTTTTTTTTTATAACTCATTCGTTTACATTATATAAAGGCTTAAATTTCTGCATGATCAAGGACATGGCCACTTTGATTGACAGGTGGATAGCTATTTATCCGCTGTCTGTTAGTCATCGCATCACCTAAGCTCCGCCCACATCCCACCCTTTTGCCCATTGTCAGTTATCCAGGCATGATCCCCAATGACGCGCTGCCAAGATGGCAACGGCCAGCTTGTCTCTACTTTTACGCTTCAAAACTGCTCTTCAGAATCCTATGGGTGACGTCATGGACATTACATTAGATAATCTTCCAAACATATCTCACTGGGTCCTGCAGTTCAGGTCTCGTCCGCCCTGTTTCAGCGGGGTTCTGCTCACAGCAAGAAGTACAGACTCTTCTGCGAAAGGAGGCTGTAGAAACGGTCTGGCTTCCCAGCAGAGAGTCAGGGTTTTACAGACGGTACTTCATCGTGCCAAAGAAGGATGGAGGGTTAAGTCCAATTTTAGGTCTGTGCCATCTCAATCGTTCTGTAGCAAAGCTCAAGTTCAAGATGCTTACACTTAAAAAGATGTCACAAATCAGATCCAAGGACTGGGTTGTCACGATAGATCTAAAAGACACATACTTCCATGTATCCATCCTTCCACATAAGCAGCACAGGAAGTTCCTGAGGTTCGCTTTCAGGGGAGAAGCGTACCAATATAAGGTCATTCAGTTCGGTCTAGCATTGCCACCCTGGACTTTCACGAAATGTGTGGGGGCAGCGCTGGTCCCCATGCGCATGCAGGGGATCCGCATTCTCAACTATATCGACAACTGATCCTAGTGCAGTCAGCACAGATGGCACATAAAGATGTTCAACATCAAGATGTTCTTGCACACATGAAGTTGGGGCTGAGGTTAAACACAAAGAAAAGTGTTCTTTCTTCAACACAGAGAACCACTTGTGAGTTGGAATTCAAAAACTATGCAGGCTCGCTTATCTCTGGCTCGCATTGCGTCGATTCTCTCAGCAGTAAAAGGGGTGAAGTTAGACCAGTCATTAACTGTCAAAAAGTTTCAGAGAGTGTTAGGTCTGATGGCTGCAGCATCCAACATGAAACCTCGGGGCCTGCTGTGCACGAGACTGTTGCAGAGGTGTCTCAGAACCATGGGATTTTCCCTGAGGTGAAATACTTTTTGCATGAGCAAGGTCATGGGGCACTGCCTTTGTGCGTTGGTAATGTGGAAGGAGCCATGGTCCCAAGGACCTGTGGGTTTGAATTGTCCCAAGGGCCTGTGTTCGGAGCTCCTTGTCTTCGTGCCATGTTAACGATGGATGCATCCCTCACAGTTTGAGGGACGATCATGAGTGTCCCTTAAAGACTTTCGAGCCTATTGAAGTAGTTCCTGAGAAATTTCTCACACTATAACACTATTTTTGCTTGCTATTACGCCTCTCAAGAGAACAGGTGACTTGGAAGCTCTTCCGGTGGCATTACTGTGCTTGGAATACGGGATCAGCCTTCACCTTTGGTTATATGGACACACACACTACTAAGAGTATGGCTGCTTCTAAGGCTTTATATTGAGGAGTTTGCACAGAGGGCACTGGTGCTTGATTCGCAGTGTGCAATGTTCACACGGACCACAATGGTGACGCAGCGCAAGTTTCCTTGAAAGGGAATACTTCCTGCATGCCCGTGATCGTCTTGCTTCCACCTTTTCCAGAAGCTGAAAGTGTTTGGTGCAGGTTTGCTTCTTAGTTTTCTGACACGTCACCTGCCTATGATGACACAGAGGCGTTCCCAAAGCTCCAACACAGCATATCGTTTCCTACAAACGTAACCGAGACGTTTTATTTTGCAATGCAAGTAAGCTTATATTGACTACAGTTATTAATATGTTGTTTCTCTCTAGTTTTTGCCTGTGTTTTTTGTATGAAAGCCTGGCCATAAATTATATCTGCACAATTTTGCATGTTTCATTGAGTTGTCACAAATAAAATAATTCACTCCAAGCACAAATTTGCATGATTGCAAAATCTGTAACAATTTTAGGGTGGCAATGTCAATGATTATTGAAAGTTAAGAAAACTTTCATCCACTTCTGTAAGTGTTATAATGCTTTGCTGCATTGCTTGAGCTATCCTAAACCACATGTTTTTTGTTTGTTTGTTTTTTAATTAATGATGTCAAGATATTTATTAAATATTTGGGGTATTTTTTAAATTGTTATATTATTTATACAATGTTGTCAATATTTGTTTCTCTTAAGCAATCTGAAAACATGGTGGACATTTTGTGAGGCCGTAGAACAAAATTAAAATTGGTTTCGACAGCTGTATTAATTGTTTTGACAATACTGGGCTTAGTTCTGACAAATATGTCTAATCAAGAGATAAAAACATATTGCAATTTTAAAGTTAGAGCCCAGATATGATTTAAATGCTTCTGTGAGCTTTCACACAAAATTTTTAAATCTATACACACCTCAACAAAGAATAACTTCAGTCTGTGACGCATGTCTGAATCATTCAGCACAGCTGTAGATGAGCAGAAGAACATGTGGACAGATCCGTATTCATGATTAAGAGCGTGCATGCTGTTATCAATAAAATATTTGATAAACAGGGTATAAACAACAGCATCAGTTTTAGATTTCGTTTCCTTGTCTTGACCAACATCTTTCATCTCCAGCCAAATTTCTGCACAGAAATGTTCAGTTTAAACATTCCATGCAATGCATATGTCAATTTTTAGTTATTCAAAAGAAAGAACCATACATAGACTGAACTCAATGGGCTTGTTTTAAATACAGGGAGACTTTGGATGTTGAGGCAGAGAAAATGTAACTATAAAACCATTTTGTGAAGTGGAGTCCCAATAACGTCTGAAAATAACAAAAGCTTAAAAGCAGAACGTTTATAGTGCACATCTTAAGCTATGTTTGCTGTAGTTACAGAGGACTGGCTACAAATTACACAAATGCCTCTATGAAACGACTTTATTCGGAATTGCATATTACCAATAACAACTGCAGTTTTGACCAGAAAACATTAACCATGATAAGCCTGACGTGAAATAATAGTCAGAAAAATCTAATTTAAAAAAGATACCATTTATTGAACTTTTAGACAAAATCAAAAAACTAAAAAAATCTAAAAAGAAAAGTTTGCACTTGTTTTTGTTGAGTATCATATTTTTCCACAAGCAGGCCATAGCAATGCTGCATGTCAGCCAGGAGTAAAGCAAATAAACCACAGCTGTACCTTATCTGGGCCACAAAATCTGTATATATTATATAGCGTATAATCTCAGCCTTAATAAGCCAAGTAAGAAGCAGAATCAACAAAGGAAAGAAGAGAACGGGGGGGATCAGGGGTATGTTTCCTAAAGCATCATTAGCCAACTATGGTCGTAAGTTCCGCTGAATTGTGTTACAACAGAACAAACTACAAATTCAACTCCAATTAAGGGGTTCGGTTCATGTTTTTCATTTGAAGTCACTATTATGGTGATCAGCGTTTTCTTTAGTTAGGCTTGACTTTAGTTGATATTTTATTTTGTCTTGACTGGCTGCTGTAAGAGTGTTTATAAAAGTCTGATTCTGATTCATCTCATAAGTGTTGTCACATTCCAACCCAATGATGTTACAGCATGAGATACAACAGTGTTGCAGCAATCAGCTATTATGAGAGATTTCTTAAACACGCTGTACAAAAAAAAAAGTTTTTAACTACTGAATGATTTAGACAAACATGAAAAATCAGAATATGAATCAAAGGGTACTTCAGCGATGGAAAGATGAATCTGTATTACTTGGTCATTAATCTAGTGGAAATGTGAAATTATTTTTGAATTTGGTGTTTTCTAGACTGAGAAAAGACAGAAAATGTATTTTTGTCTCATGGCGATGAAAGACTACAATTCCCAGAATGCTTCGCTGCCCTGTGAGGCCATTCCCAAAGCCACCGCTACTGGATTACTGTGACTGAGTTGGAGAAGACACTACAATTAAATACTGAACGTGTCCATTCAATATAATGATCGAGTCGGCAAGTGAGTCTCACACCACAATGCTCCAGGAGTCAGATTACATTTAACGTCATAAATGAACTGATGAGCTCTCGTGATGAGAGCTGAGGTAATCGCGACCACACTCGCGGCATATATTCACAGCGCGTGTTCAGTCTGGAGCGTTTTCAGTACATGCCTTTGGAAGCTTAACTTTCATAGAAATGTATTTGAGCTGTTAAAACGCTTACATTGCTCTCAGCATAGTTCAGTTTCCATGAATGCCTGCAGCTGCGAGCTGTACTATGAGTGTGATCTCCATCCCCCAAGTGTGGGAGTAAAACATGTGGAAATGGCTCCCTTTGCTGGCTGTAGTCTTTAGCCTCTGGCCAAAAATTCCAAAGATAACGCAAATATCCTCAATTTGCGTCACGGGAGGAATTTTTCCAGAAACAAAATTCATAAATCTCTCGTCTCAGCGGGATATGGGGTGGAGCATAATCATTTGAATATACTCCAAGGTTTCTAGATACAAAGCCATATGCTAATCACTGAAGTAACCCTTTAAATATGGTGACGATGAACATTCAACTTCATGGCGCAATGCATGCTGGGTGCCATCATAGTACAAAACTCCCAGCATGCATTGAAGCATGAATAAATAAATAATACAGCTCAATTATCCTATTTCCTTTATTACTATACTATATACTACTAATACTATACTATTACTATTACTATAAAACGGTTGTTTTTGTTGTGAGCTTGTTTTGGCTTGGCTAGCTTGTTTTGGGATGTTCATAGTTGATCTGTTTATCTTTAAAAAAATGTGTAGTCTGTCTGATTTTCCCCAGCGTATAGGCTGTCCCCCATTACCAAATCATACACCACCACATCACATAGGCTAACTCAATTAGTATTACTAGTTTTATTACACTCACACTCTCTGGTTGTTTCTGCTGGAAGTGTAAAGTTCTGTTGAAATGCAAGTGCAAAGGGGATTGCGATACCATTTGAGTTTTGTGAGGGTTGTGGCAGGATGCAGAGGAAGTGAAATAGTGAATGGGTGATTTTCTATTGCTATTGTAAAATGGCAGGGTCATAACTTTAATCTTTTTAAATGCTATTGCAAACAGACTTTGCATTTCCATTTTAAATTTGGCAGACATGTTACATACACAGAAAAGTAAATCCAAACACAATTGCAAATCACGCATTTGTGTTTCCATTATTTCACAACATATACGTGCACAAATTGAAAATGCAACTGCAAATAAAATGTACAATTCCTTTTGAATATTTTCTTTTGAATATCGTTACATAGTGTACATTGAGTCTCACCCACAGGTGTTAAAAACTAACACTGGAGCGGTGTTGAATCTATTCTTTGTTTGAATGTTGAACTATGAATTGAACTATAATTAATCAATTAAATTTACAAGTGATGATTGGCCATTAGTGATGACACCTGCTGTTAATGAACAGTCTACAAGAGAAGTCCTACTGTGAAAATAATAATACTCTCCAAGCAAAAGGCACCACACGGTACAAATACAGAATGCTTCCATTGTAATCAACAAAGCTGCAATGGTGCCAAAAACCTAACATCAAATTTAAACGATGCATTTGATGCTCTAATTTTAGGCATATGTTCTAAACGAGAGCAATGACAGATGTAGTTAAATAGGTCTATTAGTAAATATGGCATCATTTTCTAAGTGAAATCTGTGAAACAGCAGGATTACTGTATGCTATTTTAATGCATTTCCGCCTTAATGTGTGAACGTTTGGGCAAATTAGACTTCCGAGCGGTTACAGTAACACAAAGCTCCACGTTAATCCGCATCATTTTCACGTACGATAGGCTTTTGAGAATTTGCTTCTCATAAAAATGATTTGTTTTGACGCAAACAAATAAATCAGTCCTTAATACTTGCTATGTGAACTATTAAACATTACGAAAGGCCAAAGCCAGCTTAAGAGCAACAGTGGCATTTGCAGTATTCAAGTGTGTATAATGTGTGCGTTTGCATCTTTCATGTTCCAGAACTCATAAAACCATACATCTGCTGCATAAATTTTAATGAGTACATGGCTTGAAATACGCTTATTATCATGTTTTATTTCCTGGCTAAGGGATATTTGTGGAGAATGCACAATTTGCCTTTAAGCTACTGGCACACCTTCACCATAACTGGAAAAAAGGAAAACACTAAACTGAGGATATAGGTAGTTTCCCAAGGTATCACTCAGGTTAGAAGGGAACAACTGTGCATCCAAACTGTCCGTGGGCCGTTCATGAACTCTAAGACATTTACTACTGCTGACTGTGTGGAAAGAATGTAAGTCCTGTTTCACACTGCAAACTAAAGTATGAATTTATTTCAGGCTACAGTACTGTAAAACTTTTTTCATGACCATAATAATTCTGAATAGCTCTCCTTGCATTTCAAAACAGTTGACAATCACATGATCAAATCGCTTAATCTGCTGTATTGGGTCAGGCATTAATATTGCCTGTGCAAAAAGACAGTATTTGAACAATGTTTTTTTTGGTCAAAATTATGCTTTGTTGAACGACCTTAAATTTGAGTTGTCAGATTACTATTAGCTAGTAAAACTGCATGGCAGAATAGTAAACATAATTTCTCCATTTTCTCAAGATGCACACCAGTTTTTTCTAAGGCACGTTTATAATGTGCGTTTATATATAAATTCTTAAAAGTCCTAAATGAATGGCCAAAACACAAAAATTATTTAAATTTTTAGTAGGGTGACCACCTGGTTATTGCTCAGTTGCAGTACAGTAGATGTAATTTTGCGGGACAATTCCTGACGTGTATGAGAGATACATTTACTACCATTATACTATGTAAATGCTGATTAACATTAGTTGGAAAGCCTATATGCCATCATTATAGCATTTTAAATCGTCAGTAAGCTTTGTTAATTAATTGTGACTGGCTCTGTGATTGCCTGGCACTCAAGTTGCCCATGTTCAAGTGATACAATGTCTACTAAATATAAATGAACCATTTTTACCAGTTTCAGTGCATATTAAACTTGTGTTTTAGTTGTGCTTGTCCTGTCGTGTAAACGGCCCCTAAAAGCTCTGGTCACTATAGAAATAAAAAAAAAGCTTGTTACATAGAAATGTAACACGGTACAAGTCATCCATGACTCTCAGAATACATCACACCAGGAATAAACTACGCAGATGAATTGTGTGACTTGTCTTTTAATCTTATCATTTGGTTTATTTTTGCAGTAGTTTTGTTGTGGTTCTCTGGGCGTGAGTTTCATTAAAGGAGGAAAAAAAAGAAGAACATGGGTGATCTTTCTCAATACTCCACTTTCATTGCATGTTTCTGGCTGCCAAGTTTCAGCTATAGAAGCACGCAACATTCGGTTGGTGAAGCTTGCTTGCTCTCATTGGCTATCGCAGGAACACGTCAGGGGCAGCCCGATCAAGAATCGGAAATATCAAATATGTTTGATGTGGGATTGTGTGGGCACCAACATGATTAAGAGCATAAAAAAAAAATGACAAGCCTCAAATCGGGCCACGCCCCTCGGTCGCTTAGGGCTAAAAATAGGGCATAACATCTTGTGTTGAGAGCCTCAGTTGCTTGTGTTGATGTTTAGAGTTTATCTGCATATTTTGTTGATTGACATCATTGTTGAGATTCATATCTATATATTTATCCATCATTGTTGAGATTCATATCGTTGTTCAGTGTGTGTGTGTGACCAGAGGTCAATAATTTAAAGGTGAGAGTTGGTGATTTGAGGTGACCCCCTTACAATGCAATGAAGTTGATCTTTTTGCAAAACTGAACTTGTGCGATCCGCCACCTAATACAGTTGGGTTCAGCAGTAAAGTAGGAAAAAAACAACAGTATAGCCACTAGGAATACCCCTTCCTATTATAAAACAGCAAGAAAAACGGCCCCAGTAAAGGAAGTAGGAGGTTAAGGAGACAGACAGACAGGATTTGTGTGCAGGACTGATTAAAGTGCTCAGATAATCCACCTCAAAGCACGTAAAAGTGCTCAGCGTCAGAACACAGCCAGCTGTGAGGCTTCACTTGATGAATTACAGGGAGTTTAAACTCTCTTAAGTAAATGTAAATCTTTCTACCCTCCCACCAAAGATCCTGTCAAAAGTTTTTTTATATAATAGCAGTAATTGAATTTGCATCTGGTGTGCTAGATGCATAATTTTTGACCCGGACCAATTCATTTATCACACTGTTGACTGATGCAAACTGCTGAAACAAACAGACTATAATTCTTAAGTTACACGCTGCAATTTAGAGACCCACTAACTAATTTTGATATAATGACTACCAATAATCCAGGGCTTGACATTAAGCCTTTTCACATGCATGCAAGTAAATCATTCACAAAAAATTGTTTGTTTTGTGTGTTGTAAATATTTATTCTAAAGCAATATTCTCATCACTGACATTTAAATCTGCATCTTTAAATTTTGAAACTTTTAAAAATGAAACTACACCACCACTGTCATTAACCCTTGTGCACGGTTCGATTTCTGTGTACACCCTTTATGGAGCGGGTCAAATTGACCCTAATTGGATTCAATACAATTTCTCAAAAATCACACTATGAAAAACAACAAAGATTTAGGTACAAACTGTAAACTTTTAATATCAACATTTGTAAAATATTCCAAAAAATATATATCTGAAGATATGATTTAATAAAAATGTTTTTTAACCATTTTTTAAAAATGTTTTGTTTTGACAAAATTTGAAAATAAATATTATGCTTACATACACATTTTTTTACTTTTTGTTTGTTTGTTTTCACATCATAACTGAACACTTAAATTTAGCTGTATAATGAAAATATTTACTTTTTCCTAAGTTGGCTGTTTTGTAAACTCATTTCATGAAGTCAAGAATTTACTTCTAACATGATGAGCACACAGCAAGTGTGTGCTTTCTGCATATGAATTTCTTGCAATTCACACACATGGTGCTGGTTTTGCTGTCGCGCTTAGATGGGCACAGCTCATATCTCTTCAGTTTTTTCCTATAATCTGTGTTCACTCCTTCATTTTCTGTGGATCTGACTCCAGATCCACCTTCTTGTAGCCTAGAAATCTAGACGCAAATTTAATCTGGACGACCCAATCACATCGTGTAGGTAGGCTATAGAGTCGGCGGCCGGGGCCATAATGACGACGGCCGAGTTGCGTTTGTGTGCTTCTAGTAACACAGTCTTCTAGTAAACACAGAAACTGGCGAACGGCGGCGGTCTTTCGAATCAGCTCTGCCCGCGCCTCCGGAAGACTTGGAGTTAAGCTTTCCTCTGAGAAAAGAACAAAGAGCGGCACTGAAGTCATTCTTAAAAAGGGAAGATGTGTTCGGAGTTTAGCCGACCGGATACGGCGAATGTTTAATCAGTCAGCGAGCTCCCCTTCACCGTCGTTGCTCCGGTTGGTGTACCGCTATCCTATCGCGCGCAGAGGGAGTTTGAAAGACAACCGTTTATCCCGCCCCTCGGACTGAGCCCTGTCTATGGTGAGTTTCCAGACCAAACATCTTGATGTGGGTCTGGCTTGTCAGGCTAACCTTCTTGCACTGACTCAACCAAAGCTGCAGTGTGGGAAAGTTCATTATTCACTCACAGGGGAGTGAGAAACAAAACATAACAAAAACATACATCAAATAAATGTTCTTTATTTATGTTTTGGTTCTGTGAAGCTGCCTTTGAAAATCAGGGTTTTGGTTCCAGGTTTGGTTAAAAGCTAGGTATTTCAGATATTTTGAATATATAAATGAGAGCTTATTTTAATATCTTTGTCTGTCAAAGATTTTAATTTGTAATTTGCCATTAATTCTGAACACAATGCTTTTTGAAGTGTGTTTGGTTAGGGTTAGAGCACTTTTAGATACACTTACACTTTAGGACTGCAGTTGATGCCCTGACATACATAAAATTAATGTTTTTATTTTGTATCTGTACAGTTGCTTTTGAATAGCTGCCTATGAGGGTCAAATTGACCCGAAAACATCACAAACGTAATAGTAGCTTTGTTTGCATATGTCAAAAAACACCAGCATGTTTAAACTTTGCATGCATGTTCATGATGATAAATGAGAAAAAGTCACAAAATATCAAGAAAAAAAACAAAGGTTTAATATTATATCAGGTAGCTTGAAAAATTAAATAATAGGTAATTTTTACCATCTGTGGCTGACAAAATATTTTTCTATATTGAAATAAGTGTGGAAAACCAAAAATGTTTGCTTCATACGGTAGTAAAAAAATAAAATAACAAAATATAACCAAGATATGTTATTATTTTGGGTCAGTCAGTACAGTTGCCTTAGAGCATTAAAATATGCGGGTCAAATTGACCCACGAACATCACGAATGTAATAGTAATTTTGTTTGTATATGTCAAAAAACACCAGCATGTTGAAACTTTGCATGCATGTTCATGATGATAAATGAGAAAAAGTCACAAAATATCTAGAAAAAAAACATAGGTTAACCAGTATTTCCAACAACTTGAAAATCGAAATGGGTCAAATTGACCTGCAACATAACACAAGAATACAAAATCTTAATGAGCGAGTCACTGAGTCATTCTTTCAAACGGCTGATTCGTTCAAGTGTCGCCATCTATGTTCTGCTGTGATCTTTGGAACTATTTTCGCTGCTGAAACAGAACAAAAATTTAAGTAACTGAATATGAATTACTAGTTTATTAAACTGTTATATGAAATCAGTGTCACATTTTCAATCATGATGATATTCAGCACTCTTGGTCGTGTGATGTTGCTTAACTGTATCGTACGTTATAATAAAAACTCACATTCTGAGTTTCTTTGAGTGAACTGTGCTCATTTGTTTCGATTTCTCATCAAGAAGCTGCACGAGCCTCAACAGTGAAACCTTGTTAGCGTCAGTACATTATAAATTATACAATAAGTCACTATCAATTAGCACTTACACTAAATTAATGCAGAATCATTCTTGCGTTTTTGTGATTCATATTGGTAATTAGTTACTTTTTGTCGGGAAAGTAAAATTCTCTTTTACTTGCCCCAGACACACGGACAAATGTTATTGATGAGCCCTGAATAATCTATACAAATTCAATTACAGTGTAAGAAAATATTTTTTTATTGTCACACATAAAGGTTCAGTGACGTTTGTGGTGAGTGATTGAAGGCGTTTCTGCAACAACTCTTTTACATCATCAGGGAATAGTGTTCATAATGTAGGATGCAGCTGGTCTTATAAAAATGATCTCATATTCATTTGAGGCCATTACACAACTGTACACAGCAATCATTTGATGTAATGAGAGCTATAAGGTATCTGCCCATAACCATACTGAGCGTTTCACAGTTGGCAACACACATTACGGCTGAAGGCATCCTTTTGTTTTCCCCAAATATGAACCCAGGCAGATGTAGGAAACGATCACTCAGTGTTCCTTTTTTCAAATCGTTGAGGATTTTGTGTTCTTTACTTTTGAATGGTTGTCTAGACAATGTGATCTACTCAGAACAGCTTTTCTTTTTAAAAACAAACTCAATCGTGCTTAATAAGGCCAGGAACATGTACTAAAAAAACTGAGGGGAAAAAACAAAAACGTTTTGATTCAGGTTGACTGATTTACTGTATGCTACAAAAACATACTCTGTGCAACTTCAAAAACACAGATGCAAACTGCTTGATTGCATTGCTCACCGTCCCATTGAACATACTTTGTTTCACAATTTGCCATGGAAGGAGTTGAGCCGAAAGAGAAAACTATTAAAGACGACGTCTAATACCTCATGTGGCAACATTGAGACTGCAACCCACATTGAGTTTTATAATGACACTATTATTTACACAGCTTTTAGAGCTGCTTTAGGGTATGATTCTCACTTGGGGGTGTGAGATTTCCCGGGTTCAAATGAGCCCTCAATTTCATGTTACGCCCCATCTAGGGGTAAAGTACGTGACATGAAATGAGAGAGCATAAGGAGGGGGATATTTTATTTTTTTAATGATATACAAGATTACAACAATCAATCAAATGAAGAGGAAATTTTCTTCAGGAACTGACCAGGGCAAAACAAACAAAAAGGATACAGATTTCAACACTTTCAGAACAGAAATAACCTATCAAAAAACAAATAATAAAATGGCAAACAAAATGGCAGCAAATTCCTTACTTTTTCCAAGTTTGTATACCATGTATTTCCAAACATATTTACAGTCGAGGCAAATCAAAATCAGTGTCAGTAAGCAGACATTGGAGTCAAAACAGCAAACAGTTTCTTACAATTTATAACTATAGAACAAACAATGCTCACAAAAACACTCTTAAACACTCAAACTTTGTCTAATCAAACAGTCAAACCAACAACACTTCTCACAAAACACATTGGCTGCATCCGAAATTGCATACATCCCTACTATATAGTAAGCGAAAAACAGTACGCAACAAAAGTATGTCTAAATTCACAGTACTTTACTTATACAAGTGTAGGCAAAAAGTACCCGGATGACCTACTTCTTCCAGTAAGATTCTGAAGTGCGCATACAATGGATATTTTACCATCTCACGTTTATGTGAATAGCAGTGAAGCAATGAAACTGACGCTGGTAGGTTACATGAGATGACTGACAACATGACGAATGTAGCACGTCTTAATTGCATTCATACTACACACATTCATACTATATAGAACAAACTTTTTTAGAGGTCATGAAGTAATAACTCAAAATAAGTACTTACTCAAGAGAGAATGATATTTCAGACACAGCCAATGCCTTCCTACTGAAAGTGACATCCGGACTTTAAGGTGTGCTGGAATCGACTGCGCCAATCAGGAGTCAGGATGGACCACTCATTGGTCTGCAGGAGCCAATCAGCAACGTACCTGGACACAAATGCTTCGAAATGAAATATAAAAAAATAAAACCTTCTGTTTTGACACTTGTTGTTGGTTTCTTTAAAGCTACACTGTGTAACTTTTTTAGTTTATTCTTAGCTAAAAACACTTAGTACTTTCAAAAATATATGTGCTCATTAATGTATTTACTTCTTTCAAGTAATAAAGTATTCTCGTAAGTTTATAATATGCCATTGAAAATACATACGGGTGAGGGGTTCGAATGCCAGTCGCCATGTTGCCCCTCCATCTTGAAAGTACATTAGCCAAAGAGAGACATACCCGTAAATTCAAGCTTCGCCTTTCGCGTTTTAACACTTGATGGTACCGTGTCGAATGTGAAGCGGGGGATTGCGGTATTAATCTTGGACTAAATCGGCCATCGTAGGTGTCACGGTTCATGAATTCACCATTTCATTCTGTCTGTTATGTGTGGTGTTGTTGGAGGCGTGGTCACTGATTACCCACCACCGATCACTCTCACCTGCTGCACCTCATTACCGGGCCCATATATTCCTGTGTCTCACTCAGCTCGTCTCAATCAGTTCCCTAGTTCAGTTGTCAGGGCACTGATCAGGGAGTCAGCCCATTGACTTATGTCCTAATCAATGCCCTGACTAGTGAACTAGGGAGCTGATTGAGACGCAGAGTCAGTCTTGTGTCAGATCGTTGCAGTGTGTCCTGTGGGTTTCCTGTATGCTCGCGTTCTTCATGGGATTGCTTCGCTCCGGTTCCAGTTCCTTCCGACCGCGTCGGCCTATGCCTTCCTGCTTCACGGATCATCTAGTGCCTGTCGGCTTCCCCTCACGGACTGAGCTGCCTCATTGCCCTTGTGGTCACCTGAGACTTATCTGCCTTTCTGTCTTGAGACATTACTGTTCTGATACAGCGTGCAAAGAGAGTAATAAACCATTTTTATACGCAATTGAATCTTGCTGTTCTTTTTTTCCCAGCGCACACGACAGTAGGACTTAAAACGAAATCACAATTGAGAGGAACAGAAACTAATATTCACTGGATGGTCATATACCTTTTCACACTGCGTTTCCGGCAAATACACGGATAATGCGACCTGGCGTTTGTTCCCGGGCCGCTAGATTTGGCCCATTTTCACTGCCAGCGAAATACCGTAATATGTGCGCTTTCACACACAACCCGTAACGGTCCCGGAACGAGTTGACACGTGACATCCTGATGTGACGTATAATGGCAAGCGATCTCAGCTTCAGCGCGGATAGTAAGGAGCTCCGTGGTCTCGACTTGTGTCCAGTTTGCCCACATTTCTGCTTGTTTAATTTTAGTTTCTTTTGTATACGAACACTCTCTGCGTTTAAAACACCGACTAGCTCTTCTGGCACTGCAGGGTTGTATTATTGAAAAAACAAGCTCTAGGAGTCGCACGATAACTACGCACATGTTGCGGCATTAGTTTTGGCTTTTGTTCAGACAGCGCTCGTCCCGGGTCGAATACCGCAATGTTACTAGGTCCCCGACCCGGGTTCAATTCGGTAATCAATTCTGGGACGTGGATGCCTTCACACAGAAGGCGACCCAGCAATGCTCCGGGAATATTGCGGGTCCGACGTGCAGTGTGAAAGGGGCTTTAGAGAGATAGTTTGCAGCTTAATTTTTAAATATAGACCAGTTTTTCTGAATTTGCTTGCTTTTCGATATTCTTACACTCAATGTCCTGTCCTGTTGAAATAACTGTTTGAGGTTTTAAATGCAAATTCACTTCAGCTGAGTAATCAATGCTGACCCTGTTTACCAGTAACAGAATCTGAGGATAAATAAACCACAGTTTTAAAGCTGTTGATACAGTTTCCCGGTAAAAATTAAACTTGAATTCCCGATTGAACATATCCCAGGTTATCTTTAGGTTTCAGTGCTACATATGTTTTCAGTTTCCCTGTTTACAATGCTTTATTTTTTGTGCTTATGTAATTATGCAGCTCTATTACAATGAAAAATAATAGTTTCAGGAAAGCAGTAAATCTTATGGGGCACTCGTATTCTCCCTTGAAGGTTTTGGGCATACAAATGTATTACCTCACTTTACATATATTAACGGCTGAATAATGTTTGTTCAGAGCACCACAGATGACGCATCATCACCAATTCTGCAAACGACAATTATACTCAAATAAAGGGAGACTGTAAAATTCTTTAAGATCAATATTCCCACCCTATTGTCTCTATGGTATAATAAAATTACCCTGTGTCTTTTGCATTAGCCATAAAAGATAATATGACATCATTTTCGGTTCACATTCACGAGTTCATGCTGATGCGCTTGTAATGGTTTAGTGACTCGTTAAATATCTGGTTATTATGACATTGTGTGGCTGATTAAGTGGCTCATTAATTTAACTACACATTTTGTAAAACCTTAAATACACTTCAAAAGAAGCAACACCACAGTGAATCTGCAAAACTACTCTGTAGAGGTGGGAGGTCCGCCATAACGCCACAGAAATTCTCCGCATTCATGTGAATTGTTATTTTATTGCTCCTTCCATGATGTTTGCTTTTATTCCCACCTCGTTTTGTTCTCAGATATAAACCTTCTTGGAAAATGGGATTTTACTGCCTCAATGTGATTTTATGTTGCTCTTATGTATCCATTAAC
Organism: Pseudorasbora parva; assembly: GCF_024679245.1. Taxonomy (NCBI): domain Eukaryota; kingdom Metazoa; phylum Chordata; class Actinopteri; order Cypriniformes; family Gobionidae; genus Pseudorasbora; species Pseudorasbora parva. The sequence goes on along the minus strand of NC_090186.1, from coordinate 41,655,945 downwards.
AACTGCAAGGCGTGGAAAAAGACAGGCTTGTTAAAGGGATTTGATTTGGGATCAAAGTTCCAATTTAGAACTCTGAGATTCTTTTTGTTCCTCAAAGTTCCAAGAACTCTCAGATTCTTTTTGTTGCTATATACACAATGGAAATCTGGGATTGTTTTTTTATTGTAATATATTCCTGTGGTCAAGCATCATTACTCCAGTGTCACACCACTTCTAATATCTGATTGTTGAAAATGTTGATAACGGATGTTACTGTTTAATATTTTCAGGATGAAGAATAGAAAGTTAAAAAAAAAATTGTTAAAGTGCCCCATTATGCTATTTTAAAGTTTCCTAATGTAGTTTTTGAGGTATCCAACAACAGGTTTACATGCATCAAAGGTCAAAAAACACTTTCAATGGTTCTCAAACGACTCTATGGAGGAATTGGTCTCTCTAAATCCCTCTTTTCCACAAACCTACTCTGATCTGATTGGTCAGATGGACCAGTCTGTTGTGACCAGTCTGGATGAAGCTAAACATCCATTAACATAACTGAACTCCAGCTCCATCCGAAGGCTTCCCAAAGCTCCGCGATTGTACACACTGTAAAGACCGTAACGATGACGTCGCTTTAACACCAATCACAACACGAGTCCAAATTGATGATGAAACATTAGAAGAATAGTTATTCAACCCAAAACTTGAGCAGGACGTTTCTCAGTGATGCTACTCAGTGAGGTTCATTATAAGATGGTTCAACTGTAACTCCTTACCATCAGCATTAACAAGTGTGCGTCCAACAACAAACCTGTGTGTTTGTGTGTGTGAGTGTGTGTGTGTGTGTCTAATTTATTGCAGCGCACATGCAGGTACTGTATCAATAACAGCGCATACATTAGCCGAGCTCTAACGTGAATGACTGATGTAACATTAAAGTTTGCAAAACAAATCTTGCTCCATCCTTTATCTTTACTCAAAGTAATAATAATGTCAGACAATCTGCATTAGACACAGTTTTAGGTAATAATGCAGCCCACAGCTGATTTACGGTAGTATTTCAGTAAGACAGTAATAGCAATTTTACTGAATTAGCCGGTTAGCCAGATACCAACACAATATGAAACACAATAAACACATTGAACCTACTGAACCTGTCATTTTCATTAAACTGGTTGAACTAGTACACCAAATCATTTGATCCAGTTCACGTCTCAAGTCAGATTCACAAGCCACTAAATCAGACTAACAGGTCTCTTAAAGGTGTCATGAACTGGCTTTTTTTCTTTTTTATACTGTTGTCTGAGGTCAACTAATGACGTTCATGTGGTTTTTACATTCAAAAACATCATAACTTATAAGTAATTAGTTATTAATTAGGCTATTTTCTACACTGGTTTTGAGGCCGTCTTCTGAACGCTGGGTTCGCGTGTCAAACTTCCAAACTGCCGAAATCACGTGACAATGGCGATCCGAATCATGAATCAATAAGCTGATTCATAACCGTTTGATTCTTTATTTGAGGATTGAAAAAAAACCCGGAAGAGAACCCTTTAATGTTATTAAAAAGTAACTAAGAAATTAACATAGAATGATTAAATCTTTATAAGTATTTTTCATTGTCAGTTTGGTAATAATGAATTAACATGTTAACTAATGAAGTACGTATCTCAAAGTTATACTGAACAATAACAAATAATCAGAACAGTTCTAATTATTAGGGCATGATGTAGGCCTAGTCCAGATTAAAACATAAAAAATGTTTAAATTTGAAAATAAATAGCCTATTAGGTCTTTAAGTATTAAGTATTTGGTGCTGTGATGAACAACATTGAGATTACAAAAACGAATGGCTGTTTTAAAAACTACACGCGTTTTTTTGTTTGTTTGCTGGTTTCCGGGGTAACCGGCTGCATTCTGCAGTTCATCAGCGCCCTCTGCTGTCACCGAGCGGCACTTCAGCAGCGCGTCTCCTTCACCGGTTCAGTCATGTGCAAACGCACGTTGGGCTTGTTTATATCTGAGCGCGTGTCCCTTTGACGCAGAATACAGCGGTGTTGAGCATTTATAAGGTTGATGGGCAAAGTATTCTTGAGTGCATTACAAAAAAAATTATAAATTGTTAATAAATTATTATTTACGATATTTTAAAGTGCCCACGATAACAATATCGTGCATATTCATTATCGTGATAAATCGCATTATCGAAAATCGGCACATGTCTAACTAACATTAACAAAAACATTATACTTTCTGTACCAAATGTAGCTATTGCTCAATCTTAGTTAATGCATTAACTAATGAGACCTTATTGTAATTTGTAAGCCTACCTGTTGTTCTTTATAGGCTAATTCTTTTGCACTTTAATCTGTTTGAAAATTGTACTTTTACAGCTCTGAAAAAAATCAAGAGACCACATAACATTGATTTCTCAATGAGGGGTCTCTTAATTTTTTTTCCAGAGCTGTATATATTTTTGGTGCATTATTGTATTTAAACATTCAGTTATTTTTGTTCTTACAAAAATAGTTCTTAAAGCTGTTATGCTATGGCAATAATTTTTTTTTTGCAACTTATTTCAATATTGTGATAATATTGTATATCGTGATAAAACTTCACTTCATTTCACTTCAATTAATCGCAACATGAAAAATTGATATTGGCACATGCCTACTCTGCAGAAAATTGTTTGCTTAGGATAGAAACATCACCAGTAAGGTGAGTTAACACACCAGTATGTTGCAAAGAACAATGCATATTCACCAGAACTACATTAGAAACATACGGAGGAATGGCCGGTGGGTAGATCTCTTAAGGGGTGTTTATAAAGGGGGAGGTATGTGCTTTCAACATGCGGCCGGCGTCTCCGGGGGAGGAGAAGAAACTCTGAACTCATATGGAGTCACTGTGGCCTTCGGTTCTTCAAGGTCAGCCAATCAGACAGATCTGAGCAAGCATATGTTATGTCTAGAAGACGACAGCTGAGCCGCAGATATTCTCTTCCTGTCAGAGAGTGATGCGTTCGGCAGGCGGCCAATGATGGAAGCCTTCTGAGCTGCTACTAGAAAGCTCGGAGCAGCGCTACGGAAAATATCACTCAATATACTGAAAAGAAAATATTGAACAAACGGATATACACAAGGGAATCCAAGAGAACCGCACAGAATACATTTCAAGTGGTTCAATTTTGTGTTGTACAATCATATACAATGACCCAGAAACCCGTGCGCTCATATATCACTCCCACAAGGAGGACTAGAGATAAATATTGTGTAATTTCTGCTGTACCAAAGGGATTTGTGAAATTAATAACGGTTTTCAAACAATGTTTCTCAAGCACTTCCACCATCTTTCTTCCATTGTTTCTACGGAAAAAGTAAATTGGAGGTGAAAACTAGCCTCTGATATGAAAGCTGATAATATACTCCATGTAATAATACAAAGGGCCTATAAAGCTGTCAGAGGAACTGTAACCTGAATGATTTTGGCTTTTACAGGATGATCAGGACCCAAATCAAAAGGTTGTTTTCTGTCATAAAGCTCTTTTTGAAATTGAAATTGTATTATGTAGAAACAAAGAGAATGCAGTGTGACAAGAAACATGAATGTTGCACAGCTATATGGGAAAATGGCCAAAGTGTTGTGATTGACCAATCAAAATCAAGTAATATGTACCAATGCATTTAAGTAAAACATGACTTGCTATGATTAAATGATTAACCTGATAACCGTCACGATGACGAGGACGTGCTGAAACTCTCTTTGCTTAAATTAGCTCAAAATTACTATCAGATGTAAGTAATTACCTTGACAAACTATACATCATTAAAAAGATCTAAGACTAAAGTTTAATTTTGTTACCTCTGTTTTATTCTCAAAGTCTTATAATGACCGTAATGTGTTCATATGTGCCAGGAGTTATGAATATGATCTTGGGCGTCGCTACCTTTTGATTGTAATATGCGCGTCATTTGCTCCCATTCATAAAAAACTCCTCTGTGGTCGTCATGAAGACACTCGACAAAACAACTTCCCTCAGGGCTTTTACTTCAAATGTGTGCAGATGTGGAGAAATATTGATAGATTCTCACATGTTTGAGTCAAATTTCTATACAGAGAAGTATTATTTATTCAATCTTTATCCAAAATCCGCGGATGTCTCATTATGAGCACACTAGACTGTGATATGCTGTGTTTTCAATTCATTCTGGCAGCCGGAGGGCGCTGGAAAGCTGTACTACTGAAAATTCACCCCTTATGGAACACATGAAGAACAGACACACCATGTGACATTCAGGAAGTATCTGACATTTCCAAAACAGCTTCCTGAGATCGTTATATCGCTATTTTATGCAGATAGACACGTTTTAAGACAATAAACACACAATCGCGGCAATATATGGTTGGTCTGTGTTCTTTATGCCATGTTGGGTGGTTTCATAATAGATGATATTTATAATGCAATGCTATTCCACATAGCTTTTAGCATTGTATATTTTCTGTCAGATTTTTTGACCCGAAGCTACATGAGATCACATATTGTTATATAAAACACTCGACTTATAAACTATAAAGTGATATGAAGCAAGTTTTGAATAAAACATGATTTTAATCGTATAAATTGTTGTTTTGCTGGTGTGCTAAGCTAACATGCTAGCTTGCCCTAGATGCACCTGCCACTGAGTAAATACTTTATTTTTATGAACATTTTCTAAATGTAAAACTACTGAAATGCTTATTTGGACGAAATGCATTCAATAGAGTCTCAGTGAGGGTAAAGTGAGAGGTTTGATTTAGAAATGAGGTTTGAATAGAACAGTTTGAATAGAGAATCGTTAGTAATTATAATGCAGACAAAAGAATAATAATTGGAGCCATAACCAGTCCGCAGAAGTGTGAATGTGTGCCGGGGAGACAAACTGAATGGGGCAGTTTGCACCTCTAAACAATAGAGGCAAAATAGAGAATGAAAGCTGAGAAGACATGGCAATAAACATCAGTTGATATTTTAGAGATATCTCAAAATAAAATCACATGAAACAATCTTGTAAAACGTTTAATAAAATTCAGAGTTTTAGACTGATCATCTTCAGATCTGAAATATAACATGGTCAGACTTGTGGCTTTAGCTGTAGTGCATTTCTAGATTTCTCCAAGGCCCACTTCAATTTTATTTTCATAAAGATATTTCATACAAATACATTTCTAATAACTTTACAAAACTTTGAAGCTTATTATAGCTTTTTTTTATTATAAAAAATATTATCATTTTGACTTTACAGTAAACTGCCAGGTGTCTGCTTTCAAATGAGACCATAATTATGCTTTTAGTGCAAAGGATTCACAAACTGTATTTGTTTTAGTCTGAGTATACATTTCTTAGGATTTTTTCAAAATTTAGAAATCAGCTTAACAGGTTAAATCACTGTAGCATTCTCAAAAATACTGAAATTTTCCATAAGGTGACTGACATAATAACCTTTTTTAGGGGAATCCATCATTGTACACAGCATTACTGATCACGCCTAAACCTGCTGCTCACTAGAAAAAGACATACCCTCTCTGACATACACTTACACACACTAAACAAGTCTAAACACAAGAGGCTGTTGTGGTGTGTCAGTGCCAGTGACACATACTGTATGTTTAGAATGACATACTACTAATGCATTTTCGGTATATATAAACAATATGCACATTATTTAGAATACCCTGAAAAGCATAACAGAGCACAATGCATGGGATAATGCATCTCAGAATGTAATGCACTCAATATGGGCTTCCATTTCTAGTCTGACTAATGAACGGGAAGCAACAAATGTGTTTTTTTTTTTTTTGCTCTTTTTTTAATCACTGACAGAAGATGAAAATTTGCTAAAGATGTCTAGATGACAATTCGAAATGGAATTTTCATAAACTCAATTTCGTGACTCTTGATGAACGAAAATACATTAGACATTCATCTGAAATCACAATCTTCACAAACACCAAAGATCATAATTAGAGTTCACAGAATTCCCACCCATTGGTTCGTTACCTCCACTGAAGAGAAGCACAAACCTATAACACTATCCCATAATACTTTAGTAAAAGAGCATAAATATAGAGAACAAAAGACAGAGGTGGAGAACGTCACTTCGCAGCCAGAATTCCCTTTCTTCCCATTACGGGAAACTCCAGGCATTTGCATGACCCACAAAGCATGCTGATGAACCGACATGCATCCATCCAAAATAGTTTTTCCATGTGCGACAAGACGTTTCATATGAGCTGAGATGTAATTCCTCAAAGTTCTCCACTGTCTGTTATTTTTTCCAATAACTCCCTTTTCCATGAGAAATCACGAGCTACTCCGAAGACCTACAAATTACAACGCCGCTGGGTTATACTTAAAGTATAATGTATAAAACAGGTTTTATATTAATTTCAGATCTTTTTTGTTCGTTTTGATAAATGAAGTCATGCATAAGGGTGAAGTATGTATAATCGTCCTTGGAAGACTGTCGTTATTCTCTGTTAAGGATTCCATTATTTCATCTGAGAATCTGAACTGTGTGGAATATTATAATGGTAATTATTACACATGACAGCTACATTAAATAACTACAGGTGTGTTTAAGTTTCAGTTGTGATGTTGCTAAGGTGTTCTAAGTAGCTTTTAATTCATTGCCGTGTGGTTGCTGGGATATTCTGGGTGGTTGCAGGGGGATTTCGTACTGGACCAGATCAAAATAACTAATTCCAAAGTCTCTGTGATATTCTGGTCTTTAGATATGGCGTGCATCCCTCCTTTAAAAGTAGGCCATGTCTCTGAGAATAGCTGCCTTATCATCATCCACCAGGCCTAAACGACAGTGTAAATCATATAAAAAAGTAACGGAGCACCTCTCTTTATTAATTTGCATCATTTTAGGTCTTTAGCACAAACAAATAATATACTAATAAGGGATTGTTTGTTCAGAAAATTAACCCAAACTATGAGCAATAAAAAAAGCAATGCTTGCTTAAACAAACACCACTAATAATGGCCATTAATGCAGTGCTGTTTTAGCAGCATAGGTAGCTGTAGGGAGGCCTGATTCTCGTTCTCTGACTCACAACCTCTTTATGCGAGTTATTGAGTTTCCAGACGCGGTTGATCTGGGGTGAAATGTGGCAGTGGAAACATATCCTCCTTTTCCTGACGAGCCTGTTAGAATGTTCTAGCGAGAGACCCAGACAGACAAGAAAGAAATGATATTATGAAAGAAACAATATGCTGCCCTGTTCTGTCTCATCTATGGAGAAGGGGAAGGTTTCCTGTACACAGCAAGCCTGACATCTAGTGGCAGCGAGCCCCCCAGTGTCTGGTTTGGTGTACGGTTCTCATCATATGAAACAGTCTTTCCCTCATAGCTCTGAAATGAGTTCATCTTTTTGGGAATCATTTTGGGATGGTTACGCAGCACACTGGAAGATGATCCCGTGCATAACGGGAACTGACTGAATATTCAGAATGGAATATTACTATGGAGTCCTACTGTAAAATACACATTGTATACAGTATTTGGCTAATGTAAAAAAAACTTGCAGCTGGAACAAACTATATAATCATGAAACAGGAGGTGAGACACGGTAAAATTAAGCAGTCTTTATTCACAGTTGGTGAAGAGCATAAGCCGTTCAATGAGCAGGCACACTTAACTGACAAATTTCTCTTTTTGCAGGATGGCTGATGAGTACACAAGTGATATGCAATCTGAAGGAGTTTGAGGAGGGTGAAGAAAGGTACATCAAGTTGTGTATTTGGATAGGTTCACTCTCGTGTAGAGACTGACGAAACTGGAATAGGCAGGCAAATAACAAGCCAAACAAAGTGACTGTGCTACGCACAAACAATACCGGACAACTGAAGAGTGCACGAGGAGGAACTTAGATACACAATGGTGAGGAGTTAAACGATGAACAGCTGTGACCGAGTTAGTGTCCATGGAAACAGATGAGTGGCAGGAAATTGGACAAAGGAACACATGTGACTGAAAATAAACTAAAAGTCCATGAAAATGAAAGTATGATCAAAATAGGATCCAAACAGAACAGAACTGTAAGAGTATGGCCTTGCGCTGTAACAGATGCGGTGAAGTGGGAAAGGTGGGGGCTGGGGGGCGGATGAGGAGCCGACAAAGGAATGATGAGAGAAGCTGGTGAAGGTCTGGCAAAAGCAGGAAGGGCAGACCAAAGAGTCAATGGAGGAAGAAGCATAGAAGGAGATGATGGGTGGAGCAGCTGGGTGGTGATGACCCAGAGCTCAGCCATGACAAGTCGGTGGAGGGAGGAGCCACGGTGTTGACAGAGCCTTTGTTTGAGGATCCCAGGTTGCAGACAGAGAGCTGATGGCCTTGAACAACGAAACTGGCGCAGGAGACTGGCTTACTCGGTAGGGAACATCTAAATTTCAACTATATTACTGATCTGCCCACATTGACACTACACGATAATTGAAATTTGCTGGATAACATCCCTGTTTTCACCAGAGCGGCTGTACAGCAGAATCAAATTCTGTTGCATTATCATCCTGTTAACACCGTGAAGCTGCTTTGAAATACAATGAACTGCAAGAGGTTCAACCTGGCGCTCAGGTAGAGTTAAATATTTAAAAAGAGTTAAATAAGAATTAAAAAGCCTTTATTAGGTATGGCTTAAGTAATTTTTTTTAAATTACAAGAGCCAACATGTTTCGACCAACAATGGTCCTCATCAGGGCAAAGCAACCTGATCAGCAACCTTAGGTTGCTTTGCCCTGATGAAGACCATTGTTGGTGGAAACATGTTGGCTCTTGAGATTAAAAAAATTACTTAAGCCATACCTAATGAAGGCTTTTTAATTATTTCCTTCTCCTTCGTTTACATCTGATTGAGTGCCTTGGATCTGCCTTTTTTTGTGTCATTGGTGCTTTGAAATAATTGGACTTGTAAAAAGCGCTATATAAAAGGTGATTTTGGTTATATATTTTTTTGGAGACCAAGGCAGAGCTGAGGCAACGATCGTTGAGGTATAACTGGAGCGTCCGAGGACTAAGGCAGAGCAACCAAGGACCTAGTTGGAGCCAGAGGGAGGGCGGAGCCTGCTGGAGCCAAAAAGGGTGGAGAGCGGGAACGTTGCAAGTTTGCAGCTCATGCAGGGTGACGGCTGACCAGAGGGACGAGGGAACCTGGTGAAGCCGCAAGGCTGAGGATTTCAGGTGGAGCTGAGGGCTGGAGGAGCCAAGGCGTCACATATTGGCAAAAGAACCAAGGCAGAGAGAAGGGATCAGCAATCAGAGGTGGAGCCGAGGGATCATCACACTTAGGCTAAGCTGGTGAATGCATGGCCTGATGCTTAAACACGGCAAGGAGTCACATGGAAGACGAAGGGCTGCAGGAAAACCAGCTGAGGAAGGGCTGAAGGACTGGATGAGATCTGCAGTGGAGGTGGGAGAGTTTAGAGAGTGTCCATGTTTTTGCTGGGCAATTATGTTGTTTCTGCACTGGCTAGAACCAGTGGTGACAATAGTTCTTATGATGAAAGTCCAGGGTGGGACAAGGTTGGGAAGCACTGCTTCAGAATCCCAATCAATCAGCCTGTCCTCTGTGTCGAGCTCCACCAGAACTCCTACCGGGACGATGTTTGTCAGCTCACACCCCTGGTCAGACTTACATTGGGGCTTCGGCTCTGGGAGGATAGGGAGTGGTCACACAGGCTCCGTGTGAACAGTGGGCAGAAGCTCTCCATCTGCGGGGGCTCTGGTGTTGTTGTCTCCATGGTGGTGGTGGTGGGCTAGGCTTTGGGTCTGGCTGTGGTCAGGGTCGCGGGTAGGCGCTCACCAGACACCGGATGATGGCCCTCCGATGAAGACGAAGATGATTCGAAATTAAAACAGTATTTATTAAAGAACTCAAAATAGGCAGGCAAATAACAATCTAAACAAAGCAAGACCATGTGCTTTGCACAAACAATACTGGACAACTGAAGAGTGCACAAAGAGGAACTTAAATACACAATGGTGATGAGATAAATGATGAACATCTGTGATAATAGAGTTAGTGTCCATGCAAACATATGAGTGGCGGGAAACTGAACAAAGAAACGTGACTGAAAATAAACTAAAAGTCCATGAAAATGAAACTAGGATCAAAATAGCATCCAAATAGAACTATGAGAGAACCACTGTGCACTAATAAATTATGTTAAGTCAAAAAAAATTTGTACATCTAAATGAAAACATAAGGGTAGTTATGTAGCCACCTGTACATATATTTGATATGAAATTTACAGCCAATGCAGCCTGATAAACTTTCAAATAATTTGCAGATAATTGCTAAATAAAATGGGGAAAGGTGGGTTCACCAACAAATCTGTATATGAATCCATTTTCCATGTCCAAGGACATGAACGGCTAAGAGCTGAAATATGTAATTACGGTAATTCCATCATGCTGAGAATGCAGCATAAATGCAATATTAGTCTTTATTTAATTCTTCTTGTAAATGAAGTCAAACAGTTTTTCCATAAACAGAAGTGTGTAATATAATAAGTTAAAACATCACATCTGTGTTTGTTCTCACCCTTACATAATCTCTTTGACTGCAGGGCAAGAATTTGTCATGCCCAAACCTGAATCCTCCGCCTGGTTCATCTCCATAGAATGGACACATCCATCTCCACCAAATTACACCTCACAGATGACCATCTTTCACAAAATATTTGTGTATGTATTTTCCCTTCAATAAATTCTAAATTAAAGTAAAATATAGTCTAAACCATTTAAATGTGAATCGACATTTTCTAATCATGTTCTCTGCATTATTGTTTTTATCTCTGTGGTTGCATGCCTCCTCCTCACAATATTTATTCACTATGATGCCACAATTCCAACCAGATTATCATCCTTTTTTTACCGTAACCAAAGTTCCGCTGTTGTGCCTGGAAACTCGACTCAAACAAACACTTATGGGGAGTCGGAGAGCACGGGTGAATCAACAAGGAAAAGGGTTTTGCTAAGTTTTCTAAGAGAGAAATCTATTCCCATCTGTGGTATCAGCAGACTGGAACACAGGGGCGCCAACATCACACCCAACATTCATGCTGCTTCAAATTCCTCTTCCTGATAATGGCTCAGACTCCATTTCAAGATTTGCTTTTGTCTGTAATCTCTAGTTCCGAGAAGAAAATAAAGGCAGTTTGCTCACTCCAACACAGAGGTGTTTCATTCTCAATGTATGATTTACTGAAGTGGGCGACAGAGCCAGAAAATAATTAGCGGGAGAAATGGGATCAGGACTTGTCTTGTACCTGGACCACCCACATGAACACCAAGTGTTAATGTATCAGAGGATTGTAACCAGTTATGGGTGTGTTCAAATCCCTATCTGAAGCTGGAGCAATAATATTGATGGTTCTTTTGTCATCTGCTATTGGCTGAATTATAAAAATGGCCTCATTGGGACTTTGGGACTTGTTTTTAAAATGCATGCGTGATCGGATTTGATCCGATATATAACACACGTCAAACATGAGGAACAAATCAGAATTGATATTGTAACTGGATGCTCTTATAGTTACCAGTAATTAAATTAACATTGTTTATGTAAAGATAAACAGAATAGAAATAAAACTATGCATTAATGTGTTTATATGCACAAATGAGCAACATTTTAACTGCCAACTATTGTTTTATAAATCATTTCCATTCAGGATTATTATACACACGTCTTTGTAAATGAATCCCCTGATGTCCAACACTCAACAGCTCCTAAAGAAGACATGATGTTGATTAATGAGAAGGATTAAAAAAATACACTTATCAAGTGACGGCGTGGTCCCTAGTGCATTACGTGAACATGCTTGACACAGACCCGATTAACCTGCTGCTTTAAATATGCTATGTTTATGGCCAAGTGATGACCACGGTTCCTGGACCTCCAGAAGTGAGAAGCTCCGAGATGACACTGGATTTATGACGAGTGAGCTCTTGTTTTTTTAATAAGTGGAAAACAGAACCATGGGCCATGTTCACATATCTGGCTCGGAAAGTATTCCAGAGGCCTTCCAGCTGTTGGACACGTCCCATTCGACAAGCAATAAAGATGGTATGAAAAAACGTAAATAGCAATACCATGTGCACGACCATGCGTAATAGTTTACATGTGAGAAAGACACAAAAGGCCACAGCATTTAAAAGTGCTGTTGCACATATTAGCAGATAATGGAAAAAGTACCATCATTTATATTATTTTGTGGCCACATTCATTTAAAAACATTTATTGTTGCACAGTTCACACTTCTTAAAAGGGTTCATTCACCAAAAAATGAAAATTTGGTCATTAATTCCTCACCTTAATCTCGTTCGACACCGTAAGACCTCCGTTCATCTTCAGAACACAAATGAAGATATTTTTGTTGAAATCCGATGGCTCAGAAAGGCCTTCATTGACACCAATGTCATTTCCTCTCTGAAGACCCATAAAGGTACTGAAGACGTCGTTACAAAGCCCATCTCACTACAGTGGCTCTACAATCATTTTTTAAAGCGACAAGAATAGCTTTCATGCGCAAAAAAACAACAACTAAATAACGACTTGTATAGTGATGGCCGATTTCAAAACACAGCTTACTGAAGCTTCGGAGCGTTATGAATCAGTGTATTGATTTGTATGATTTGATCGCGATCGTGTCAAGCCGCCAAACTGCTGTAATCAGGTGACTTTGGCGATCTGAATCATGAATCGATACACTGATTCATAACGCTCTGAAGCTTCAGAAAGCTGTGTTTTGAAATCGGCCATCACGATCCAAGTCGTTATTGGGGGGGGGGGGGGGGGTTGCACACAAAAACTAATTCAAGTGGCTTCATAAAATGATTGTACAGCCACTGTAGTGAGATGGGCTTTGTAATGACGTCTTTAGTGCCTTTATGGGTCTTGAGAAGGGAAATGACATGTGTCAACGAAGGCCTTTCTGAGCCATCGGATTTCAACACTAATATCTTCATCTGTGTTCCATGATGAACAAAGGTCTTACGGGTGTCGAACGACATGAGGGAGAGGAATTAATGACAGAATTTTCATTTTTGCGTGAACTAACCCTTTAAGCTGACTGGAAAAGTGCCCAGATTTAAGATATGAAGTAAGATTGACGAATCACTGACAACCATGTAAGGACACTCATTTTGCAATCCGTGCTCTTTTGCTGGTCATTAAAATCACAATTGTGTCAGGCTGTTGCCATCCAACTGACACTCATTCAGAACAAAAGAATATTTCTGAACCTGCACTCAACTTTTTGTTTTAAAGCTATGAGCTCATGGTCCTGTTTTCCAAATTTTCTGTAATAGGTCATCTTTCTAATGGTTTACAAGCCATTGCATTGCATCAGAACATGAAATCCTTTTGATCTGTACAGACAATAATGTCTAAACAGAAGGGCATTGTAGGCTTACATTTATCGTATTGGGTTACTAGTAGTGTGGCGTTTAGTGGGCACGCTCAAGTATGCGTAAAAAACGACTAGCACAGAAACATGCCAGAGCCTTGAGTTCACCTCCACCATATATAGAAATATATAAAAGCCACTTGAAAGTCTCTTTTAGTGGGCGTTACATGACACTATTTAGCTTATTTATTCAGAGATGCTAAAAGCCATATTGCGCAATTTCTAAAACTACTTCTAGTTATATTTGGAAAATATTAAACTCAAATCAGACTCTTTGATAATCAGCTAGTTTTTAAGTGCAGTGTGAAACGTAATATTCAAATAATTTTGACTTGCATTTTTAGCAATAGCATTTTCAAATGCATACTCTAAGTCAGAATAGCGCATATGTGCATTGGCTCACTGTACACTAGAGTTTAGATTCTCTGCCCGAGCCCGAACCCGAACCTGACCCGAACCGACCCGCGGGCCGGGTCGGGCTGAGATTTCCCTGCACTTTCCTCGGGTCGGGTTGGGCCGGGCCCGTGATCAAGCGTTTTTTTTTTTTTTTAATCATTAGCCTACTTTACTAGTCTAATTGGGTGGGCAGAAAGCTATGCTATAATCAGCAATTATATATATTTAGCAAAGTAAGAACTAATACAACAACTAAGAAACAAATGTGTAGGCTACAAAGCTGCACAAGTCAGGATTAGTGTAAAAATGCGTGTTAAACTCACAGCTCGAGCAGTGATGGAGCGCAGCATTATAAACAGAAACGCTCTGAGTCAAGAGCTGCTCGTGAACACTGCACTTTGCTTAATTAAATATCTTCGAATCGTTTCGTTTAAAAGTGGTCATTTAAAGCTTTCTATACGCATATTTCTCATGTCTGTGAGGCAAGTATAGCCTGCTGAGTTTCGCTTTATTAATGAGACGCGCGCTCCAGTGCATGAGGAATGAAAGCGATCACTCCCACGACTTCACCTCATAATTTTATTCTGCTATTTGCTTTTTATTTATTAAATCCAGGCAATTGGTCTAAGAAACCTTTTTTAAAATTAAGATACAATTTAAACAAAACGAAAAAAATGATTTCAACAAAACAAAACTTAATATTAAACTAAATATAACCACCAAAATCATTTCTGACCCACTCGCATCTTTTCACTTATCATAATCAGATGAAACATGTAAAAATAATATTATAATATTTAAACATAAATATGAAGGAAAAAACACATTGTTTAATGGCAACAACAAAGTAAGCTACAGATAAATGTCTGAGCTGGATTTGAGCAAACATCAGTTTACCGGTGAGCGGATCATGAGCGCGCGCCTGCGGATTATTGAGCGGAGTCAAGTCAGCTTTATTTATAGTCTATAGCGCTTTTACAATGATGATTGTTTCAAAGCAGCTTCAAAGTGTTAAACATGACAATATTGCAACAAAATGTTATTCGGCTGTACAGTCGCTGTGGAGAAAACTGAAAACTAAATGTAGTTTTATCATGAGCCTCACCAGTCCGTTTCGCTGCGCTTTGCTCATTACAGGCTCGTTCTCATCAAACGCCCACGTATTGAACAATGGTCGGGTTTAAATCGGGCTCGGGCTCATAATTACAGTTAATGTCTCGGGCCGGGCCGGGCTCGGACACATCGTGCACGGGCTCGGGTAGGGTCGGGCTTGATTTTTTGAGCCCGATCTAACCTCTACTGTACACCCAAATAGGTTGGCAAAACTCAAAAAAACTTTGTCAATCAGTTAAATACTTAACTGGCAGTTTTTTTATTTTGTACTCTTACATTTTGATTGTTCTTACCTAGAACAATTGATCTCATACAGCACCATACTCCAGTAATATTAAATATTAATACTAGTAATATTAAAGTAAGCTAATTCATAAATTTCACTTAAAATTATCATGTTAAATATTTTTAAAAGTGGAAACTTGGCAAGCTTTCACAAGCTAATTCGGTAAATGCTAACTTGTTAATTGGTAAAACAATGTCTTGATAGAATTAGCTTAGCATAATAGCAAAGACAAAATACAACATTTAACATATATGTTCTTAAAGGGGATGTCTAGTATGGCGCTGTATGAGATTATAAAGGTTATAATTTCTTGTATGGGCACTTGTCCCGGATGAGAGTGTGCACATCAACCAGAGCGAGAGCAACGAATCCTGAAAGAGTGTCCAACACATTTTTTGAAACTTTGGCCTTGTTTAGCATGAAAATCAACTCTTTAACATCAACGAGCTTCTTTCTGTTTACAAAAGCCGTCGGCAGCGCTGTCGTTTTGTTTTTAGACAACGAAATCAACAATGTCACTAAAGAAGTGTGTTTCTGGTTGTGAGGGAAAGGTAACTATTCAACTTCCCAAATAATCCAGCGTTAAGGAAAGTGGATGCAGTTTGATTTTCCGAAGCAGCAACAGAGTTCTGCAAGTGTGTGTGCTTGTTCCTAGCATTTCCGTGAGGAAGGTTTTATAAACACGACCCAAGTCGACGTTGGATTTGATTTTGTGGATTGTTTGAAATGAAAGATGGAGCGGTCCCAGTGCTATATACCAGTTACGAGTGGAAACTACAGGCGGTGATTGAAGCTGCATCAAATGCCTTTGTTTTGTTGGCAAGTGCATAAAATGTATTCAACACAAAAGTATAGTGAATCAAGTTATCCAGGGATAATGCCATGACATATTGTGTGTGCTCGTGAATCTTTAGCTTCGCCCACTGCACACCTGCACAAGCTCGGCTGTTTCCGGAAAGAATCGATACAGCATATCTGTCTTTTATAAATCTGATAAAACTAAAGACTCTTCAGCGAAATTAAGGATGCAACACTACTCTATAAATACTCAAAATTAACATGAGATAGGTAGAAACTGTGTGTTATGTCCCCTTTAAGCCAAGCTCACGGTCCACTCGTCACCATGATGGTAGTTTTGTGAACTCAAAAGTAAGATCTATATACTCATTTTAATTTAACTAATTTTATTCTACTCAGACCAATTAATTATTTTGAGCATTAGGATTTACAGTGCTGTAAATGTGTTCTACTGTAACAGGAGGTTTTATAAGATGCCAGATTAGAATGACTCAGGCCTGTTTGGTCTATCATCACTCATCCAAACCTGCAGGCTTAGACTGCGTCTGGATGTCATAACCCCTAATCAGCCTCGCCAAACCTCAGAGCAAGCTCTTCAAAACATGGCCGTACCTCGAGCGTCGCTCTACTCATCTCCTGCTATCATTCACCCCACGTTTCTGTCGACACGCACCAATTAGATGCTATTACAATCCGTCATAACATGTATCTGCAGACACGCGATTTTGAAAAACATCCCAAGGAAACTTAAATTAAGTGCACACCGACCTCTGATTTTCATTCCTTAGATACAGTATTGATTTTAACCTTGTTTCATGTCCTGCTTCTCACCAAGACCTCTACAGCTGTGATTTACAGTTGTGTGTTTTGTGAGTTGCCATCACTAGTTTGGCTCAAATCCCCATACAGCAGGTCAAACTCAGCAAGTTTATGCAAAATCACAGGACCAGGAGTACAACCGCAGTTTTGTCAGTACCTTCCAGTACAAATATCAAAGTATTCTTAAAGGGATCCCCTGGTGTTGAGACTTGTATGGCTTAATATAACATAAATTATGTCTCTTACTGAATTATGTAGTAGAAAACCCATGAAAGATCTACGTTATTTTAAAAAATCGATTTTATATTTGGACCATGGGCGGCGCCATTTTGTTTGTGTTCTAGGTTGATGACGTAGATTGGTTGAACTCCTCAATCAGCTGGCATTACCCGTAGCTATTTTTACCACAACGCAACTCGAAAATTGTTTCAGAGTTAAACAAAACCAATGAATTGCTTTGTAATTGTACTTAAAACACACTCAAACATACATGTGCACACAAACTCACCTACACGAGTCACAAACAGATCGGCGGCCGGGCACACACACCTGACAGACTGCGCTGTCTCAATCGAGATGTTGGGCTGCTCAGTCTCCACGACAGGGGCTGAATCCGAAATCGACCCCCTATACCTTGAAATAGGGCATTATTTGAAGGGACGGCCATTTGTAGTGTTGTCCGACACCATAGGGACATGTTCGAGTGCAGTCATTCAGTCTCACGTTCACCGCAATAACGAGTGTACAGCCGATTTACACACAACAGCTGTCCGACTTCACGCACTCGATCGTCTTCATTCACTCCTTCAAGTTGTATTAGTGAACAAAAGTAGCGAAAGTAATTTGTGTCTTAAAAGTGAAAATTTAAAGATTGAGGTTAATTCACTTAGCGTGCTCAAACTTTAATGCACAAACCAATCCCATGCATCATCACCAAAACATCCTGCCTCTCTTCCTCACGTTAACTTATCCCATCATCCTACCTAGATATTTCCCTCTGCTGGATACATTAGGCATTACAGTTAATCTACTGCATATCGTCTATCTATGATATCAACACTGGGAATAGTGATGTATGCGCGCACGCAGTGCGTGTGTGTTCGCGCCGATCTGTTGGTGTGTGTGTGTGTGTGTGTGTGTGTGTGTGTGTGTGTGTGTTCGCGCCGATCTGTTGGGGTGTGTGTGAGTGTGTGAGCGAGAGAGTTTGTGTCCACACATATGTTTGGGTGCGTGAAGTCGGACAGCTGTTGTAAATCAGCTGTACACTGCGGTGCAACGTGAGACTGAATGACTGCACTCGAACATGTCCACTATGATGTCGGACAACACTACAAATGGCCGCCCCTTCAAATAATGCCCTATTTCAGGGTATAGGGGGTCGATTTCGGATTCAGCCCCTGTCATGGAGACTGAGCAGCCCAACATCTCGATTGAGACAACGTAGTCTGTCAGGTGTGTGTGCCCGGCCGCCGATCTGTTTGTGTAGGTGAGTTTGTGTGCACATGTATGTTTGAGTGTGTTTTAAGTACAATTACAAAGCAATTCATTGGTTTTGTTTAACTCTGAAACAATTTTCGAGTTGCGTTGTGGTAAAAATAGCTACGGGTAATGCCAGCTGATTGAGGAGTTCAACCACTCTACGTCATCAACCTAGAACGCAAACAAAATGGCGCCGCCCATGGTGCAAATATAAAATCGATTTTTTAAATAACGTAGATCTTTCATGGGTTTTCTACTACATAATTCAGTAAGAGACATCATTTATGTTATATTAAGCCATACAAGTCTCAACACCAGGGGATCCCTTTAAATCAAATTACATTTAATTGAGAAGCAAAATGCCTTAAGAAATTAAGCATTATCTTTCGATAAATGCAATATTAAGAGTTTTTGCTGAAAACAAGAAAAAATATCTGCCAATTAGGTAAGAAAAATTCTTATTTTCCATATTAACTAGCGATCACAATCACACCAGCCACAAATTAAGCGAATAAATGAATAAATGCACGCACTATTCACGTTTAATTGGACGCTTGAACATTGAGTTTACTCACCTCATTAGCGGGAGAAAGTCGCTTCATTCATGCGTGACATTCACTACTACACCAGACACAAATTTGCATCATGGGAGGGGCTTCTGCCCCTCCTCTCGTTGAGAAATGGCTGCCATGGATTGTTGTAAAATACAGTGAATAAGCTCAAATTGCAGGCTTTAACTAGCTTGTAGTCTCAATAGGGTGAATTCAGGGTGAGATGAACTTTTTCCAAGTCATCTCAATGGCAAAAAGTGTCCCAATCACCCTGAAATCACCCCTATGCATAGCTATAATTGATTAAAGAGCGTTTTTTTTTACAACTTACCAGATTGTCTGACCTCCTCACTCAATTTCTTCCAAGCAAGATCTTTTTTTATTCCTGTTTCTATAAAGTAAGATGTACTCCGGGTCTCCACATAGGATTTTTTCCTCATTGTTGTCACTAGAGCAAGCTCCTGGTTGGTTAAAACGCGCCACGAATGTCTGCATTTTGCGCGTCAAACGCTCAATTCCCGTCTTTTGCGCAGAATGTCTATTCGCGTCTTTGCATTGACATGTAAATCACTCATCACTCACGCTTATCGCTTCAATTGCGTGGTGTGAACACTCCATTCGTTTTTTTTCCTGATACGGCAGATTTTTTTTATTATCTTGGTTTAAGCATAAACTTAATTTACATTAGATTTTTTTAATAAAACATAGTAAATGTTTTTTATGGTTTTCATCACAGACCACTCATGGACCTCCAGAAACCAGCTTGTGGACTTCAGGGTCAGGGCGTGCGTCTCGCTTGGGGTATATTACGAGGTAAGCACTTAAGACCTTCATCCCACATTAACAATTGTTGTAGAAAAAGCCCTTGGTCCCTGACATCTAATGAGGTGTTTGTAAATTCTCCATGGCCCTTTCATTTTGTGTGAATGTTCTGAAAGGTCAGCCTTCCCATGCTCTCAGTTTCATGTGCAGCTCAGATGTTTGAAGTGAGCCATCGAAAGGAAATTCCACAGAGCACATAATTCTGTAAAATCTGGCGGACCGCAAATGTGGCATCCCGTAGTTGGGAATCAGATGTAAATCTTTAAAGCTTGGGGTGGAGCTTTAAATGATTCGGAGAACCTTCCTTCGGGGAGGATGTACCTCAACAGACATGAACCAAACCTCACACACATGCTCTCTAAAGTTTCTAGAGCATGCAAACTTTTTTTCTTTTTCTTTTTTTTTACTTGCTTTTGAAGTAAAAGCTTGAAGCCAGCCCTGAACTAGTAAAATAGGAAGTAAATTAATGTCTTTAATTTATTTTTGGTGAGTTTCTTCATCAGGATGTACTAACGCCCGTTTCACACATACTTCGTCTGCAGTGCGTGTGCGGTGCATGTTGCGTTGCAGGATTCGCACGCCCTGTTGTGCTTTCACATATGCTGCGTTTGCAGTCCGCAACTGATCCGCTGTCGTATTCCACAAACACAGCATTTATTAATTATTAATAACTTTATCCAAAAGTTGTTACTGAACATGGCTCGTCAGAATTGCAATTCTCTTTGTTTACTCTTTCACAG
Organism: Pseudorasbora parva; assembly: GCF_024679245.1. Taxonomy (NCBI): domain Eukaryota; kingdom Metazoa; phylum Chordata; class Actinopteri; order Cypriniformes; family Gobionidae; genus Pseudorasbora; species Pseudorasbora parva. Next base: position 41,635,512 of record NC_090186.1, on the reverse strand, counting down.
AAGTAAGGTTAACATACTAGCCTACATTTATTCAGTTCATTAATTCATATTTATATACTTTAGATTTAGCTAACATAAGTGGTAAAACATTTAAACATAGGTTATAGCCTAAAATCATAAACATTTTAAATTAGAAACTTACAATAGTCTATTCAAAAACAGCCGACTCTCATCGATTCTTTCGTTTTTAAACCCTTTTAAAAGAAATCCTGCAGGTCAAAAAGAACTTTACTTTTCACCTCCAAGGCACTTTTTTTTAACCTAAATGCCAGGTAAGGTGTCTTTTTGTTGCTTTACTTGAGAAAAAAAAAAAGCCATGTGTTGACTTTGAAACAAGAGTATATTTTAAATGATATGCATCTGTGGTAAAATTACTAGATTTTCACGTCAGTACATGTTTATTTTAATGCGAACAATGTTCTATCATTTTAATGCAGCAGTGCAGCACAGCAAAAAATAGACTCGGTATGGAAATGATCGCCGCACTGCTGCAGACGCAACGCACCTGGAACGGACCGCATCCGCTTGCAGTGTGAAAGCTGTAATCCGTTAACATGGGTACGAAAAAAATACGCACCGCACACGCACTGCAGACGGAGCATGTGTGAAATGGGCGTAAGAACTGAGCTACTGCTGTGCTGAACTAAAGTTATTCAGGTGCTCATTTAATCACATCGGTGTGTACGTCAATTAATTGGTAAAAACGCAAATATGGCTTCAAAAACAAAAGGTTGCCATTTTGAATGTTGGTGCAGCCTTGTTCAGACTGTAAGTTCAAATCCAATTTTTGTTCATATCTGATTGTACTTATTTAGCAAGTGTGAACAGCTAAAAAACACAAATTGGATTTTTACAAATCTGTTTCAAGAAACATTCATATGGCTACATGTCAGTTCAAATAAGATTATTAATGTAGCTAATTGAAATCTGATCTAAATGATTGACTGCCCACTCTGTTTTGATCCGATTCATTTTCCAGAATATGTGCACTGGTTTCTATGGCAATGACATTGGGTTCGAATGCCTACGCCAAAAACAACAACACAGAAGGGTTTGCAATAGAGATGTATTCAATATTGAATACATCTCTATTGCAAACCCTTCTATGTATGTATGTATGTATGTATATATGTATATATATATATATATATATATATATATATATATATATATATATATATATACACACACACACACACACACACACACACACAGGTATATTTACATTACATTTAGGAGACGCTTTTATCCAAAGCGACTTACAAAAAGGGAATATAAATGTATATATAAATAAATGTATATAGTGCTGTGGCACTGGACTATACGTCTTATGAGTCAGTGACAGAATCGTACAGTATGAGATTGACTTGCGTGGCTTTATTCCCTGCTGCCGGTCTCAAAATTCAAAGAGGTGTATATCAGGCCGACAAGCAGTGTATTGTGATTGTTTCGTCCCCCGTCCGGCAATTTCAAGCCAAACGTTTGCGCCAGACACTGGAAAATGTACAATACACAAATTGATTCCATGTTGAGTCAGGTTTCTTGTTCATAGCCACAAGCTTGTGCGTGTGTATTTTTGTAAGAAAGTGAAAAGCAAGTAACCCTCTATGTGGTTCTCAGCTATTTAGCTGCTGCTTATCCAAAGCTTAGCCAAGAAATATACTTTACACTAAAGTGTACAAGTGTGCAAGGCCTTGGGGTCTACACATTTTTATCTATTTTTTGGAAAATATTTATACTTTTGATACATTAAAATGATCAAAAGTGACAATAAAGACATTTATAATGCAGGGTTTTTCCTACATTGAAATTTTTTTGGCGAAGCCTTATTTGATGAATTACCCTACTGTGATTTATAAATTGATGTAGATTACTAATGCACGTGAGTGACAGGGCGCACGTTAACTGAGTGACAGAAAACGAACAGAGAGCCCGCGCGCGCACTCTCTGTCTTCAAAACGATCACCATCTGAGCTCTCACTTGCACATATCAATCAAAATCAACAGAACTGACACAATGGTAAAAGGTCGGAAGACTGACTCCATGTTCCGTGTGGCGCGTTCGCACTGCTGGATGTGAATTGTGTTCAAAAAACGCACTTCTTTTGACATACGTTTTGCGCACGCAGCTGACATAAACCATACTTTCAAATAAACTGAAAAATATCCTTATGTAATGTTTTCTGTGTTGACAAATCTTTGGCGTTGTTTTAACCGTCTGGGTTCACATATAACGCGTCCGCTTTTGTCCGATTCGCGAACTCATTTGAACCGATTCATTTGAATTAATTGATCCAACACTGAACTCACGAATCAGTGTGCAATCATTTACTCACAACACCTCTGAAATGAGAATGCAAGTGCTTAACCCATTAAACAAGAGGGGTTAGTAAGAATTAGTTTTAATAATCCACAGTATTTTCATGTATTTATTTTGAGCATTTATAATGATAATGTGTAGTAAATTACCAAAACAAGGGAAGTTGTTGATAGCCAATAGTTTTATTAAATTGTAATGGTAGAGAATTAAACTATTTGTTAATACATTTTTAATGCTACTTTTTAATAATTATTGCCAGACCAATTAATCGGTAAACCATGCAAACTGTGTAAAAACGAGGAACTAAAGAAACAAACATCAAGACCATACATAATGAGATATCAAAATTAGATGAGGTCAGCATCTAATTCAGCAAAATGAAAAAATTTGCATTTATTGTACATTTATTGTCAGTATTGGGCTCACAGATCACACGGGTAGGTACGTTTACTGTTGGTGTGTGTGCGCGCGTATATGCGTGTGTGTGTGGATGACCATGTCTGGTCAGCCACCACCGAAGACCATTTCTGACCCTGGAAAAACCCTGATAATGTTACAAAATATTTTTATTTCAAATATAATGCTGAACTTTTCTGTCAGCTTTGACATTAAATAAATAAATTACATTATAAAATTCAAATATATCCAAGTAAAAAACAATAAATTTGTGTAAATTGTAATATTTCATAATATAAACGTTTTGATCGAATAAATGCAGCCTTGACAAGCATAAGAAACTTCTTTCAAAAACATTTAAAACTCTTACCGTCCCCAAAATTTTGAATGGTAGTGTACTTAAGGGTTTAGTTTACCCAAAAATGAAAACTACCATATAATTTACTCGCCCCCAAACCATTCTAGGTTTATATGACTTTCATTTTTCAGCCAAACACAATCAGAGTTATATTAAAAAAATAACCCGGCTCTTCCAAGCTTTATAATAGAAGTGAGTGGTACCCTATTCTAGAGCCCCCAAAAAAGCACATCCATCCATCCACACTGCTCCAGGGGATTAATAAAGGCCTTCCTGAAGTGAAGCAATGGCTTGAGGGTGAGTAAATTATGGAACGGTTTCATTTTTGGCTGAACTAACCCTTTAACATGCTTTCTAACTCTACTTTGGCAGTAACAATTGCCAATACTCAAGGGGGTGATCAAGTTTCCTTCACACATTTGTGCCATTAAACAGTTTAACTAGCGTTTACTTCTCTTCAGACTGTTACTGAAAGTAGCTGACAGAAGAAAGTTTAGCTAATTAGCGGCAACTTGTGTTACATCATGTATTTGAGCTTGCATTGCTAAAAGTATTTACATTCACTTGCATGCAAGAGTATGTTTTATGCCTCAGATATCTTGCTTAAAGGCTCAATGAAACGAGCTGAAATTAGAAACCCTCCTGTTTTGAACTCAACCCCTTCTGGGATTTGAACCTATGACCTTTGAGCTTCCAGCCCTGATCTTTAACCACTGAGCTACCACCACCCACAAGCTCCGCAGTGATCTCAGCTCTTGACATACTGTATTGGGTTACAGCTTCTTGTTCAAATAAGCAAGAGGTCAGATTGGTAGAGCGCTCAACCAATCAATCACTGACAGCATTGAGCATTTGGAGCTCAGACTGTTTCAATTTGAACCATCATGAAAAATCAAATGAAAGGGCCACTCATTGGTGGAGTAAATCTCTTTTAGTGCTCTCAGAATAAACTATCACTCAAATATGTGACGAGGATTAAAAGCAAGAGCTTAAAAGGCTGTTTTTCTTTCAGTCATTTCTAGTGTAAGCATGCAAGCCTGAGACGTCGGGGAGAGTTTCAAGATTTATTGTTCGATCGCTTAAAATAATAACAGTTGTATATTTGCTTTTCTTAAGATCCGTGAAACCCAGATTTACTTCCAAAATCATTCCATGCCAAATGTCTCAGACATCTGAGTGGAAGACAAGATACCAAAGCAATTCTCAGAAAGAGAGATGATCACAAACAAATGCTGGGATATTTTTCAGAAATTTTCAAAGAAAATTTGGTCTGTGTTGAGTTCTTTGCCTATCACCCCAGGAATGTTTCATGAAAGACCAAATTAAGAGAAAGTCTAAAAGACAGCGCAGAGTGAAATATTATTGCTCAGAGTTTGCTCTTGCAAAACTCACAAGGGCTTGATTGAGTTCTCAGTCAAATTAAAGCATCAACTTACGTGTCTTGTTTTACTGTACTTGTCAGAAGCATACTAGACATCAATACTTGAACCAAATACTGGAGAGAAATACAATAATGTTCAGTGCTGCATCTCTTGAAGCATCTTCAGTATTCGTTGTCATTTTCAAATGTCTCTTTGTGAGACACGGTGGCGCTTCCAGAAAACCACTGTTGTCTGGTTTTGATTATGTCCTTCTTGTTTTCAGTAAATCTACAAGTAAATGCTTCTGCTGAGTTGGGTTTGAACTCTTCATGGGTCAGTGAAGAGTCATGGAACTACATCCGGTAACATCTCTAAACTACAGACAGTGCAAGAAACAACCAATCTATAAGCACAAACAGAAAAGATATTAATAACATGATAAGCATGACATATCCTTTTATTTGACATGCTTGAGACTCATCACAATCATTTTTTAACGTTAACACCTAAGTTAAGAAAACACACACACACAAAAAAGTAATAATAGTGCCAAGTTGCATTTAAATGAAGGATTACTCTGTAATTATTTTCTCATTATGATTCTCATGTCATTCTAAACTGACTCGTTAAGGATAATCGTCAAGAGCCTGCCCAGGTGCACATCGTTCTCCCGATGAGTCTAGGCCACACCCACCGGTCGGCAACACCAATAGTAACAGGAGACCCGTCACAGTATGCTGTTATGATTTCTATGAAACAAAGTTGCCTTGGCATTGCCCTTTAGTTGCTAGGGTGCTCTGGGTGGTTGCTATGGTGGTGCTCGGATATGGCTAGGCAGCGGTATAAGGTGTTTAGATGAATAAATCAGACAGACAGACAGATAATAGAGCTCACTTCTAATGGTTGAATATCCAAGGGCTGTAAATATTCCAACAAAATTCTCTTTTTGCGTTTCCTGGAAAAATAAAAGCTTGGATCGACATGAAAGTGAGTAAATGATGAAAGAATTTTCATTTTTGGCTAAGCTACACCTTTAAGGTTTCCTCAGCAACACGTCTGTTGCACACTATTACTCACTGATGTCAGATGCACATCTGTAAGTAGCCAAAACCAAACCTCTAACAGAGGTCTTGCATAATGTAAGCAACTCTTTCAAATGGGTTGTAAACTGCACCGGTCAAGAGAAATTCCCCAGGGGGATCAGTGTTCATTCATCACTGACATTCTTTCATTCCCATCTCGGCCACTCATGTATGACGCAGCGTATTTCCAGACTAACCGAGGCCGTCCACGGATAGACTGAGTGTCTGAGAATTCATAAACTAGCCAAATTTAGCATGTTCAGGATCAGTTAGTGGACTACTCGCCATGGATTCCTAAAGCAGGCACTCTTTAGGAGCAGGAAACAGACCCCTGAGGGGTTTGCCCTCTTCTGCCCTCTCCAAGGAGAGCTGCATTTTTTTCCAGCAGAGGCACGTCTGAGACCTCTTAAATATTACCCTTTTTCCCCCCTGTCTTTGGGTCTTACTATAAATCAAGCCTGACTTGTCATGGTTACATCATTTCTGAGCAAAATGATAGTCAGAGATGATCTTGGACCTCCTCCTGAAAGGAGCCCTTATAGACAAAGAAACAAAACAAAAACAAAAAATGTATGCTCAATTAGATTTCTACATGTTCTGGAGACAATGGGAGTGCTATTTGCCTGCAGAAACTCACAGCTGGCTTTTTTTTTTTTTTTATAATTTTTTTATTGCTATGTGGTTTCTAGGGTGTTCTGTATTTACAGTCTCATTTAAAGTCCCAGTAAAGGCAATTCTGAGATTTGTTTCTAAACACATTATAAATGTTAGAAATGTATTGCTGAAACACGTTACAAAGACTGTGTAGTACTGAATTGTGGGGTTAAGCCATTAAACGTTTTTTCACCATTTCTGTGTTCAGGATTTTTGGGCAGGGCTAAAACGGTGGCTTGATGACACGCTGGAGGCATTGAGCCTGGCCCCTTCCCTAACATTATCATAACTAGAGCACATTCGCTCGCTCAAACGCAAGTTACTGTCAGTACCGTTAGTACTACAGCCTAAAGTTTGCTAGATGCAGGGCCCTATAATTTCCGCGATCACTGAATCACGGACGGAATCGCGGAATTGGCATATTAACGCGGGATTTGCATATTAACACAGAATCTAGAGTCAACGCAGATTTTCCCAGAATTTTACATATTTGTAATGAAATTCTGATTTGTGTGGGAGCAGAACGTATGTCTGAGGAAAATGCAGACCGGGGGAAGCAAATCTTGGCGACACAACCCCTCCCGTCATTTCAGCTCACCCTTCAAAACAATGACAGTATAGTCAGCGAAAAAGTTAAGAAACCCGACGATATAGGCGGTTTCACACTGCACGCGCAGGCAGTGCAGGCAGCGCAGAAGCTTTGCGTATGTAGAGCGGGAGCCGCGCGGCCGTTGTGCTCAGGCAGCATTGGTCGCGCGCAGCTGAACCGCGGCTCATGTATTGCAAATACAGACAAATATTGTCCATTCGGTCAAGTTTTCCGGTGGTCTGCTCGACCCATGTCATTCTCGTGCTTTGATTTATGATAGGCACATTAGGCAGCATATCTGCTGCAAATGCGGCCGTGTTCCCCTCTGTTCCAAACATATGCATATAACATGTGGTATATGGGTAGTTTAGATGATAAAAGTAACCTTAAAGTTAAGATAAGCCTCTAGTTTTAATCATTTAAAGGGGCCTTTGAAGTTGGGAAAAAAAACATTTGCCAGTGTTATGTTTTCGTGTATTTAATTTTTTGTTTTTCACAGCTCTGGATATCATAATGGTGAATGTTAAACCCACAAAACATTTCACTACATGATTTCATGGTGAAATGTGTTATTTTTTCATATTATTTTTCAGCTTTAAATGTTTTACTTAATAGTACTGTGTGTAAAAGATGATTTATGATTTTTTTTTTTTGAGTTCTTTATACATTTTTTTACTTGAAAGAAAAAGCTAATGGAGCACTTTCATTTTAACTTATATAAACTAATATAATGTATTTTACTGGAAAGTTTAAAGCTCATAACCATTCATATTTGAAGTGCAGTGTTATGTTGCATCATGCAGTCTTTGTCCTAAAAAGTAAATGTGATGTTTGTTACCTCAAAAAATTTGAGGTCACTCCTATTTTATGTTTTATGTTCTATTATTATACCATTAAAAGCACACTCTTTTTTTATTAAAATAACAGTAAAGGGTAAAAAAAAACAAATATTCCCAAAAATTAAAACGGAAAAAACGGAATTTGGGGAAAAATAAAACAGAATTTGGGAAAAAATAAAACGGATTTTATAGGGCCCTATAGATGGTAGATTGTTACTGTGAATGACGACATACTGACCATTGCAAGATGGCGGGTCGCTGGCGTGTCTGGAGCGGTCGAATGTGGAATCTACATATACATATCTATGGCTTTAGCCAAGCAGCATGTTGTGATCTACGCATTGTCTTACGCTGTGTTTGAGCTTGTTCAATATAACCTATCTAAATAAAGATATGAAATCTAATAGAGCTCTTCTAATATGTCAGCAAATATAAAAGCACTTAAGTGATATTCCCTACATCAGGGGTCTCAAACTCAATTTACCCGGGGGCCGCTGGAGGTAGACTCTGGGTCAGGCTGGGCCGCATCAAGTATTACACAAAAAAACAAAAGCACAACTGATCCAATCTTCTCAATCTTTATCATCATGAGTTCTTCAACATTAATGTTTCTTCTGAACATGAACTGTTCTTCTGAATTTGAACATTCCTTTCTGAACATGAATGGTTCATATAGGCTTCTCTCAGTTTTTTTTTTTAATATAGCCTATAGAAATTAAATCATTATGTAATACTGAAAAATGTTATTTAAAATAATAGACTACTTCAAAGCAAGGCCATAACCAGGTCAAACAGAACAGTGAACAAAATTCTAGGTCTAATTATAGTTAAAATACCTAAAAGTTAAAAGAATCTATTTGAGACTATTTGCAAACAATATTTGCATTAAAGGTCCCGTTCTTCGCGATTCCATCTTTCAAACTTTAGTTAGTGTGAAATGTTGCTGTTAGAGCATAAATAATACCTGTAAAATATTAAAGCTCAAAGTTCAATGCCAAGCGAGATATTTTATTTAACAGAAGTTCCCCTTCAAAGCCTACAGCGAACGGCCGGTTTGGACTACACCGCTGCACTTTCTGCTGTGATGACGTCACTAGAACCGTTTGTTGACTAACCCTCCGCCCACAAGAACACGCAAAATAGGGGGCGTGGTCTCGTTGCTTTCCCACGTGGAGAAGAGCGCGTATTCAGCGCTTGCATCGCCCCGTTATGGCAAGAGGCGGGACCTTTCCGGGCAAAGTGCGCTAAGCTGCTGTCCAATCACAACACAGGAAGCGCTGGCCCAATCAGAACTCGTTACGTGTTTCTGAAGGAGGGACCTCATAGAACAAGGAAATCATCAGGCCGTTTTTAGGAGAGAGGAAACAGCGCTGTACAGATAAGAAAATTGTGTGAAAAATACTGTTTTTTTACACGCGAAACATGAACTCATATTATATTGCACACTGTAAACACAATCAAAGCTTCGAAAACACGTGAAGAACGGGACCTTTAAGCCCACCCACCGACTCTATACACAATGGGATTGGCCTGACCAGAGTTTAGTTTTTCTAGCTTGCAAGCCAACAGAGAGTTGCTAGGTAACCCTGCCTGCAATTTAGATTTGTGTGTCTAGATTTCAAGGCTAGTGTACCGTGATATTTTCTATCAAGGCTAGTGTACCGTGTATAGCTGATACTTCAGCTATTTTCACTACATGAAAATTTAATACCGCCACATGCCTAGTTGCAAGGTGTTCTGGCTTACTGCAAGGATGTCATGGTGGATTGCTAGAGAGTGAGCAATAAGGCATCATACTGATGGGGCATTTAAAAGTTTAGGAGTGACATGCATGCAGAGTTATTTTGACATCAGTGGTATTTATGAGACATAGTGGGCCCCAATTGAGATATAAACATATTTTATCATCATATTAAAATAAACATTATCATAGCAGCAGCTTTACAACAAAGAATGACGTAATGCCAGGCTTTGTTCACAATTTCCAGTGCAGACGCAGCTGTAAGAGTCGCAATGTGGGTCATTCCCGATGCTCTCAGTTTTTGGACCCCCAGACAAAAGGTACGCGCGGGCGTTCTTTGTTTAAATAAAATCTCTGGGTGGGATGACAACTCCAGACGGTTTTTCCATGACTCCCCATGAGAGAGTAAGCTGCCATTGCCAGAAGAATACATCATCACAGTGGGCCAGTACAAGGTTATGTTTGCTTGTTTGTCTGAAACAAATGAGAACTTTCCTACTGGCTACTCTGATCAATGACATCATCTCAGTGATGCCGCCAAATCTCCAAATTGCCCAAGCCATGAGGACTAATCTAATTTGTACACGATAATGAATGTAAGCTATGAAAATGTTCGTGCAAGAGTTGTGATAACTTGTTAATGTATTCCGGCTGAAATATAAGAAGGAACCTGCGCCCCTTCATAGGCTCATGGTCTCACTGGCTTTATGTAAGATTTCACAGCAAATTACTGAAATGGGAAAACACCACAGCATTAGTAGCAATAGTTATGGCCCATTAAAGCAGTTAATAATTCCCATCAATAACAATCCATCCAGTCCGGAATTCAACAGCCATAAATCCACTATTGTCTTCAATAAAACACGGGAAAAAAACAGTAGGAAAACAAAAGTCAGCAGCTCTGAGCAACTACACAAAACTATACAAATCACATCCTGTCTATGGTCAGTGAAAAAGGAGAGTTGTTTAAAAGGCAGAGTAATAAGTTGCACTATAAAGACAAAAGATTGACCTAAAAAAACATTGCACAATGAGACCAAAGTGTGCTTGCATGTTGGTGTTTTTTGCTACTGTACCAGTAACGGTATTAGTACTCCAGGGGGCGATAGATCCATTCAAATGTCTGAAAGTGTTAGACATCATATTTGGGAATCATCAGGTTTTATTCACTAAGTTGGCAGTGGAAATCTTCCATGACATTCACAGAGAACCCTAGAACAATAATGAGTTAAACACGCGGTGTCCTGCTGACATCATTACAGATACTCTTACTGTACTCTGTTTCACTCATTAAATCTATAACATTAACACGCTCTTTCAGAAAGGGTGGCTGCGTTTATATGCATGTTGATTTTATGACCTTCTCAGCAAAAATGAATTCTATAATGGCCATCACTCACACTGACAGCTTTAAGACTTAAAAGTTAGAGATTTGAACAAATCATTCATCAAATTAGGTGGCTTGTCAAAGAAGTGTTCTTTATATTTTGTTGTTTTTTTCTGTATTTTCTGTAGGCAGACAATAAAAACTAGTGCAAAAAGTATGGAAAAATCTCAATCTGAGACAGCAAAACAGACTTCACTATAACAACAAATAGCCTAACTCCTAGGGGTGGGCGATATCTCGATATTTAAAATATATCGAGATATTTTTTCAACTCGATATGGATTTGGACATATCGTATATATCGATATATTGTTTATATTTAATTCTGATTCCGCCACTTTGCTTGTTTGCCTTCCCTGTGCTGTGCTCGCTCCGCGCTCGCGCGCCTCCCGCCTCATTGCTTTTGTTCCCCCTCCCCTCGCGTGTCGTCTCAGTGCACACGGCGGCGTCCGCAACCAGGTGAGGATTAGCTATCATGTTGAGAAGCGTGCGCGTTGTTCAGGACTCAGTTAAGAGACCATGTTTTCCTTCTAACACAACTGCTTGCTAAAATTTATAAAGAAATATTAATGTTCATCATAGTTCAAATCGCACGTTTCACCCACAGTCAGGTGATTGACACTGGTGCGAGACGCACTCTCAGTCGCGATCATGCCAGTTTATGATTTGTGTCTAACTGATCGCATGGTTTTCGGTTAAAATGTCAAAATGATCGCATGTCATTTGAAAACATTTAAAAAGTATTGCAATATCATTACTATGATTATTTTTTCAGCTTTATCACGGGATTATGATGAATAGGTCTATTCACGTTTTAACCAAGAGAGAAAACGCGACATCCCGGGTGTCAGGGAAACGCACGCTAAAGTAGTTCCAGGCAGGTCTTGAGTTTTTACCGTTCATTACAGTTACTTATCACTACGGTAAATTATTTTTAAGATCCTTACAGCCAACAACTGCAAAAGAACCAAAAACCCTATAACGACTGAGCAACCAAATAAATATAGTAAACAATATAATACAAACAACAAATTATTTCAATATTTTTTGTCACAAAATTAAATTGTATGATGTACGGAAAGCTCATACTCTCATTCTCCCGCTCTCCCTCCCACTCTAAGACATACATGATAGAGTACAGACACAGAAACGTCTTGCCAGCACTGCTCTGATGAGTTTATCACTAAAATACTTTAAAATCTTGAAAGCTACCTGACATTTCTCACTAGTGATGCAATAAGGGCGCTGTTCTTGGAGCAGAGAAACTTGCAGTTTTGCTATCAGTAGAGACGCCACTGCCGAGCACTGTTGAGACAGACTCAGGTAATTCACATATGCTTAATCCCCCCCTCTCTCTTTCTACTGTCACAGAGTGAAAAGCACAAGATTGTGGGATATCAAAGGCAGCAAAATATATGCAGATTTCAAAAATCGATCAGATGAAGGTATTTTAGGGCTAGGACACAGGAAGACAAGCTAACATTGGATTATTTTGGACGTGCCTTGATGCCTTCCTACCTTGTAATCAGTGTTGCCACAGTTACTTTGAAAAAGTAATCTGATTACTGATTACTCCTTTAAAAAGTAACTTAGTTATTTTACAGATTACTTGATTTTAAAAGTAACTAAGTTAGATTACAAGTTACTTTATTAGTTACATTCAGCAACTGCCGACAACACCCCTGCCGCCTCAACATAGAAATGACAACCGTTTTTGGCAACACACTTTATTGGAAGTGTATTTTATTGGAACAATGAGATGTGCTGTGCTGTTGGAAACAACATGAGACCATGATAGCTTACGCGACTGTCAAGATATGGCTCACACAGGGTTAAAGAGTCCGTTTCTTCAGTGCAGCTGCTAGAGTTATGGCCTTTTTACAACTGGTTCCTTCATTCATTTTCTCTGGCCAGGTATCTATCTGATTGCGAAATGACCAGGAGTAGGCCTAAATGCCTTCTGAGAGTCTTTCGAGACGATCACTCAAACAAACCAATTCAGAAGGTGCATGAAAGCATTTCAGACGAAACCGGACAAATGTAAATGTATCCAGGGCTCTACATAACGCCCATTTTGGGCGCATTTACGCCTAAAAATTACTGTGTGCGACTGTGAAAAAATATTTAGGCGCACCGGTGCGAGTGACCCGATCGATTCTCATGAATGGATGTGTAATACAATCAGAATAAAAACTTCAACACTGAGAAACTGATAGGCTACGTTTCCTACTGCAATCAACTGCTTTTCATGCCTTCAGACAGCAGAGGAAGTGCAAAAACGTGTGCGACGGACTACACTTCAAACAAAAATTGTTTACAAAGTGAAACGTGTGTGACGACGCAGCATGCGCACTTTACCAGACGACTCGCGCTGTTGATTTACAGCCAAATCAAAATGAACTGGAAATGCCACATTTGGATTATCATAAACACGCTCAGAAATGAGTTGATGCTTGGGGCATAAATGCCATCAAACAATAATGTATTAATATTACATTTACAAAAGCCCTTGAGTTAATCTTTATCACACATGCTGTTTAAAAAAAATACTAAATGTATATAATGAGCAAGTATATCATGAAGATTTTTTCCAAACCGGGTTTTTGTCTTATTCTAAATCACTGTACAGACAAAAAAAGTTATTCCCGCTGTGGATTAGCACAATATCTGCATGACTCACCACAAACAGAGAGAAGTAGATCCGGCTGCAATGTTTTTCCGCGAGACGCATGCGGTTCTGTTTATGAAGCGCCAGAGCGCCAAAAGTTACAGCTTGCTAGCTCCGAGTATTGGCATGATTGCATGTGTGATACTGATCTCGTACAAAAATCCATTAGACAAGTTGATATTAAGTAACAACGTTTTAGCCACAACACTGTCTATTAGTGAAAATCAAAGCCACACCACAACTGATTCGCATCTCCAAGCGATTCGATTCAAATGAATCTTGTGTTTTGAACTATTGACTGAATGACTTGCCGCCACCTACTGGCGGTTTTATTTTCATATTTATACTTTGCATGGACTTTTTATTTAAAATATTAAACTTTTAAAGTTTAATTTGTACATATTTCTAAATTCAAAAACTTATATGTAAAACATTCATACAACATTAACCCATGCATTAATGCATTAAATGCATAGGTGTTTGATTGTATGAAGTCCAGTTCTGCTTTTTGTGTGTGTATTTGTGCTGTACTCTCAGAAGTTAATGATAATATTATGTCAGAATTATGATGAATTTAAGAAATTGACAGATGACGCATACATTTAATAAGATTAAAAAAACATTGCTCTTATAATGGTAAAAATGAAACTGGACATTAAAGGACAAATATCGTCCTGTAATTGGAAAGATATAATTGGAATGAGGTTTGATGGATTAGAATGTGCTTCTAAATTTTTGACTGTGCTCCTAAAAATTTTTAATAAGGAGCACAAGTGCTCCTCAAGAAAAAAGTTAGCGTAGAGCCCTGAATTTTACTCCTGGCAAATAATTAAAAAATAAATGTGTGAGAGCGTGTTATGTTGTAGGCTAGTCAGATAGATATGATGGTGCTACTGCAACATCGCTGCAAATGAGTAAAGCAAGCCAACGCAAATGGCCGTAAATTAAACTTTAAAATAAGTCACACAAAACACAATCATCTTCAATATAAATTAATGAGACTAATGATCTTCTTACCAGTGCTTAGGTCACTCTCTCTCATATTGCGATCTTTGAATTTGAAATGTGCTGCCTAATAAAATGCTAGAATCTTTTGCTTTGATGTGAACTCCATTAAATGTTAAATGAGCATATAACGCGGGAATTGAAGATCGGGTTTATATTAATTTTGCTGAAGTGTAATGTAGGCTATAAGACAAACTGCATGTTCTTTTTTTTGTGTTTTTTTGTTTGTTTAGATTGTGTAGCCCGTTTCGTTTTTTTTTAGCGCCGTTGCGAGCAGTAGGATAGCCTATCAGCATGCCTCAGCTCGTCAAAAATGCCTTTGTGGTGGTATAATAACTAGCCTACTTTGTTTTTGATGTCAAAGTAGTTATATTTCATTTCATTTCTTTATTAAGTTCATTTAGAAAAATGATTAGAGCAATTTTTTGTTTGTTAAATTAAAGTTTTAATTTTTTTATGTGACGACCCAGTGAGTTAACCGCATGTTTAATCAATGTAGTCTCTCAAACCAACTCTTGAATTGTCTTGCCTATATAAACTTTAATTTAACAAACAAAAAATTGCTCTGAACATTTTTCTAAATTAGGTTAATAACGAAACGAAACGAAATATAACTACTTTGACATTAAAAACAAAACTGAACTATTTTAATGGCTGCAACAATGTAAAAAAAAAAAAAAAAAAAACACGGGCTCCAGCCGGACTCGGGCTGAGAATTTTAATGAGCTGTCGGTTTTTACTAAGGAAAATGACTAAAACAGTAACTCACGGTGACTTGGATAAGTAACTTTAATCTGATTACTGGCTTGGAAATAGTAACGCGTTAGATTACTCGTTACTGGAAAAAACTAGTCAGATTAGAGTAACGCGTTACTGGCATCACTGCTTGTAATGCATCCTATAAAGGAGGCATTTTTCAGTTTTCAGACACAGCCTTCATGTTCTCATCTAGGCTGCATCCAAAAACCTAGGCAGCTGGCTTTGTTCTTGTTCTTGCCACCTTGTGAAAACTAACAAATTTCTTTGTTCTTGCAGAGTATGTTCCAAGGTTAAGGCAGTGTTCTTTGTGCATGAAGGCACCTCACAAAACTAATTTCAGACAGACTTCTTAGGCAGTGTAACAGTTTAATGTCCACAACAAAATAGAGCTTTAGTGAGAACTAAAACTTTTGCCACACTATCAAGATAGTCAGCTTGCTCACTATTCTAGAATGATGGTCAACTATATGTGATTTTCAATGTGTTTAAAATACACAATAGGCTTCAAATGATTGTTAATTTATGTAAATATGTACTACTTTAACGACAAGACAATAAAACTGTTGCAGAAGAAAACTAATAAAACACCTGACACAGCAGAAATTCGTCTCTCGTCCGCCATTTTTAACGGTTACGTTACCTCAGAAACTCATATTTACGATAATTCCGTGAAGGCAGCATTAGTGAAGGCGGCAACTCGTTAATACAATATTGACTTGAACGCACCATAACATTAGATTTGGATGTCCCATGATGCCTTCCTACCTTGAAATGTGTCCTCCGAAGGAAGTATTTTCTAGGTTTCGGACGCAGTGACCGCGGATTTAGCTCGGCCTCCCAGCTCGGCCAACATGTCCATTCACTGCGTCAACAACAGTAGCGGGAAAAACAACAATAAATAAACTGAAAAGTTGAGAAGTTTACTGCAAAGTTGGAGTATTTCTTATTAGTTCATTAATTCATATGCACGTTTACGAATTTTAAAGCTTAAATTACCACAGAAAATCTCCATTCACTGGAACTGACGGAAGTGATTTTCGTTACTGACGGAAGTAATTTCACAACAATGAATTAATTAACCAACATTCTGACGCATTTCAAGAGAAAACAATTCAAATTAAAGATTATAACACGCTAATGTTACCTGATTTGAGCACGGAGCTGTGCGAGTATCAGTTAAGACGATTGAAGACTTTGAAGTCAGAATTGTCACGTGACATCATTAGCTATGCAAAGTTCCAGCAGTAGGTTAGAATTAATCACGTGCTGAAATACTTTTAATCAAGTTATATTTTATTTTATTTAAATATTTTGTATTTTGAGGCGATTTAATTCGCTCTTAAATTAAGTAGACATGGGGACGTACTCACAAAACATCTTAAGGATAAAAGTAGCTCTTAATATCCTAGCTGCAGCACCACAGTTTCAGAACCAGCCACAGAACCGGAAGTGACACAGTCCTTGTTGTTTTCATTCTTTCATTTGTTTTCAAGGCCTTGTATTAAATGGTTATTTTTATTTGACATCTTGAAACATTTGAAATGTGTCACTCTGTGTCTAAGTATTATTTGTAACAACATGAACATGAAGAAAATAATACGATTGAATATACAGTCAAATGGGGAACACTTTACAACATGTTACACATGTATTAATATATTTTTAAAATAATAAGAAAGTTGTTTAGTTTAAGTAACAGTAAACTACAGTGTTTGTGGCCATTAACATTAAATCTCCTCATACTATAGCTGTGTCTCATTTCGTTAAATTTCGAAGGCTGCATCCTCCGGAGGACCCGTCCTGTGTAGGATGCAGTATACGGAGTGTCCTCAATCAGAATTAAACGAGACGTCCTTCGTAGGATACACAGGCAGGAAGTATCACATTTCTATGCCAACACGTTCAGCCTCGTTGCGCACTCACGCCAGTTATATGAATGAAAATTATTTATAACTTTAAAATTACTATGAAATGTTTCTTGTCTTGACAGCAATGTACTGTTCTAAACGTTTAAAAATCACTAAAGTTTTGTAATCCTGTTAACCACAACTATCTGTTTGAGGTAATAGAGCTTAAAAAACAAAAACAAGCTTAAACTTACATTTTAAACACCACACCTACGCTTGCATGTATATCTGGCAGTGGTGCAGTTTTTTTCATATAATGTAAAAAAAAAAATATGACGGTTGTTAACGGCGACGCAAAAAATTGTGGGTTATCTCCAGCCATGAAGGATACTCCTCGTGCACACTCCGAATTCCCGTGAAAGAAGGGCGCATTCGAAGGTCGCATTTGGAGAGTCCTACTCACTTTTTTGAAATGAGACGGGCTTATGACGTATGCACCCTTCAAATGCGACCTCCGGAGGACGCAGCCTTCTGAAATGAGACACAGCTTATGTGTCCAAATTTGCCCACTGGCCCCTGTCCATCATGGCCTCCTAATAATCCCCCTCTCCTGATTGGCTTCATCACTCGGTCTCCTCTCCACCAATCAGCTGGTGTGTGGTGAGCGTTCTGGCGCAATATGGCTGCCGTCGCATCATCCAGGTGGGTGCTGCACACTGGTGGTGGTTGAAGAGATTCCCCCTTCTATATGTAAAGCGATAGAAGCTGATAGTTCAAGCTGATAGAAGAGCAACTTTGCCTGAAATAACCACTCATTACAACCGAGGTATGCAGCAAAGCATTTGAGAAGCCACAACACGCTCAACCTTGAGGCGGATGGGCTACAGCAGCAGAAGACCCCACCGGGTACCACTCATCTCCACTACAAATAGTAAAACAATTTGCACAAGCTCACCAAATGAAGACTGGAAAAATGTTGCCTGGTGTGATGAGTCTCGGTTTCTGTTGAGACATTCAGATGGTAAAGACAGAATTTGGCATAAACGGAATGAGAACATGGATCCATCATGCCTTATTACCACTGTGCAGGCTGCTGGTGGAGGTGTAATGGTGTGGGGGATGTTTTCTTGGCACACCTTAGGCCCCTCAGTGCCAATTGGGCATCGTTTAAATGCCACGGCCTACCTGAGCATTGTTTCTAACCATGTCCATCCCTTTATGACCACCATGTACCCATCCTCTGATGGCTACTTCTAGCAGGATAATGCACCATGTCACAAAGCACTAATAATTTCATATCGGTTTCTTGAACATGACAATGAGTTCACTTTACTAAAATGGCCCCACAGTCACCAGATCTCACGGTTGGATTGCCCCCCCCCCCCCCCGGTGGGCGTGGCTTTCAGATTATGACGCGTGTCACTCTGTCTCTATGCTTCATGAAAACAGCCAGTACGACAAAAAAATTACCATTTTAACTTGAAATGTATCTTTTGCAGAAGTTGTCTGCTTTCATCCAGGAACTGAGAACGTCTGACTGAGTTTGTAATTCTATCTCATTACTGATTTGCGAAATAAGCCATGTTGCAACCTTACCCAACCTTTTCCAAGGAGTACAGTAAATGAAATAACATGAACTCAACTTTGGTGGCGCAAGGATATTACACAATGCCGATAACCAAACTTCTCATCTCAGATGCCTCATATCATGCAGCAGTCAAATATATTTAAAGGGGTCAGGTGATGCTATTTTCAAAGATCATTATTTTGTGTATTTGGTCAGAGAGAATATGTTGAACATTAAAGCATGCTTTAATGTTCAATAATACATTATTTTCACATACTATACATTATTGTAGCTAGCTCCTCTGACTTTCTAAAGCACGTTGATTTCCACAAAGCCCCTCCTTCTGGAAAGTGTATTTTTACACGTTATATACCATATTGCCCTAAGTTGGAATAGCCTCCTTTTTTACAGATAGTCTTTGTGCACAACAGGTGTTCTGTCAAATAATGCTACCTATCAGACTGTGCTACCAAGTACCAACACTTTTAAGCTTTAGGGTAGGGGTGGGTATGGATGTTAATAAAGCCTCAAATCACATGAATATGATGCTGGTAGCACAATCTGATAGTTTACACTGTCACATTGTGCTGCCTACTGTTTTAATGGGAGGCAGCACAATCTTTTTTCTTTTTTTTTTGGGAGGAAACTGTCCTCCCTAAAATACGGTGCACACACAAACATTTGGGTTGTACTGTCTTTCGCATTAAAAAAGAAACACTGAAATATCACATGGTCCTAAGTATTCAGACCCTTTGCTCAGTATTTAGTAGAAGCACCGTTTTGATCTAATACAGCCATGAGTCTTTTTGGGAAAGATGCACCAAGTTTTTCACACCTGGATTTGGGGATCCTCTGCCATTCTTCTTGCAGATCCTCTCCAGTTCTGTCAGGTTGGATGGTAAACAGTGGTAGACAGACATTTTCACTTCTCTCCAGAGATACTCAATTGGGTTTAAGTCAGAGCTCTGGTTGAGCCATTCAAGAACAGTCACGGAGTTGATGTGAAGCCACTCCTTCATTATTTTATCTTTGTGCTTAGGGTCATTGTCTTGTTGGAAGGTGAACCTGCGGCCCAGTCTGAGGTCTTGAGCATTTTGGAGAAGGTTTTCATCCAGGATATCCCTGTACTTGGCTGCATTAATCTTTCCCTTGATTGCAACCAGTTGTCATGTCCCTGCAGCTGAAAAACACCCCCACAGCTAATGCTGCCACCACCATGCTTCCACCACTGTTGGGACTTTATTAGACAGGTGATATTTTTCTCCACACATACTGCTTAGAATTAAGGCCAAAAAGATATATATTGGTCTCATCAGACCTGAGAATCTTTGTGTCACTCAGAATCTGGTGATTTTTCACCATCTTGTAGTCCTTCAGGTTTTTTTTTTTAGCAAACTTTCATATGTCTTGCACTGAGAAGAGGCTTCAGTCTGGCCACTCCCGACTGGTGGAGGGCTGCAGTGAAGGTTGACTTTCTACAACTTTCTCCCATCTCCCGACTTAATCTCTGGAGCTCAGCCAGAGTGATCTTTGGATTCTTCTTTACCTCTCTCACAAAGGATTCTTCACTCATAGCTCAGTTTGCCTGGACAGCCAGCTCTAAGAAGTCGTCCCAAATTCTGGTCGTCTCAAACGTCTTTGATTTAAGGATTATGGATGCCACTGTGCTCTTAGGAACCTTAAGTGCAGCAGAATTTTTTTTGTAACCGTGGCCAGATCTGTGCCTTGCCACAATTCTGTCTCAGCTCTTCAGGCAGTTCCTTTGACCGCATGTACAGGTCCTTCTCCAAAAATCAGCATATTTCATCCGACCAATAAAAGAAAAGTGTTTTTAATACAAAAAAAGTCAACCTTCAAATAATTATGTTCAGTTATGCACTCAATACTTGGTCGGGAATCCTTTTGCAGAAATGACTGCTTCAGTGCGGCGTGGCATGGAGGCGATCAGCCTGTGGCACTGCTGAGGTGTTCTGGAGGCCCAGGATGCTTCGATAGCGGCCTTAAGCTCATCCAGAGTGTTGGCTCTTGCGTCTCTCAACTTTCTCTTCACAATATCCCACAGATTCTCTATGGGGTTCAGGTCAGGAGAGTTGGCAGGCCAATTGAGCACAGTAATACCATGGTCAGTAAACCATTTACCAGTGGTTTTGGCACTGTGAGCAGGTGCCAGGTCGTGCTGAAAAACCAAATCTTCATCTCCATAAAGCTTTTCAGCAGATTGAAGCATGAAGTGCTCCCCAGACCTTCACTGACTGTGGGTACTTGACACTGGACTTCAGGCATTTTGGCATTTCCTTCCAGTCTTCCTCCAGACTCTGGCACCTTGATTTCCGAATGACATGCAACATTTGCTTTCATCCGAAAGTACTTTGGACCACTGAGCAACAGTCCAGTGTTGCTTCTCTGTAGCCCCAAAGTGTCTTGACCTGGGGAATGCGGCACCTGTAGCCCATTTCCTGCTCACGCCTGAGCACGGTGGCTCTGGATGTTTCTCCTCCAGACTCAGTCCACTGCTTCCGCAGGTCCCCCAAGGTCTGGAATCGGTCCTTCTCCACAATCTTCCTCAGGGTCCGGTCACCTCTTCTCGTTGTGCAGCGTTATTTGCCGCACTTTTTCCTTCCCACAGACTTCCCACTGAGGTGCCTTGATACAGCACTCTGGGAACAGCTTATTCGTTCAGAAATTTCTTTCTGTGTCTTACCCTCTCGCTTGAGGATGTCAATGATGGCCTTCTGGACAGCAGTCAGGTCGGCAGTCTTACCCATGATTGCGGTTTTGAGTAATGAACCAGGCTGGGAGTTTTTAAAAGCCTCAGGAATCTTTTGCAGGTGTTTAGAGTTAATTAGTTGATTTAGATGATTAGGTTAATAGCTCGTTTAGAGAACCTTTTCATGATATGCTAATTTTTTGATATAGGAATTTTGGGGTTTTCATGAGCTGTATGCCAAAATCATCAGTATTAAAACAATAAAAGACCTGAAATATTTCAGTTGGTGTGCAATGAATCTAAAATATATAAGTTTAATTTTTATCATTACATTATGGAAAATAATGAACTTTATCACAATATGCAAATTTTTTGAGAAGGACCTGTATATAGGTACTTTCATTGTGTAAAGTTTTATTGTGGTAGAAGCAAAGGCAACAAGGCAACGAGTCAGCTACCTAGGTTCTCGGTCGCAGCCATGGTGTTCAGGGCTGCTTGATAATTACAGACAGGTGTGTTGGAG
This sequence comes from Pseudorasbora parva, assembly GCF_024679245.1. Taxonomy (NCBI): domain Eukaryota; kingdom Metazoa; phylum Chordata; class Actinopteri; order Cypriniformes; family Gobionidae; genus Pseudorasbora; species Pseudorasbora parva. Next base: position 41,613,709 of record NC_090186.1, on the reverse strand, counting down.
CAGAGTTGGATCTGAAATCTGCAGGACAACCCTCTGGGAGCAGGGTTGGACAACCCTGATGTAGACAGTACCTAACCTTTTTTTCTTTTCTTTTTTTAAAGAACCAAAAAAAGTAACATGTTTTAAACTATTTTTCAATAAATGCAGTATTTACGTTAAAACCGAGGAAAGGCATTTTAAAGTCCAATGAGTTTTTTATACTCAACTTTAAAACATTTGTGTCTCTCAATCCACTTGTTATGTCTGATATCACTGTTTCGGGTTCAAAAGCGAACACCAAACAATGCTAATGTGCACTCACAGTGTAATACTCCTGAAAAATCACGAGCCTATAGGGTGAACAAAAGTCCTGTTTTCCCAGGACATGTCCTGTTTTCAAGTTCTGTCCTGGCCCGAATATAAAAATGCTCTATCCATACAAAGGGGCCATACTTTAAATATATTGAAATTAATAAGGAATCTTTGAGTAAATTTGAGCATCATTTGAGTACTTGCCGGGCCAAGTGTCCTGGTTTTCGGTAATCAAAATACGGTCACCCTAGCCTTAACTTTATCCCTATGGTCAGACAGTTAGTAATTTTTTATCATTTGTTCAAATGTTAATGGACGCCATGAGTCACGTACTGTACACAATGGCTTTTGAAAAGCCTAGCTGAAATGTGTGATATGAATCATCAGTGCTCATAAATGGCTGTGATTTTTCTGATTAAAAATGAGTAGAGGTTTTGACCTAACTGTACTGTTGACGTTGGACTTTTTGACCACCACATTTCACAAATGTGACCACGCCTTTACTCTGTTGCAAAATGAAATTAAATCAATATAAATGAAATGCACTGTAAAAAAGGCAAATTCTGAACTTTTGCAGTACAATCAACTTGGATGTTTAAGTTATTTCAACTTAAATTATGTTAAACTGACTTTAAAAAACGAGTTACATCTTGTATAACTAATAAAAACAAGTTTAACATTTCTTAACTTATTTTGATGAGTTAAAACAATGTAAAAACATATGTTGTCATAACTTATTGAACATATAATTTTTTACCGTGTATGTACAAGGGCCATTTGAGGTAATAAGTCAGAATTCATAAGCATTAATAATTAATAATAAGACAGAAAATAAAAGGTGCAGCAGCTTTTCTTCATTCTTCTGACAGTGCAAACCTGTTTACATGTACATGTAATGGAGTAATGTGCACCGGGTTGCAACATCGCTTATTAACAAACATCGCTAGGCCTCCCTCCACCTTTCCTCTTAACAGTCTGTGGGGAATTCCCATCCACTCTCAGATAGAAGCCGTCCAGTGCAATAAGTGAATCATAAACTGTTGCAAAAAGGTAAACACATGTAGTCTAGGCATAAGTTAATGCAATGCTGAAACTATAGTTATCTTTTTTAACTACACTCACCTAAAGGAATATTAGGAACACCTGTTCAATTTCTCATTAATGCAATTTTTTAATCAACCAATCACATGGCAGTTGCTTCAATGCATTTAGGGGTGTGGTCCTAAATGCATTTAGGGGGTGTCTTGTTGATGCTAGAGGTCAGAGGAGAATGGGCTGACTGTTTTAAGCTGATAGAAGAGCAACTTTGACTTAAATAACCACTAGTTACAACCGAGGTATGCAGCAAAGCATTTGTGAAGCCACAACACGCACAACCTTGAGGCGGATGGGCTACAACAGCAGAAGATCCCACCGGGTACCACTCATCTCCACTACAAATAGGAAAAACAATTTGCACAAGTTCACCAAATGAAGACTGGAAAAATGTTGCCTGGTCTGATGAGTCTCGGTTTCTGTTGAGACATTCAGATGGTAGAGTCAGAATTTGGCGTAAACAGAATGAGAACATGGATCCATCATGCCTTGTTACCACTGTGCAGGCAGGTGGTGGTGGTGTAATGGTGTGGGGGATGTTTTCTTGGCACACTTTAGGCCTCAGTGCCAATTGGGCATCGTTTAAATGCCACAGCCTACCTGAGCATTGTTTCTGACCATTTCCATCCCTTTATGACCACCATGTACTCATCCTCTGATGGCTACATCCAGCAGGATAATGCACCATGTCACAAATCACGAATAATTTCTAATTGGTTTCTCGAACATGACTGAGTTCACTGTACTAAAATAGCCGCCACAGCCACCAGATCTCAACCCAACAGAGCAACTTTGGGATGTGGTGGAACGGGAGCTTCGTGCCCTGGATGTGCATCCTACAAATCTCCATCAACTGCAAGATGCTATCCTATCAATATGGGCCAACACTTTCAACATCTTGTTGCATCAATGCCACGTAGAATTAAGGCAGATCTGAAGGCGAAAGGGGGTCAAACAGTATTAGTATGTTGTTACTAATAATCCTTTCGGTGAGTGTAAATAATCAATGTGCTGAGACCAGAGCCATAGAGGAAGAGTAGGGATGGTCTCCAAGACTTTTTGCATTTCCTTGAGTTTCTCAACGTTTGTATTGGAAAGCCAACATTTTAAAACAATAGCTTTGACACATGCTAGCTATACCTTAGGAGCTACGAAAACACTGATTAAAATGATATGACTTTGCAATGCTTCATGTAAACAGACAGTACAACAAAAAGATCTGATCATAAAAAGTTGTCCGTTTACTGATTTGCGAAATAAGCAATGTTGCAACATTACCCGCCCTTTTTCCAAGGAGTACAGTAAATGAAATAACATAAACTTATCTTTGGTGGCACAAGGATATTACACAATGCCGATAACCAAACTTCTCATCTCAGATGCCTCATATCATGCAGCAGTCAAATATATTTAAAGGGGTCAGGTGATGCTATTTTCAAAGATCATTATTTTGTGTATTTGGTCAGAGAGAATATGTTGAATATTAAAGCATGCTTTAATGTTCAATAATACATTATTTTCACATACTATACATTATTGTAGCTAGCTCCTCTATGACTTTCTAAAGCACGTTGATTTCCACAAAGCCCCTCCTTCTGGAAAGTGTAGTTTTACAAGTTATTTAAGTTGGAATAGCCTCCTTTTTTACAGATAGTCTTTGTGCACAACAGGTGTTCTGTCAAATAATGCTACCTATCAGACTGTGCTACCAAGTACCAACACTTCTTAGGTTTAGGGTAGGGGTAGGTATGGATGTTAATAAAGCCTCAAACCACATGAATATGATGCTGGTAGCACAATCTGCCTGTGCTGCCTACTGTTTTAATGGGAGGCAGCATAATCTTTTTCTTTTTTTCTTTTCTTTTTTTGGAGGAAACTGTCCTCCCTAAAATATGGTGCACACACAAACATTTGGGTTGTACTGTCTTACATAGAACATAGAAACACAGCGGTGACAACAGTTCATGACAAAATCAGGTTCCTCCATCAAAATTGGGTCTCCACATGGGTTAATGATAATCCTAAGTATATACAAAGGACATTAATTTAAAATACATTAGTAATGCATACAAAAACATATTAGTGCACAGCACCCCATATTGACAGAAAAACACAGAATTGTTGACATTTTCGCATTAAAAAAGAAACACTGAAATATCACATGGTCCTAAGTATTCAGACCTTTTGCTCAGTATTTAGTAGAAGCACCCTTTTGATCTAATACAGACATGAGTCTTTTTGGGAAAGATGCAGCGGTCTTAATTAGTGTGCATGACGATGGATGGACTGCATTTATATAGCGCCTTTATCCAAAGGATAGTCATACAGTCCCATATTCTATTGAAGTCATCGATTATAGGCCTATTTATGAAGAGCCTTAAAATCTTCATCTCACACAGGTGTAATCCAAACTCAATTCAGAGTTGGGTCACTCCGGTTGGGGGAGGCTTATCCACAGACCAGGGCTGGGTTTCCCAAAAGCATCATAAGCCTAAATTGATCATAAAAGCGATTGTACGAGTGATCTTAATATTAAGGTCTCTGTCCCAAAAGCATTGTAACTTAGCACTTGAAACTGATCTTAGATCAACGAGTGCTCTGGAGTAATGTAGTGCATCGTAAGGAAACATAGCTATGAGGTCACCTGCAGGACCATCTCCTGAGTGGGTTCATTGGCTGGAGCCTGGACTGGGGCTGGAGCCGAAGCGGGTTCATGGGCTGGAGCCTGGACTGGGGCTGGAGCCGGAACGGGTTCATGGGCTGGAGCCTGGACTGGGGCTGGAGCCGGAGTGGGTTCATGGGCTGGAGCCTGGACTCGGGCTGGAGCCGGAGTGGGTTCATGGGCTGGAGCCTGGACTCGGGCTGGAGCCGGAGCGGACTCATGGGCTGGATCCTGGACGTGGCCTGGAACAGGGACGTGACCTGCTGTGGGACTGTGGGGCTCCTCCTCCACAGTCCCCATAGTAAACAGTGACCCACTAACCAGGAGGGCATGGTCGAGGAGGCAAACCACCAGTGGATTTTCCCTCCTGGGAACTGGGAGTGCAGAGGTTCATTTAACCCAAATTTAAAAGGTTAAACATTTAACATGTCCCATCCCAATCCCACGAAAAAACGTTGGGAAATTCGTGTCCCGTCCCAATCCCAGAAGAATGACTCCCGTTCCCGTGTTGTGTTTTTTTTTTGGCCACAATCTGTCAGTTACAGAAAAAAATCAGTACTGATCACAACATACCCATGCCCAGTTGAATAAAAACCCAAAATGTCAATTTTGTTTAAGATGGGTTTCAGTTCAATATAATAACAATGCACACACATTAAATTCCACATAAATCCTCTACGCAAACACAGGCGCACACACACACACACACACACACACACACACACACACACACACACACACACACACACACACACACACACACACACACAGTAAATATCTTGCAGCTGGCTTATGCGTTTTCACACCTTCTTTTAGGTTACTTCAGACTAGGGATGCACCGAAATCAAAATTCTTGACCGAGATAAATTATGCCAATTATTAGTACCATTGCATTTAGGGCTATGACAGATTTTATGCACTAAAACCAAGGCATTGCAATTGCACAAATTAATATTAAAGTTTCAAATAATAAATCAATTACAAATTATGCAAATTTTAATTTAGCACATTCCAACAACGCACAGTAAAAAAAAAAAATTTACTAAAATGTTTAACTTGACCTCACTCACGTGTACATTAAATAATAAACTACTGGCCTACAGAAAGGTACAGAAATTGAATACAGTAGTTAAATGTAAAATAACTGCATATTTAACTGTAATTAAAGATTAATCCTTATTAAACTTACAAAAGCTATTAAATCAAGAGCAGTGAGTGATGTCTTTATCTTTTGTTTGACATTAAACCGACAGCAGTAAAGGCTACTGCTCCTTTAAGACCTGATGCAGGGACATGTGTCGTCTTTCTCGACTGTATACAGTAACAATTTACTTAAGGCATTTACAAAATATGTCTGCTATTAGGATACTCATCCAGACTAGGAAAATTTGGTGGCTGGTAACCTATACTACCTTCAAACAGAGTGAAGCCCGTAGACGACACTGGCAACGAGTTATGAGCATACTCAACCCATGAGATCTGTTGACTCCAGGAGGAAGGATTCTTGGACATCTGTAACTTTAGTTACTGTAACCTTCTTTCAATGTCCTGGTTGGCTCGCTCGGTTTGTCCATTTCTCTGGGGAAGGAAACCCAAGGACAAACTGACCGTCGCCCCCAGTAATTTACAAAACTCTCGCCAAAATTTGGACACAAACTGGGGCCCCCTGTCGGAAACCACATCTATCGGAAGGCCATTTAAACGTAAGACGCGGTTCACGGGTTCAAGACAGTCACCGCTGTCTCCTTAGCAGAGGGTAATTTAGGTAAGGGAATAAAATGAGCTGCCTTCAAGAACTGATCTACTACTACGGTCAAAACGACAGTATTACACTGGGAGGGCCGGAGGGTGGTAACAAAATCTAGTGCGATGTGAGACCAGGGTCTCGAAGGGACAGACAGCGGTTGGAGTAACCCATCTGGGGGACAATTGGAAGTCTTACCAGTGGCACAAACCGAACAAGCCAAAACAAAATCTTGAACATCCCGAGCCATACCTGGCCATCAAAATTGTTGTTTGACCATGAAATTGGTTCGACTGACCCCTGGATGACATGCTACATTGGAACAATGACCCCATCTGATGGCGTCGGACCATAACCCCTCTGGCACTTATAATCGACACGGTGGTCGAGGCGTTACCCCTTCTAAGGCCGTTCTGACCTTCGATTCGATCTCCCATGTGAGTGTGGAGATAATGAGTCTCTCAGGAAAAATGCACTCAGGAGTAGACGGGCATTCGGAACGGTCAAAAATGGGAGATAAAGCATCGGGTTTGATGTTCTTAGAACCCGGGCGGTACGAAAGTGAAAAGTCAAAACGTCCAAAAAAAAAGAGCCCACGAGCCTGCCTAGAGTTAAGTCTTTTAGCAGATCTGATATACAGACAATAAAAGGAACCCCCGCTCCCATTAACTAATGATGCCATTCTTCCAATGCCAGTTTGACTGCCAACAGCTGCCAATGTCGTAATTACGCTCGGCTGACTACAAACTATAGGAGTAAAACACGGGTGCATCCGAGGAAGAGCGCTGGGACAGAACCGCTCCTACCCCCACCTCTGATGCATTGACGAACTGATGTGATGGATCAGGGACAACAAGAATAGGAGCCAAAGCAAAGCGGCTTTTCAGTTTGGTAAATGCAGCTTCGGCTACACTAGACCACCTGAACGTAGTTCTGGGGGAGGTAAAGGCTAAAAATTGGCGAATCCCAGAAACCTCTGTAGAGCCTTACGGGAATCTGGATTTGGCCAATCTATCACAGCCTTAACCTTATCAGGATCCATGCACATTCCCTCGGATGAGAAGATATACCCCAAGAAACGGAACAGACTGTGCATGAAACGCGCATTTCTCCGCCTTGACAAAAAGCCCATTCTCAAGCAACCTCTGGAGCACTCGTCTGACGTGCTGGACATGTTCCTGGAGAGACGAAGAAAAAATCTATGTCATCCAGGTAAACATTTATGAACTGATCTACCATGTCTCCCAGCACGTCATTGATGAGTGCTTGGAAAACAGCAGGCAAGTTGGACAGGCCGAAAGCAATGACCAAGTATTCAAAGTGGCCTCTGGGGGTGTTAAATGCTGTTTTCCATTCCTCGCCCTTCCTGATGCGGACCAAATGACATGTGCCAATTTTGTGAAGATGGATGCTCCCTGCAACCTCTCGAAGGCTGAAGACATCAGCGGCAAAGGATAAGTATTCTTTACTGTGATGTTATTCAGCCCTCGGTAGTCAATGCAAGGTCACAGAGAACCATCCTTCTTACCCACAAAAAAGAACCCCGCCCCCGCCGGAGAAGAGGATGGACGGATGAACTTGGAAGCTAGAGAATCAGAAATGTATTTCTCCATGGCCTCCCTCTCTGGTGTAGACAGTGAGTACACTCTAAAAAATGCTGGGTTAAAAACAACCCAAGTTGGGTTGAAAATGCACCGACCCAACAATTGGGTTGTTTTAACCCAATGGTTGAGTTGTTCTTACCCAGCAATTGGGTTGTCTTAAGCAACATTTAACCCAACCACTGGGTTAAAACAACTCAACCATTGGGTTAAAACAACCCAATTGTTGGGTTGGTGCCTTTTCAACCCAACTTGGGTTGTTTTTAACCCAGCATTTTTTAGAGTGTATAACTTGCCTTTAGGCGGAGACATACCTGATTGTAAATCTATCGGACAGTCTTAGGAACGGTGAGGAGGTAGAGAAGCAGCCCTGGACTTACTGAACACTTCCTTCAGTTCCAGATACTCCGTGGGCACGTTTGACAGATCTACCAACTCATGCTGGAACATAGAACTAGACACAGATGGACGGGCAGACACAAGACAAGAGGCATAACACTGATCGTCCCAGGCAGAACGATCCGCAGGGACCGCGTGGTCAAAGACCCGTCTCATTTCTTCAGAGAGTACAGGGAACGTGGAACAGCAAGGATGTTTATTTTCCCACACCGCCGTCCCCCACAGAGCCGCGCGTCCCGATAGCAGGGTTAACACCAATGCCACTCTGGATTCCTCATTAGCGAATGTACGTGGCTGCAAAGAGAAGAACACTGAGCATCGGGTAAGAAAGGATCTACACAGATCAGGCTCACCCACCTATCTTTCAGGTGTGGGAATGCACGGCTTGTGCTGGTAGCTGATGTTGTTGGGTTCATGGAGAACGGCAGGTGGGGCAGGCTCAGTGGGTGAAGTCAGCTGTCGAACTTGAGTGGTGAGCTTGGACACCTGTGTCACTAACGCCTGTGCCGCTCGTGTAGTACTTCATTTCAAGTGTTCGTTTTTAAAATAAGTTTAGTTTGAGTTAGTTATCTGATGTTATAAAAACGGGGGGTGTGACGTCATGATTGACAGCTGAGATCGACGTCTTTGAGTGAAGTTGTCACTGAGGCACTAACAGACTTTTTTCGAAATTTTTGGGAGCAGATTGGAGCTTTAGCTTTAATTTCTACATTTCCATAACTGTTTATTTCACACCAACATAATTAATTGTTCTGCATCTGCGAGAGTGTGGGCGGGCTTTTGATATCGCGACTGTACTTCCTGCTCTACTTCCTGCGCTCTACTGCGCAACTCCAGTCCCGAAATCACCACTGCGCAGACTCGGTCCCAAGATGTCAGCGCCGTGCAGGCCGTCTGAAAGCTTCAACTCTGGCAAGCAGAAAAGGATGATGTGGAGTCGTCCATATTTTTTTACGGTCTATGCTCGAAACTGATGACTGACAGTGATAAATATTTACGCATGTATCGAAATCAGGCTCAAATAGATAACGAGTAAAACATGAATCCTGGCTGCATGTCAAATTCCATGGATCACGCGATCTTTGGTCATTTGTAAGGAACACTATATCGAGTCCAAACAGTTTAAACTAATGATCGTTTATTTACTTGCGGTTTCCTCGGTCTATAAGCCCAATCACACATCTGCTCTTCTGCCACTCGGCTCTGGCGAGAAAGTGACGCAGATCTACAAACTCTGGCACTATTGCATGGGCGTTACTAAGTAAATAGTTACTGTAATTTAATTACCTTTTCCTTGAATAAGTAAAGCAAGGGATTATCCTTATTTTTTCTGTAATTTAATTACAGTTACTTCTGATGTAATTGAACTAAATACTAAATATAATTAATACAATAGTGGAATTAACATCAGCATTTAAAGTCTAAATTTAAAATGCATGTTTTTATGTATCCTTTTCACATTTGTAATACTTTGGTCACTTAATAAGAGTAATTCATGTAGTTTTATATTATTTAACATAATATTTTACTGTATTGCATTTCTTACTGCATTTTTAATTTTTATATATATTGTATATATTATTATTATTATTATTATAATGATTTTTTTTTTATTTTTTTTTTACATTGCATACATTATGGAGACTTAATGCACATAAACCAATCATAAAATTGGCATAAAATAATGGAGAAAAAAACATTATCGATATTAGTGGTTGTTCAGCAGTGTATTTGATATCTTACTGAATTAAAAGCAAGAGATGAGATAAATTATATCGGTCACACAAAAAAATGGTATTACAACATTTCTGTCCCCCTCACTTCTGAAAAGATGGCTACTCCCCTGCTCTATTACAAAGTTTATGATCACTGTATAATATCAGTCTTTAAATGCAATTTAAGTAGGATATACTTGCAATAGTTCCATATTTTTTATAAATGAATTATTTGATTTGGAATTGTTTCTGAGCCCAAGCCAGCTCAAGTTATCTGAAAGAGTGGTGTATTGTTACACGGTTATTTCCAAAATTACATAATCCTTTTTACAGAATTTTTTTTTTTTTATGTGTGTGTGCCTATATATATCGATAACTGAAAGCCATGAGGGAACGAGAGAGCCTTGTGTCAGTTGAGAAGACGCACCTCATATCAAGGAGAGATCGAATCATCCGTAAGTATTTCAGAAGCTCGTGAATTTTATCTACAGTAGTTATAATATCATTTTATATAAATGTATGGTGCAAATTGATTCACAAAAATGATATCTTATATCTTCTGCTTTACTGTGTCAGTATATATTCATATCAGGATATATTCATTTCAGATTAATCTCATACATTTTAAGATTTATTTTCATACAATGTAATAATCCAGTGAGTTTTGTACACAATTAGAAACAGACACTTTCCAGATCAAGCAATTGGTGTTCTGATTACATTGGTCACTGCACTTCGTTTAAGGTTAAATTATAAAAAATAACAAAAACATTCAAGAACTTTGTCACTTTACAGCATTTTTGTCAGCAGAAGCTATAACTTCTGCAGAAAACCAAATGTGCATATTACAGGTGTGGTAGACCAGGATGAAACTGAAAACCTTTTTCATTGATTTCATTGTTTTGATTTTAGTGCTTTTTTATTTTATTTTAGCTAAAGCACTGTTCTGTTGTTTTTATTGTATATATAAAAAAATCTGCAGTTGACGTTTCACATATTAGGAGAGACAACAGGAGAAATTAACATGACTTTTCTGTGGCTTGAACAGGATGTACACTTTGTTTTCCGATCTGGTCATTCTTACTGTTTTCTGTGCTGGTCTAACATGATGTTTAAAGTGAATTTCCTTCATTCTAGGCTGTAAACGAAATGGATCCAAAAATTGAACCTGTGGTTTTGGCAAACACAAAATTCTCCATTGACCTGTTAAAAGAGCTATGTGAGGTCAACACAGGTAATGTGTTATTCTCACCCCTGAGCATCTCCTCTGCTTTGGGTCTGGTCTGCCTGGGTGGCCAACCCGACACGAATGAAACTTATTCTCAGATGTATACGGTGAGCTCAAGCCTCTCTATAAACTGTCATCTCATGTTTATGAATGCTGTAAAGGAGACCTATTATGCCCCTTTTTGCAAGATACTTGGTACAGAAACATAATGGGCCATTTCCACAGAACACATTTTTGTTATACAATTATGTTTAAACACCATGTAAAAGTACATTTTGCATAAGAGGTCCCCTTTAATGCTTTGATTGTTGCAATTCCGAAATACACAAAATAATTTTACAATGCTTTCTTCAAAGCACTCCTCACAGTCTAGAATTCTCTGAATACATTTCACTCAATATTAAACAATGTCCTGTAATGTTTCTCTTAAGACCCTCCACTTTGGCACTATGAAAATTATGTACAGCATTCTGTACGAGGAGCTCAACAAAGACGTGACGGACAGAAGCCTGTACCTGGTTAACCTCATGTTTGGAGAAAACACAGTGAAATTTAATGACGTGAGTTGTTTGAGAAAGCACAGCGAATGGTTAATTTACTTCTTAAAGTAATGCGTGATTCAGTGAGATGCCTGTGTCAGAGCACTGATGTTAATTCAATCCCATGCTGCCATGTTCCCTCTCTTTCTTTTGATAATGTTATAGGATTTCCTTAAGAAATGTGAGGATTGGTGTTTTGCCAGCTTGATGAACGTTGACTTCAAGAAAAGTCCTGATGCTGCGAGAAAAGAAATCAACGACTGGGTGAAGAATAATACCGGGGGTAACTCAACTAAAGACCAAATTTAGTTTATTTGTTTTTATATTATCGATAACTTTCTCATAATTTCTGAATCTTCTGATCTTTATCTTTCTATTTTAGATCACATTGAGAATTTGTTGGCTGAAAAAGCTGTGACTAAGGACACGATTCTTGGTCTAATCAGCGCATTGTTCTTCAAGGATAAGTGGGCCAGTGCATTCACACGTGTCCCCGCCAACAAGGTAAACCGCTCAAACTGAATGATCCACATCTAAACCACTGTGTAATGCTCAGCTTGTCATCGTGTCAATCAAAACACCTTACCAGTGGCACATCACTGTAAAGCATGATCTCTTGTGCATTATTGCTTTAGTGTTAGTATTTTTATTGGCTCATCCGGCCTCTCTCAGTGTAACCCTTACAAAAAAGTTTATTCAAATGTATACTTCTTTTAAACACAAAAAAAAGTATTACTTTCAGTCTACTTTTTAAGTAAACAGAAAAACAGAAAAATCTGTTATTTTGCCTATAATTTTGATCAAGGTATTTAAGTATAAAGTATTCACAAAAGTGTTTACACATTTGATTGAGTAGCCTATTTAATATTTTTTTCACATAGTTTTACATAGTTTTACAAACGTACATTTTTAGAATTTGTTTTATTAAATGTTCCCACATTCAAGTGTTGGTTAAAAAAACATATTCACATATTCATACAACAAAAGTGAACATGGTGGGGAAAATAGTTCAAATAAAGACAAAGCCAGATCTTTCTATGTTTTTGCTTGAACTTAATAAAACTATTTTTAGACTTTTTTGCATTTTTATATTTCAAGTATTAAAATGTATACCTAAATAGTAACATAGTAGTATACTTAAAGTGCATAAATAATATATAAATAGCAAACTATAATTGATGTTTTTTTAATTTAAATAAAACTTACGTGCATCAGAGATTAACATTAACACCAGCTGGTACATCTGTGGCGTTACAGACACTCCCACTAGCCACTTTGGTGGGTTGAATTTTATTTTAGTCTTCTAAATGGACTGCATTTATATAGCGCTTTTATCCAAAGCGCTTTACATTTTTGCCTCACATTCACCCATTCATACACCGACGGCAATGTCAGCCATGTAAGGCGACATCCAGCTCGTCGGGAGCAGCTGGGGTTAGGTGTCTTGCTCATGGACACTTCGACACTTGGTCAGGTGGAACCGGGGCTCGAACCACCAACCTTCTGGTTTGTAGACAACCTACATGAACCACTGAGCCACTGCCGCCCCCAAAAAAGCCCCTCTTCTCAAAAGGCATCTGTTATAATCCCATTACAACCAATCACACGATTCTGTTGACTGTATGAATGTCATGAATTTATTGAGCCTATGAATTTAATTTCTAATAATCAGAGGCGTTTCGATTAGTCGCAGCTGAAACGCCAGTTTTGTTCAGAGTGCGCGCTCACTCACTGAAATCTGAACTCTCACCATAAACAAAGCCGAGATGTGCGCAGGAGATTCATTCACCATACAGCGATTGACTGTTTTTGTTCTATATAGTTTCAAAAATAGATCACAGCAGAACCAGAGCATCTGATGTGACTGGTATAAAGTTTGATGTTGGACATTTGATATTCAACAATTTAGAGACCATCTCTAAAGTAACATACAGGTCCTTCTCAAAAAATTAGCATATGTGATAAAAGTTCTTTATTTTTTCCATAATCTAATGATAAAAATTAAACTTTTATATATTTTAGATTAATTGCACACCAACTGAAATATTTCCAGTCTTTTATTGTTTTAATACTGATGATTTTGGCATACAGCTCATGAAAACCCCTCTTAAAAAATTAGTGTTTTTAATACAAAAAAAGTCAACCTTCAAATAATTATGTTCAGTTATGCACTCAATACTTGGTGGGGAATCCTTTTGCAGAAATGACTGCTTCAGTGCGGCGTGGCATGGAGGCGATCAGCCTGTGGCACTGCTGAGGTGTTCTGGAGGCCCAGGATGCTTCGATAGCGGCCTTAAGCTCATCCAGAGTGTTGGCTCTTGCGTCTCTCAACTTTCTCTTCACAATATCCCACAGATTCTCTACGGGGTTCAGGTCAGGAGAGTTGGCAGGCCAATTGAGCACAGTAATACCATGGTCAGTAAACCATTTACTAGTGGTTTTGGCACTGTGAGCAGGTGCCAGGTCGTGCTGAAAAACCAAATCATCATCTCCCTAAAGCTTTTCAGCAGATGGAAGCATGAAGTGCTCCAAAATCTCCCGATAGCGAGCTGCATTGATCCTGCCCTGATAAAACACAGTGGACCAACTTCAGGCATTTTGGCATTTCCTTCTCCCCAGTCTTCCTCCAGACTCTGGCACCTTGATTTCCAAATGACATGCAAAATTTGCTTTCATCCGAAAAAAGTACTCTGGACCACTGAGCAACAGTCCAGTGTTGCTTCTCTGTAGCCCAAAAGTGTCTTGACCTGGGGAATGCGGCACCTGTAGCCCATTTCCTGCTCACGCCTGAGCACGGTGGCTCTGGATGTTTCTCCTCCAGACTCAGTCCACTGCTTCCGCAGGTCCCCCAAGGTCTGGAGTCGGTCCTTCTCCACAATCTTCCTCAGGGTCCGCTCACCTCTTCTCGTTGTGCAGCGTTTTTTTTGCCACACTTTTTCCTTCCCACAGATTTCCCACTGAGGTGTCTTGATACAGCACTCTGGGAACAGCCTATTCGTTCAGAAATTTCTGTGTCTTACCCTCTCGCTTGAGGGTGTCAATGATGGCCTTCTGGACAGCAGTCAGGTCGGCAGTCTTACCCATGATTGCGGTTTTGAGTAATGAACCAGGCTGGGAGTTTTTAAAAGCCTCAGGAATCTTTTGCAGGTGTTTAGAGTTAATTAGTTGATTTAGATGATTAGGTTAATAGCTCGTTTAGAGAACCTTTTCATGATATGCTAATTTTTTTAGATAAAGGAATAAAATAAAAGACCTGAAATATTTCAGTTGGTGCAATAAATCTAAAATATATGAAAGTTTAATTTTTATCATTACATTATGGAAAATAATGAGCTTTATCACAATATGCTATTTTTTTTTTTTAGAAGGACCTGTATACGACATTGGTATACACGTTTCTAACTTCAATAGCTTTTGAAGAGAATGAGTTACAGTCATAAAACTAACTGTAAAGTGATACACACCTTTTAGATTTTTGATATTTAATTAATAACTGTGAAATCACATGGAACTATGGATATGTATTTCAATAGGCTTCTGTATGGGCTCAAAATGAATTAAATATGCCATTTTTCAGACAAGCAACTGTTAGCGTTTCTCTGTCTAGATTAAGAAGCTTTACACTTATAGAGCTAAATGGGCCTTTTTGATGACATATGTTATACATTTAATCTAGACTTGATTTGGGTGTGTATAGTCATTTACAAAGAGCCAAGAACAAATTTCCCAACAAACAAAATTGTGACCAGTGAAAATGCTGGCTAGTAACTTTGGAAAACTACTAGCCTCTGTGGCTGGTGTGCAAAAAGTTAATGTCAAGCCCTGCTTGTAGAATAAAACTAGTAGTTTACTGAGAGTGTCCTTCAAAGTGTACTTTCATAAGCCAAAAAAATGTGCTGCAAGTATTTAATTAGTAAACTATCAGTATACTTAAAAGTTCACCTGTATAGGTGCAGTACAAATAAAAACATAGTTTTATAAATTAAAACTACACTGTTGCACTTAAAGTGTACTTAAAGTTACACTTTTATTCAGTAAAAAGTGAGCCAATTTACTCCCAAGTAGTACTGAAATAGTACGCTTACAAGTTTACTACTATTACATTGATATTAGTATACTTACTACATGTAGTATAATTTAAAAAAATGAACTTTAAGTACACTTATTTTTTTATAAGGGAAGTGAGACTGCAGTATAGTTAACACATCAGCATCTCTAATGTCTGATCTGTCTGTGTTTTAAATGTCAGGACAAAACAGTGGATTGGCCAATGATGTCTCAGACGAACAAATTTCCTCTGGGTACCATCCGACACAGACCAAATCCAGATCCCGAAGCTCAGATTCTGGAGATCCCTTATGCAAATAAAGATCTGAGCATGCTCATTATACTCCCAAAGCAGAGCGATGGGCTACAGAAGGTAAAACAGACAGTCACATGAACACATGAACCTCCCTTACTGCTTTTACTTCACTTGGAACTGCATACTAGGATAAAATCTACATGAAAATGTGGATAGTTGTGTAGGTTTGGTATTACATGAAAGGGCAAACAATTAAAAGTCTCTCCGTGCCTGTCTCTTATTTTTCTCCCCTTACTTTAAGTTGGTAGAGTCGATCACTTATGAGAACCTCATGGAGTGGACTGAGCCGGACAACATGATTCTCACAGATGTGGATGTTAAAATACCCATCTTTACGATGCAGGAGAAATATGACCTGAATGATGCCCTGAAGAGTCTGGGCATGGTTGATGTGTTTGAGAAGCGTAAATTATCTGGCATAGCGCCTGAAGAACTGTGTCTGTCCAAAGTGGTGCATAAGTCTTTTGTAGTGGTGAACGAGGAAGGCACAGAGGCAGGTGGAGGCAGTGGTGGAGTTCTCCAGGGTCCTCGATGTATGAAAAGCCAAGCGAGTTTCATGGCAGACCACCCCTTCCTTTTCTTCCTCCGGCACAACCCCACCAATAGCATCATCTTCTGGGGCCGCTTCGTCGCCCCACCATAATCATGACCCGAGTCTGAAACGCAGAGCAGAGCAGACTGGACAACAGTGTGATCTGTCATATTAAAATACAGCAGTGATTATATTACATGTATCTTCATATAAAATGCATTTGCTTAGATTTGTGTAAAACAAAACTCTGAATACACAAAATGTTTTGGGTACCTTAAATGAAAAACTATAAATAAAAGAAATCAGGCAGAATCTTGTGTCCTTTTTTCTTAAACATTTTGTAAAGTGGTAATTAAGGTGTGGAAATTAACTTTTAAATGAACTGAAATTTGAATGATTTGTATTGAATTGTGAGGATAACATGAGTAAATGGAGACTGGGTGAATTATTAAAATAATCAAGCTCAGATCAAAGTAAGAGAATTAAACACAGCTCACCAGTTTCAGCAGACCAGTTTCAGCTCACCAGTTTCAGAACACCAGTTTCAGCTCACCAGTTTCAGCAGACCAGTTTCAGCTCACCAGTTTCAGCTCACCAGTTTCAGCACACCAGTTTCAGAACACCAGTTTCAGCTCACCAGTTTCAGCAGACCAGTTTCAGCTCACCAGTTTCAGCAGATCAGTTTCAGCTCACCAGTTTCAGCTCACCAGTTTCAGAACACCAGTTTCAGCACACCAGTTTCAGCAGACCAGTTTCAGCTCACCAGTTTCAGCTCACCAGTTTCAGAACACCAGTTTCAGCTCACCAGTTTCAGCACACCAGTTTCAGCAGACCAGTTTCAGCACACTAGTTTCAGCTCACCAGTTTCAGAACACCAGTTTCAGCTCACCAGTTTCAGCTCACCAGTTTCAGCTCACCAGTTTCAGCTCACCAGTTTCAGCACACCAGTTTCAGCTCACCAGTTTCAGCTCACCAGTTTCAGCTCACCAGTTTCAGCACACCAGTTTCAGCTCACCAGTTTCAGCTCACCAGTTTCATCTCACCAGTTTCAGCTCACCAGTTTCAGCACACCAGTTTCAGCTCACCAGTTTCAGCACACCAGTTTCAGCTCACCAGTTTCAGCTCACCAGTTTCAGCTCACCAGTTTCAGCACACCAGTTTCAGCACACCAGTTTCAGCTCACCAGTTTCAGACCACCAGTTTCAGCTCACCAGTTTCAGACCACCAGTTTCAGCTCACCAGTTTCAGAACACCAGTTTCAGCTCACCAGTTTCAGAACACCAGTTTCAGAACACCAGTTTCAGAACACCAGTTTCAGAACACCAGTTTCAGCTCACCAGTTTCAGCTCACCAGTTTCAGAACACCAGTTTCAGCGAAACAATGGATCGCAATGGCAGTTCAGACGCTGAGGTAATTATGTTTATTAATACTCATATAGCAGAACACAGCCATACAATTACAACACACAATAAGAGACAGGCCAGGATTAGACAGAACAACGATTAGAGGAGATGAATTGAATTGTTGTGTGAGGAGAAAAAAAGAGCAGGTGAGAGAGAGTTGGCTCATAAAGTTATACGCTAACAGTGTCAGATTACAATACTTTGCCTGATACATGATCTAATCGCAAAGCTGGTATTGGTCATCTAGGAGTATTGATACCAATAACAGAAAATAATAAGTTCATACCTCTGCCCAGTTTGTTCTCTCTCGTGTCCTTCAAACTCATGGCCAGGGACGCCCCATCTGGGATCTGTATACGCCCAGCACCCACCTCAGTAACGGTGCACAGTTCATGCGGTTTCTTCGAGCTGATCGTCTCTGACGGATCCGTGACCGACCATCACACCTCCCGAGCGGCCGAGCCACAGACAGTATAACGTTAGTGTTACTGGGTTTCATGTGATCCTTTATTCACTCATTCTCTTAAAATAAACCCATAACACAAGTTATGGGTTTATTTTGTGCCAATTCACCGTCGATAGCGTGATGTATGCTGTTTTGAGTATGTTTTTGAATGTACATACATGGCATGAATTAAATATTTACATTATCCGAATAATTCCAGACATTTTTTTTTTATAAAAGTGTGAGACTATGCATTTGTGTTTATGTAGCATACATACTTTGTATTTATCAATGTTCATGTGATCATGTGATCATGTAAAAACAATAACAAAGAAGCATCGGCCTGTCTGTGTTTATTCATTTAATATTAACTACATGAGTGTTGCAATGTTGAACTCCATCATATCGCTGATAATCCGCGGTGTATAGTGACCGCCACACACACACACACACACACACACACACACACACACACACACAAACACACGCACACACACACACACCACCGCGTGTGTCAAAGCATATGCAGAAGTGAAGTCCCATCTCTTCACCTGCACAAAACGCCACCATGCAGGTTTTCCAACTTTTTTTTTAGGAAACCTGTGGACTCGATGTCCTGAAAGGCTGGACACAATAATTTTCCATGACAATGATAAATTGAAATAGAAAGACTACGAAAAATACACTGATTCCTACTGAATACCAACCTATTCTGCAGAGCTTGGCAGACAACTCCCTCTCGTGATGTAATATGACGCAATGTTGAAAAAAACTGCGGTTTTTACAAACAGCCAACGAAATGGCTAAATTTGTGCTCTTATGTCTTTTAAAAACATTTTAAATCCTGCAGTAGGCCTACCTTTTCGTGTGGCATTTTCATACAAGGTTACATGTTCATCTGATTTTTTTTTTACCTGCAATATGCTCTTTAAAGTATATGTGGCCACTATATCTGCCCACCACGATATCTTGGAGAACAAAAAGGTAAGTCAGCACGACCTGATCATCAGGTTTCTGAGGGGGGCGAGGAGACTGAATCCTCATCACAGCTCCCTCTCACCCTCTTGGGACCTTGCAGTAGTTTTAGATGCTCTGCAGAGGCCACACTTTGAGCCATTGTCAGTTGATCTTAAGTTCCTGTCAATGAAGACAGCGCTCGCTTTGGCCTCCATCAAGAGGGTGAGCGACCTGCAGGCATTTTTGGTTGACGAAACGTGCCTGGAATTCGGGCCGGCGCAATTCTCACAGGATCCTGAGACCCTGGCCTGGATATGTGCCCAAGTTCCCACCACTCTGTTTAGAGATCAGGTGAACCTGCAAGCGCTGCCTTTGGAGGAGGCAGACCCAGCCTGGGCACTGCTCTGTCCAGTACGTGCACTTCATGCTTACGTAGACAGAACGGAGTGTTTCAGGACCTCAGACCAGCTCTTCGACTGTTATGGTGGGAAGCTGAATGGAAATGCTCTGTCAAAGCAGAGGTTGTCTCACTCGATAGTGGACACCATTGTTTGGCATACCAGCAGCAGGGGCGACCATGTCTCCTTGGGGTCAGGGCACACTCCAGCCGGAGTGTGGCCTCCTCTTGGGCTTTAGTGCAGGGTGCTCCACTAACAGACATCTGCAGAGCTGCCGGCTGGGTGACACCAGCCAGATTTTACAATCTCCGAGTGGAGCCTGTATCCGACTATGTACTCGCCTCTACAATTGACTGGTAATGGACTAGGCTCAGCTGACGTCGCTTGCTCACCCTTCCACTCCACGGACTGGATATGTGCGATATTCTCCTCAGGTGAGCTTCCCGAAAGCCCTGAGCTCCTCCAGCACTATCGATGCCGATACCAGTAAGTCTGCCCTATCTAGCCCAGACCCTCGTGTCCGGCCAGGTGCCGCTGTGTGCATGGTTCCCCCTCCGGACGACCCCCACGCGTCTTGAATGTCTCACATTACCCCACTCTCCCCTATATCCAGAAAGTTGACGCCAGACATGGACTTCCATGGTATTTTTTCCACCTACTAAACTTGATGTTATTTTTTTCTACCCAAATCCTGGGTTAAGCCTTTTGAGTCTTTCTTCTTCTTCTTCTTCTTCTTCTTCTTCTTCTTCTTCTTCTTCTTCTTCTTCTTCATGTGGGTAGTTTTTGTGTTACCCAGATCCTGGGTCTGACATCATAACACAGGTTTTTTTGTGTGCCCTCTTCAGGAGAGAGCAGTGCAACTCCATCAGTAAAATACAGGTTTGTGTACATTTTTTTTAATCTATCCATCCATTCGTTGTTGTGCTGTATATCGTTTAATTATATAGCAACATAGAGGGGCACGATATCGAGTCACCTAGACGGGTGTCTGCCTTTTCACGTGATAGAATGCCTTATGTCTTGAAAATGTTTTAGATTTTATGATTTAAGATTAGGATTAAGATTTTATTCAGATCCAGAATATAACTTAGGATGTTAAAATATGTTCTCAGAACTGTACACTGATTGTTTATGGACATGTTGGAGTCGGTCACAGCATATTTCGGCCATGAGTGAAACACAGGGCCATGGTCTAAAGCTAGAAGTTCACCTGCTGATGAGCTCCGACATGAGATCCAGCGCCGTTATGGTAGAGAAACAGGCTAACAGACTGGACGATTACACTTGAATTATTTATAAATGTTTAATTTTTACTTCTAATATGTTAATTGAGATTGTAGGCACTATTAAAAACTATATAAAATATGCTATACTGTAAAATATGATATTCAAGGAATTATCACGCAAAACAGATGTGTGGAGTATTGTTTAAAGGTTTAAAGGATTTAAGTTAATCTGTAAACATTAATTCTTGAATCAAGTAAAAAAGAAAGAAAAGAAAAGCTAGTATTATAGTGAAAATTAATCAACCCATTATGCTGCATTAAAAAAATAAGATTTGCTGGGTAAAATGAACTCAACATGTGTTCTGTCCTGTATTTACCCAGCCCTTGGGTTAAAAACCCAAATTGGTGATACTATACAGCATTCTTTATACACACACTGGGGCAGTCAGTTTATGCCCTGAGAAAAGTCAGAAGATGGAAAACACTCACCACTAGCCTATGCACATGCTTTATAAGGCTTCAAATCCAGAGTCCGGACGCACCAAAGTAACCATGTCTAGCATTGCTTAGCCATGTCTGCCACCTAGTGGGAGCCTAAATCCACTAACCCTGTGTCCATGGACAGGGGTTAACATCCATAATGTCTGAATTAAGTAGAAATGCAGGCCGTTGAATCATTTCCTCTGTGCCGCTGGGGAGGAAGTGTTGTACACTCCTCTCTCATCACCCCCACGCTCTGCCTCTGTGGATTAATATAGAACGGAGCACTTCCGTTTAGAGTAGGCCTAACTGAGCGAAGTAAAACTTGATGTAATGTGAAATCATTTGACATTTATTCTTTTGGAAAAAACAGTGGGAATGGGGAGTATGCTGGATTCGCTTATGGGGAATGAGTGGAAATCCTTAACAGTACTTCCTGAGTTACTCATTAAGACAAAATGGATGAGAGAAGATTGAAAACACATTTTAAATTGTAATAATATTTCACAACATTACTGTTTACTGTATTTCTGATCAAGATAGATAGACAGACAGACAGACAGACAGACAGACAGACAGACAGACAGACAGATAGATAGATAGATAGACAGACAGACAGACAGACAGACAGACAGACAGACAGACAGACAGACAGACAGACAGATAGATAGATAGATAGATAGATAGATAGATAGATAGATAGATAGATAGATAGATAGATAGATAGATAGATAGATAGATAGATAGATAGATAGATAGATAGATAGATAGAAAAAAAAAAGACAACGGGTCAGCAGAATAATACGGTTAAAGTGTGGGATGTAGTGTTTATCTGTTGATATTTGCTTCAGGAATGTGTTAAAGTATTAAGTAAGAATTTATTTGTCTTTGACATTCATCATCTGAGGAGAAATGCGGCTCACATTAATTTTAACCCTGAGAGATATTCCATACAGTCACATATATGATGAATTGATATTGATGGTTTAACAATTTGTAAATCAATGTGAACCAATGAAGTCTATGATACCTAGAGAGCTTGTTAGCATTCCTATTCATCGTAAAGGCACTTACTTGGCTATTACACACAGCTCTGGGATTATTTGATGATCAGATGAACTTTACTCATTTAGCACAGGAGTTTATTTGCAAATCACCTAAACTGTAAACGTCATGTGACTAATCACTCTGAAGCTCCAGGAAAATTACATTACAGGCACTGGTTATTGTACCTGATGTACACTCATCGAAAGGATTATTAGGAACACCATATTAATACTGTTTGACCCCGTCGCCTTCAGAACTGCCTTAATTCTACGTGGCATTGATTCAACAAGCTGCTGAAAGCATTCTTTAGAAAGGTTGGCCCATATTGATAGGATAGCATCTTGCAGTTGATGGAGATTTGTGGGATGCACATCCAGGGCAAGAAGCTCCTGTACCACCACATCACAAAGATGTGGTCTCTGAGTCTGAAGAGAGCTCTTTTTCAAGGTCTGTGGTGGGCATGGGCCACGTGGCTGAAGTCTGGCTGGTCTCTGGGTCTGTTGCGGAGCTGGCAATGTCCTCCTCTGCGATGTAGATGCTGAGAGGGGAACCACATTGCTGCAACACCCACTCCACATATTCTGTAAAACTCCACCGAGGACCATCTCCAAACAGATTGGCCTTAGTCAAGGTGCATAGACCGTTGTCTGGGTAGTGTGTCAGGTGAGCGATCATCTCAGCCTCAGACGTCACGGCCATGAAACATTATGCAGGAAAAAAAAAAAACTGTGATTGGTTGCGTTACATGTCAGTCAAACGTCCTTTTGGGCACTCCTTTACCAATGAAAGCTGTGATAGACCGTCAGTCTAAAGGTCTGGCTACGCAAGAAAAACTCACGGATATGGTGGTCCTCAAGGGAACAATCTTCTTATGTGTGGCAGAGAAGCTGAACTGCTGGTAGATCCATTATAATCTCTTCCAGGTCCATTCTCGTTATGGTTAGTTGCAGCAAAGGAAGAGGACAGGCAGGATCTAAACACAACAGTCATGTTAATTAATAATACTTGACAAAAAAAAAAAAAAAAATGCAGGAGCATATCAAGAACCACTGGAGAAAAACAGCCAACTAAACAGACAAAGAACTGACTAAAGGGCTAAATGAGGAACAGGTGAAGCAAATCAATTAAAGAATAAGTTGCTATGACAACCACTGAACTCATCGTAAACCATTCCATTCCATGGAAAAGGAAACACCGGAAACAAAGAATTATAAACTAAGAGTCCAAATTAAACCTTACAGTTATATTTTACAAACAAAAAAATAATTATATTTTTTATTATATTTATTTTTTAACAAATACAAAAAAAGATTTGCGTCACTGTATTTGTCGGGAAATAACGGCTCACACATAATGGGAAGTAGATCAAACATACTGATATACATTTTGACACATCCTTTTAAAATAAAAGGATCTCAAGCTGGACAGCAGAGGCTTAAATAAAGAAAACCATGACACAGAGACAGCTTCCTCTTACACCACAGCTTCCATGTGTTTACACTGAATCAGAAATCCGTTGTTTACAAAGATGCGTAAATCACTGTCAGCGTGAAGGTGGAGGATTTGGACTTCAAAAGGAATCGCAGGCCTACGGGTCAGGATGGAGCTGTGTTATGATGCGTTTCCTGTTAGATAAAGCGCTCCATGTGGGCCACGATAATGAGGTGGCAGGAAAAATGTCCTGTATGGCTCTGAACATGAAGAAACGAAGCGATTAAACCTCCTGTGCTCAGTAAAACAGACTCATGGCTCTCTAATGAATCCAAACACATCTTAGGCTCATTAAGATACTTTGTCATGCACACTCATTCAGGGTGACTACAATTGCTTCTGCTCTCGCCTAAGATCAACCAAGTCTGTGGTTTGTCTTCTTGAGTTGTGGTGTTGTGTTTAATCGGCTCTGACTATGGAGCACATTTGTCTAGTTTTCAACTTTCGGGCCAAACACATTCATCACTGAACGAAAACAAACGGGCAGAGTTTGCGGTAAACGTTTCCTGCTGGTTAAATCCTGCTCATTGTGTCTGCTATGTATTTCAAAGAGCTGTTTTACAAGCCCAGAATCAGTTAGATAAATTGTAATTCCTATGAATAAATATTGTGGCAATGCTGGGGAAAAACACTTACACACAAAAAACTTTAGACAAATCTAAGGTGGGTAGCTAGTCCCCCAACTTGGTTAACTGCTGTTTTGGTGGTTTCAGTGTTTAAGAGTTGTCTGATGACATTACCTAATAAGCAAAGATATGTCACATTGTGTGAATTGATTTTAATGTGTTCATACAGTATATCCAAATGTTGTGTTGATTGTTTTTTTAGGCCACACAATCGAAAAGGCTAGCTTAGCATGCTAAAAAAAAAAAAAAAAAAAAAAAAAAAAGAAATCAGCAGCATTCGTCGTATCACAGTATATTCTTGCATGATGGCTTTACACTTCAACATCTAAAAAATAAAAAAAAATGTAGGCTGTGTTCATGATTAAATTGCTGCAATTATGAGACAACCATATTTTGCACAGAGCTACTATCTATGGCACCAATTATAATGCAAAAAAAGGAAATAAAATAAAGTACACCACACCAGGTAAACTCATCTAGCTCATCATGTGATTGATTTAGGTATTAATGCTGCCTTCACGTGCTATCGGAAATGTCCTGCTGGAAGTGTTGGAAGTGCTTTGTTGTCGGAATGAACAGGAATCAAGGAGGACACTGTTCATTCTTGCCTATTTATCGGGAAAATCTTTTTAAAACCAAAATTATATGTAGTCAGATACACTGACAGCCATAAACATTCACGATGCCAGATTTTGTAATTGAAATCAGTCAAAGGCAGGCAATTTTCATTGTGTAGGCCAACAAAACATACAATAGCCTACGCTTCAAATGATTTCTCATGTATGTAAATATGCACTACATTAATGACAAGACTAGATGATTTAGCATATACCGGTGGTTTATATTAAATCATATACCGGACACAGCAGTAGCTCTCCACGCCACCACATTTAAAGTTCATGCCACGCCCATCTCCGGAATTTAGGTACCAAAATAATTTCTGAACTTCCCAGATATTTTTTTTGTTGTATTATTTTTAGGAGATGCTGCTGCGTTTGTCTGGTTGAAGTCAAAAAAGATTTCCACCTTACGAGTAAAATAAGTTTTATCTTACAAGACCAAACAAGAGACAAACACGTTTACTACTGGGAGATTCCTGTAATTTACAACATCATGCACATTTTACTCAGTTGATTATTATAATGGTAACAAAGAGTTTAAGAATCACAATTCACATTTTAAAGTTAATTTATCAGCTTTGAACCTAACCCTGAATTACTATTTTAATTATTCTCAGAATTGACCCCCTCCCTCCCCAAAAAGCATCCCTTATGTACTCATATCAGTTTAATCACTTAATTTCATGAAGTTGACAGTAATGAAATGTCATTTAAAGAAACAAAGTTCTGTCTAAACTGTTCGTAAAATCATTCATTATTGCACTAAATTAAATCCTCAACATTCACATTTACAGAACATTTTTTAAACAATTTACACAAACTTTGCTTGTATTAGAGTGTTATTGATTCCAATGGTAGCATTTAGGGAACACAGTGATTAGTTGTAGATGGAGAGGAGGATGATGAGTGCTGCGGTCCAGCTTAGAGCCAGAAGTGGATGTTTGTTGACGGAGGACGTCCCATCAGTCACACCGATGTCTTGAGCCCCGCACTGGGAACAATCCGACCCACACAGCGAACACACGGACATGTGCTGTCTCATCTCAGATGTGTAGGACCGCACTGTCCTCCGTTCTGCAGAGGATGAGTGAATGAAACAAGGAACTTGAAACACATACTGGAACATATGAAGGAGAATGGATTCGATTGTTTGGAGCAATTATTTAAAGAGTCTTACGGGGCTCATAGTAGTCATAGATCATCGCCACAGCATCTTGGACATTGGCTACCTTAAAGTCCATTATGGTAGATAATTCAATGCACTTTTCGAATATGGTCACCTGTGAGAGAAAGATGATAAAATTGGAGATACAGCCACGGACCATCTGATCCACAAATAACCAAATAAACCATCATGAGAACAAAATCAAACAGTTGATAGAGGGGGAAATACTATGGAAGTCAATGGGGACCATCAACTGTTAGGTTACTGACATTCTTCAAAATATATTTTGTGTTCAGCAGAAGAAAGGAACTCACACAGGTTTGGAACAAAAGAAGAGGAATGAAGGTTAGTCACAGCAAGTGACTAATACTTATATACTTGTGTGTGAATGAGAGGGAACTAAGTGGAACAGTGAGGTTACAGGGAGAAGAGGTAAAGAAGGTGCAGGATTTTAGTACTTAGGGTCAACAGTCCAGAGCAATGGGGAGTGTGGAAAAGAGGTGACGAAGCGTGTGCAGGCAGGTTGGAATGGGTGGAGAAATGTGTCAGGTCTGTTGTGTAATAATAGTACCAGCAAGAATGAAAGGAAAGGTGTACAGGACCGTAGTGAGACCAGCGATGTTGTATGGTTTGAGGAAAAGACAGGAGGAAGAGCTAGAGGTAGCAGAGCTGAAGATGTTGAGGTTCTCTTTGGGAGTGACGAGGATGGATAGGATCAGGAATGAGGACATCAGAGGGACAGCACATCTCAGATGTTTTAGAGACAAAGTTAGAGAGGCCAGGATGAGATGGTTTGGACATGTTCAGAGGAGGGAAAGTGAATATATATCGGTAAAAGGATGCTGAGGTTAGAGCTGCCAGGCAGGAGGTCAAGAGAACGACAAAAGAGGAGGTTTATGGATGTAGTGAAGGAGGACATGAAAGTGGACAGTCTGAGAGAAGAGGATACAGAGGATAGGGCTAGATGGAGGCAGATGATTCACTGTGGCGACCCCTGAAGGGAACAGCCGAAAGAAGAAGAAGAAGAAGATGTTTGGAACAACTTCAGGGTGAGTAAATTATGACAGAATTTTCATTTTGGGGTGAACTATCCCTTTAAGTAAATAAGTTGCTAAGAGGAACTCACCGTGTCTAAGTAAAGTATAACTCGTCCAGGAGGCGTCTCTACTCTTCTGACCATATCATCTATCTGGACACCATCTTGAGCTAAACTGAAGCCTGTGAGTAAACCCACGTCCAGTATGGCCATACCCGTCTGACTCGGGCCCAGGCCTTCCCTCAGCCTTAAAGAAATGGCAAAAAAAATTATGCTTTCAGATTTCTACTTAAAAGTGATTCCATATTTTATATACATATATATATAAAAATTTGGTGCTGATGAAATAATTTTAGCAAAAATTCAGCCATGAGTGTGTTTGTGTGTTCAGTCCAGCCGCTCACCTGAAACATATGTGAAGGTCTACACGAAACTCCTCACTGTCCATTACGTCTATATACAAATAAAAGGCCTCATCTATGTGTATATCACGCCGTCTGAGAGACGATCTCGGGGTCATCACGTTGTAGAACACAGAAAGCTGAAACAGTAGAAGAAAATGAGTGAAAAAAGTCTTTGGGAGACATTTTTCTTTTTTACCGTTTCATAAAGTATCAGCACATCTCTCCTCAACAGCTCAGATGATCTGAGGAAGCATTCACATCTGAAGCACAAATGATGAATGAACCCCAGGTCATCTTCTGGAGACTGTTTTACTGTTTCACTGCTTCTCAAAGCAGCTCAAGATGTTTCGACAGTGTCAGTGTCAGCGTCTGGGCCCGATTATGTGCTCCATGGCGAGCAATCAAAGGTTTAATTACACACTGGACTGAGACAGAGGGGATCCGACTGCTGATAACAACAGGATATTTTTGCCGTTGCGTCTCTTTTTATCTTTATGGGGGGTTCAGTTATTACCAGCTTGCATTACCTTGCTGTTTGACAGGTGATAGCTTGATCCTGTGAAATTGTCAAGACTTGTCTCACTTCAATTGTTTTAGTTTTTGCTGTTTAGCTATAATATAAGTTTTTTTTAAACCAGACCAAATTCTCTCAACCAGGGGTTTAATGTGCTGACAGAAGTTTCCATATTTAAGGCCTGTTTCACACACTGCATCTGTTGTGCATGACGTCTGTTTTCATCATAATGTACTGGCAGATGTTGAGTTTAGACATACCTGAAGCAGAGCGATGCCTTTACCCTCTGCCACGACTTCGATGTCAATCCCCTCATTTGGATCAATCTGTAGAGGCAAACCAAACATTAGCATGCTTCGCTAAGCAGATCTTCCTCACCAAAGCAGCATTTATTTGATCAAAAATACAGTAAAATCATATTAAATCATAAGACAAAAGTCATATTGTGAAAAATGTAGTGCAGCAATTAACACGCTAACGTATTTGGTTTCATTTTTGGCAGCGCCTAAGTGAAAATAACTTTCTTTCTTCTTAGTGTTAAATGCTATTCACACTAAGTGAAAATAGTGATATCATTTACACCATGTAAAAGTAGCAGTTCTTTGCAAAACGTGTAAATAGTCATTAGATGCTATTTATACTTTATTTTGACAGATACATACCAGAGTGGAATTGATTGTATTTATTAAAATTATTAGATGAATGCCATCTTAATGGGACAATAAAAGCCCTCTCTACACCTATCCCTAACCCTGCCCAAAAAATCATTTTATTATTAAACATTTCGTTAGACACTTTATTTACTTTTAGAACATTTTCTTAATTTTTAATTTTTTTAAGTAATGCATTTTCCGTCCTTCAGAAATAATTCTAATATGATTTGCTGCTCACTGTGCTCAGGAAACATTTATTATTATTAACAATGCTCTTGTCAAACCATGATAATTTTCTTTTCATGAATATTTGATGAATAGAAAGTTCAAAAGAGCAGTATTTATTTAAAATAGAAATCTTTATAACATTATTAATGTCTTTAGTCTTACTTATGATTAATTGAATGCATCCTTGCTGAATAAAAGTACTGATTTCTCTGAAAAAAAACACATCTTTTGATTGGTAGTTTGTGTTAGCACAGATCTAGATCTGTGTATTATATACATACCTGCAGGTCTTGGCTCTGCTGCAGCAGGTAATTTGATCCGTCAATGTTGAACATGTCGGCACCGTTCACTGAGATGGTGAGATTCACAAACTCGCCGCTGTTGATGGTGGCGTAAACTGACAGCGCTTGCAAGGCCATTACCGTATCCTGACAATAAAGAAAAACAGAGCAATATGATAATAAAGATTTAGAACTGATCAAAACATTTAAAAGGGCATTCAACGGCAGGGAAAATGGGATAAGCATGTATTAAAACTGTACTTTGATTCTGTTTTGATTTCATGTTTTAAAGGCAGATGTGATCATCACTCAGGTGCATCTGTCACAGAAACCTCATATTCAGTCACCTGCCACCTGGTAAATAACACCGCACATGTGCAGAGCAGAGCACAAAAACAGCCACACATCCTTTCATCTCTACATTCTCAAACAAACACCGCCAGGGCTCTCTTGGCAAGCGCAGTCAGATGTTCTCCTGTTGGATTCAAGTTGTAGTGTCAAAGTGAGGTGCTTAAACACGAGCGCTTTATCAAAGCTCGCGTCCCAGAAACTGCTGGTCCTCATTGAGGTTAGTGTCCCTGACAGAACACAGGCCGCTCGCAGCCAGACGTCCGGGTTAATATCATAAATAAGTACGTATTTTATCTCACTTTGATAGCCTGATTCCTGAATCAATGGGATAGATCAAAGATGTGTATAATCATAAACACTGGAACACTGATTAATACCGCAATAGGTGTTAAATCATCTTTACTTTCATAAAGGTATATTTACAGGTTCATTTGTTTTCAACTTGTCCCTCTTTAAAAAAAAGAAGAAGCAAAAAACATTCAAATAGAGCAGCAAAACCAGGTGGAAACAGAATAAGGCCCTGTTTACACCTAGTATTAAGATGGGTTTCAGTCGATCAGAGATCACTACTGGACGACACTAAATACAGGTATAAACAGGGTCTAAGTCGTTTTGTGAATGTCCACTTTCAACCACTTCCAGAGGTAGTGGAAAACACACGTTTATAGTGTGAACGCTCATGTGGTCGAATACTAACGAATGGCCACTGAAAGAGCGCCTACTCTCCTCCTACTAACCTAATGTGTTAACATTATGTGAAGTGGACTAGCTAGATGGGAATTAAAGTTTGTCAGCTGTAGACTCAAGTTTGGTTTGTAGACAAAAAATGTACCAAGCTAAATGTTCTCTTAACATTCCTGATTTCTAACACAAACTCACAGCATTCGCCGTGGTTTTGAAGCTAGCAGAAACTAAAGCTGACTCACCAGCTTCACGATTTAATTCGATTATGATTATCATGTCAACGATTTGATTGCATTCGATATATCGCGATGTGTTGCATCCTCGATTTTCAATATTTCTGCCCATGGATACATTTTTGTCAATGAAAACAAGCAGTCAAATATATAAACCATTTAGATCTTAACAAACACTCGCATGCAGCCTGCACACACTTGCAATCACACACACTCCCAAGCATACACTCATGCATGCACACACATGCTCACACTCTGTAAATGTTAATAGTGGGTGCAATTAATTTTATTACTCGCGTTTGTGTTTCACTTCCTTTCCTCCATTTTACGCTAGTGCGAGAAGCACGTATCTGACGAATGATGTATGAGAAGTGTCAGTACGCCAATTACGGTCAACTATCGATGCCGAATCGCCCAGGTCAATACAGAGCACGGCCAACCGATTCATTTCAACACCCCAACTCTCCGTATGTTTTTCTGTCCGGTGTGTTCAAATGTAAATGGAGCAAGATTATTTTGTCGATGAACAAACACCTATTTACCTTCCCACAGACCCTCCGAAGAAATTGGGACAGAAGTGGTGGAAAGTGGACAAAAGAGACATCAAAATGCATCTCAACAGCAGGTGCAAACAGGACCAGTTAATATGATTTCAGTATGGAAAAAAATGCTTACTAATCTCTTCTTAAAGTTCAAATAATAGTTTTTAGAGGAAAACTAACGCAAGTGCTTTAAATCCTCCCAAGATTGCCCCTATTCACTTCCATTGTAATATAGTCTTACATTTATTCCAGCAGCCTGAATGCCTAAAAGTGTGGTCTACATTCGGTCCTTCTGTCCCATATAAACACTTTCTTTAGTGTTTTGTGAGTTGAACGTGTGTTTGACATG
Organism: Pseudorasbora parva; assembly: GCF_024679245.1. NCBI lineage: Eukaryota > Metazoa > Chordata > Actinopteri > Cypriniformes > Gobionidae > Pseudorasbora > Pseudorasbora parva. The sequence goes on along the minus strand of NC_090186.1, from coordinate 41,582,406 downwards.
TACCTGAGTGGATCCGTATCCCCCGAGATGGTTTCTTTGCTGACTGAGCCACTTTATCAGACTAAATCCTTCATCCATCAGTTTCAGTCTGTACATGGAGAGCAGTACATATGACGATATCTCAATTTCAGCTGAACGTGGCTGCCAGGATTTTTGCAAGATTTCGACTGGAGATCTCCAAGTTGGCACTCCATCTGAAAGACCCAGAATGCAGCATCACCATCCAACTATTATAAACACATTAGCGTTTAACACATTTTACTGTGCCAGGTACGGCGCTCGTCCATAACTGTACAGCTGGTCGCCACACTGTGAGGAATTAAAGGAAACTTATGGGTTATTTTCAGCTTCATGTATGTTTCACATCTGTGGCATGCTGTCGATTACAAAAAAAGCTAAAAGTTTCACCCCCAGAGAGTATATGAAGAATATATTTACCAACAACTATTGCTCTGTTCAGCAGCTGGGTGAGGGCAGATGGAGCTCTGGCGCTGTTGGCCAGTGACAGCGCATAGGTGACTAAAGACAGGCTGTAGTTACTGGAGATTCCCTGAGCCAGTCGAGACGTCAGGAAACTCAAGGCAGAAGACACATTGCCCTCATATGTCCTCTACCGGGAGACACGAAACAAACAGTCAGTCAATCAATCAGTCCTCTATCTATCTATCTATCTATCTATCTATCTATCTATCTATCTATCTATCTATCTATCTATCTATCTATCTATCTATCTATCTATCTATCTATCTATCTATCTATCTATCTATCTATCTATCTATCTATCTATCTATCTATCTATCTATCTATCTATCTATCTATCTATCTATCTATCTATCTATCTATCTATCTATCTATCTATCTATCTATCTATCTATCTATCTATCTATCTATCTATCTATCTATCTATCTATCTATCTATCTATCTATCTATCTATCTATCTATCTATCTATCTATCTATCTATCTATCTATCTATCTATCTATCTATCTATCTATCTATCTATCTATCTATCTATCTATCTATCTATCTATCTATCTATCTATCTATCTATCTATCTATCTATCTATCTATCTATCTATCTATCTATCTATCTATCTATCTATCTATCTATCTATCTATCTATCTATCTATCTATCTATCTATCTATCTATCTATCTATCTATCTATCTATCTATCTATCTATCTATCTATCTATCTATCTATCGGTTCTATCTCACCTTGTATTCGATGTCCTCCAGAAGCGCAATGAGGACGTATGCTGTAAGAGACACAGGTCCGTCCAGACCTCCCTGGAGCTCTGTGTGGATGACCCGACCCGGCTCTCTGAACGACCCGTCCGGGTCCTGCTGGACAGACAGCCAATATGCTGTCCTCTGCATCACCGTGGGGTCAATGGAAATGAAGTCCCGAGCTTGGAGGAAACACCTGAGCACGAACGCTGACAGCCTGAAAATCACAAAGAACACACCCAGTCAATCATACACTCAATTTGTGTTAAATTTGTCATACATCGGTTCTAAATTAAGATGTTTGATATTAAAGGGTTAGTTCAACCAAAAATGAAAATTCGGTCATTAATTCCTCACCCTCATGTTGTTCGACACCCGTAAGATCTTCATTCATCTTCGGAACACGAATAAAGATCTTTTTGTTGAAATCTGATAGCTCAGAAAGGCCTTCATTGACACCAATGTAATTTCCTGCCATATCTTCATTCGTGTTCTGAAGGAGGTCTTACGGGTGAATTTTCATTGTTGGGTAAACTAACCCTTTAAGAAGTGGTTCTGCATAATTTATACTCCCAAATCAGAATTGAGTATGTTTGTGGGGTAGAGTTTAAGCTGTGATTTATTTATTTATGTATACCATGTGCTGCCAGAATAATCACTGTCTCCAAAAGCACTGAAGGAGCCATCCAGCCTTTGGTAGGAAAGCTCACGCTCATACGCTGCAATCAAACAGAACTCAAGTGTTAACTCAAGGACTTCTGCTGTGTTTCTCAGGACTAGAAGACTTCACAACACTCACCTTCCCTCATGTAGCTCATAGCCTTGCTTCTGGTCTGTTCCTCGGCTTGCTTGGTATTTCTCAGATACTCGAGAACATAAATATTTGGAGCAAAATGGATCATGTTCTGCTCACCACAACCGTAAGGCATCTCAATGAGAGAGTCCAGATTTCCAATGGACGGGCCCAGAATGTCACCTTCAACACAGACACATATAGAAGAGGGTTAGATGAGATGTTTGCACTCAAAATAAGCCTCATGGCAGCCAGAAATTGTCTTACAATAGAAGCAGAGAGTGAGGACACATACCCACAGCAGATAAAGTGGCCCTCTGACTGTCAGGAACCACATTCGCAGGAAAACTAAATGCCATCGTCCTAGACACCGTGTTCTGGTTCAGGGGAAACTCCAGAAACAATGTTTTAGTTGACGACTGCTCCTGTCCCTCTGGCTAGAGAGAAATCGTTCAACACAAAGTTTAGAAGGATTCTCCTCTTTCCCAGCTGCTGCATATCAAGGTAATATAGAATAATAAATAAATAAAATTTCTATTGTGAAACATTTACAAATGAAAAAAAATATTTATTGTACTGTAGGAACTGAATCATGCTAGCATGAATCACCTTGACAAGAACAGTCTTGTGGACCCAGTCTGAAGAGTAGATGGATGTGGCTTTGACAGAGATGGGAATCTCTCCCACCGCTATGGTTCTGATGGGGAACAGGAGCGTCGTAATGTTCTGACTCAACACAAAGACTTTCCTCACGTTGTTCATAGAAATGTCTCTATTGTCTGGTGACACAAATACAAACGCCGAACTCTCTGCAACAACAACCAACACCTGTGACGGGCAAAGACATGAACAGAGCTATATTCAGCAGACTATAATTCACTTACAACAGAACAAACCTACAGTAGCCTGTGTTAAAGTCAACATGAAACAGCATTTGCAAGCTATTTTACTTTCATTTAGCTGTGCGCTATAGTTTAAGAGAGTTTAAGCAGAGCTCTGCAATACATGTCAGTGGTTGTTCAAATTATTTGAGCAACAATAATAATGCTTTTTAAATACTTCAGATAAATAAAAAAAATTAACACATACACACACACACACACACACACACGCATCTGGTTTACTATCTTTGTGGGGACTCTTCATAGATGTAATGGATTTTAAACCTACCCATCACAGGACACATTCTGCATTTTTACTTTATCAAAAAAACTCATCCTGTATGATTTAAAAGCCTTTTGAAAAGTGGGGACCGCTGGCAGGTCCCCAAAATGAAGGTGATCTCAGGTTTTACTATCCTTATGGGGACATTTGGTCCCCACAATGTTATACAAACAAGGAAACACACACACACACAAAAACCATTTTGCTAATAGTACCATTAAGTTGTGAAAACGTTATTTCTGAATGTTCCCGGAACGTTAAAAAAAAGTCCAGGTTTATAAAAATGTTTTCTTGGTTATACAAATGTTATAATTTTAGAATTGTACAAAAATTATGGAACTGTTACTTTTGAATGTTCACTGAAAAGAACAAGTAATAACATTTAAAACATGTTAGATGAATGTTCGACTAAAATTCTGTTAATGGTGTATAAATTACATTTTTGTGCTAAGGTTTTGAGAACATTATTAAAGACCAAATAACTGTGAACAAACATTTTTGTTCATAAATTTGAGAAAATATTGCCTGAGTTCTGAGAACATTCCCTATTATGTTTTACGAACACAACTCTCACCTCCAAATCTTCATTCATATAGTTAAATAAATTGACTTCCAGAAGTAGCAGTTCTCCACGAATCAAGAACTCCGGAAGATTGAGTGACAGGAAGAAATCTTTGATCACGGTCAGCTGGGAAACAAACTACTTTTTAATAATCAGTTATATGTATTAATATTCAGTGGTAGGTAAACTGTACACGATGCATCACCTCTGCAGGAGCGCTGATGCCCAAACCTAGATTCTCTGACATCACGATGGCAAAGGCCACCCAAGAGGTCAAGCTGTCCGGCACGGTCAACGGGAAGGAAGCCGAGGCAGAATTACTAAAACATAGGAATTAAAAACAGACATAAATGAGCCAGTTGCTTTGAATGAATGTGGGTATAGAGACGTTTATAGTAACTACTGTATATAGTACATTTGGGGAATTTGATGAGAAACATTTGAATTCATATTGTGATTTCTAACGTTTTTTTAACGTTCGATTGTTTCTCGAACTGAAACTATACAGGATGACTGGGATAATATGCACTCTTTGTTTAGTGGAAAAAATGTGGTCTTCATTTGCTTTCCATTTCATCTCAATGCTGTCTAGAAGAGAGTTGTGGTTTTGATTGCATACTGTAATCAATCAAAGTTGTTGTGCTAGTTCATAGCTCAGAAAGTATTTTAGGTTAAGTATTATCGTAGTAAAAATCAGCTCAAGGACAGGCATATTCCTCCTCATACCTCATATTAGCATCCAGCCAGATCCAGGTTTCAGGAAAGTCTTTTCGCTCTCTAGGCTCTTGAAAACCCCCAACGTCCATCTGATTCAGTCCCTCCCCTGCTGTGGAACCCATAAACATTACTGAGAAAATGATTAAGAACAATAATTTTGACATCTTCTCAAGACACTACCGGCAAAACCGTAGTTTTTTCAGGAAATGGTCAATTTTGAGGCTAGTGGAAAGAAAACATCCAAAATACACATTTAAGTGGTGTGCCTCAAGGCTCGGTTCTTGGTCCACTGCCGTTGCCTTCAAGACCTTATAGCATCGATGGCAGAAAAAGGAAGTTCTTCCCAGCATCTCCATTCATATTGATGGAGTCCTGATTAGGCCTTCACTAATGCCTTGCTCACACTACAGGAGTTTTAAAATCCTATCAGATTGTAAAATCTTGTTGCAGTACACACTTCAGGAGAATCTTTGCAGATTTTCTTAACTCAAATCTTAAACATGCTCACACTACAAGATATGAAAAACGAGGAGCATCACACACTACAAAATATTATTAAGATTATCGTGCCAGAGAAAGTGCGTCACGTGATCTACGTAGCAGATCGTAAGCGTGAAAACAAAATGGATCAGCCTTGTTTCCTATTGGCTATTGTGACAGTACTGACGTTATTACAATCTTGCTCATCCCGATAAATATCAATCAAACATGTTTCATATGATCGGGGCGAGCCTGATTTGCATGAGAGCAGATCGGGAGGTGCAAGATTTGATCTGTGAACGCCTCACAAGTCTCGGGAGGGGAGAATCGGGCATAAATCGGCCTAAAACTCCTGAAGTGTGAGCCGGGCATAACTGTTCAGAATCTGGGAGTAATGTTTCATTATAATTGATGTTTTGAACCACCTTGTTAAATCTTGTTTTCTGCACCTTCGCAATATCGTTTGCATACGTCCTTAACCAGAAAGATCCTGAAACTCTTACCCAAGCTGTCATAAACTCTAGACTAGACTATTGTACCCCCTTGTTTAGTGGCTTACCAGCTCAATTCCTTCATCGCAGCAAATGGTACAGTACTTTACTGCCCATGCCCTTACATTTGTGCAACAAATGAGTTGGAAAATAAGATATTTATGGCATATTTTGGCCTTGGAAAAACTTGAGTAATGTTGGAGTATATATTGAGATAAATTGCCTTTAGAAAACTTGTTGACGTGATGTTACTGTGTTTTGGGTGGTTGCCAGGATGTTACTATGTGGTTACTAGGGTGATCTGATGGGTTGTTTGGAAGGTTCACCCTTAAGACTTACGAAATGTAGGAAAATATTGATTCCACTCATTATTCAGCCTGGCATCTGTCAGAACCGTGACACCGCACATCTGCAGAATGAAAGAATATCAATAAACCCTGTGCGAAAAAGTGATCAAACATCAAATGACATTCATGCGCCTGATCTACCGTGAATATGGAATATGGATCTCCCATTTTCATGCTGTTGTAACCTGTATGGGTCATCACTCCATTATACGACAAAAATTCTTCAAGCACCTGCAAAACACACACACACCTCAGATCATGTTGCTGACCTCAGATCAGTTTTTGTGATGACTCATATGAATAGGACAAGTTGCTCTGGGGTCAGTGTTTGGTTATTACAAACCTGCTATTGTTGTAAATCCCATCCAGAACAACAAACTGAACTACACAATGGTGTCTGCATTATCAAACCTGTTCACCTAGTTCTGATTAGCACAGTTGCTCTCAGTTTCTTCCCTTTGTCAACAAGTGAAGTCCGGGGCGTAGTGTTGGCGTTTGGTTACATAGGATGACTACTAGCTTTACTTATCATGTGATCTTTTTGTGGGAAAAAACAATCGTGTGAAATCCCAAAGATGATTTCCCACACTTTAAACCTCAATACACTGAACGAGATAAGACATCAGGTGAGAAGGTTGGAAAACAATGGATGTCTATATTGCCCAGTGTTGATGTCGCAGATTTTTCCTACGAGTGTAAATGATCTATAATCTCTAGTAGACCATATTACCTTCTTCTCTGTAATGCCATTGTCTTTGTTGGAGTCCATTGTTGCTTTGTCCACCACCATAATTCCCACCAGAGATCCAGGCTCAGATACAGAAACGGAGAGAGATAAAGATTCTGCTGGCTCGGCACGATCCTGACTCCAGCTCAGAGATACCTGATATTGAGATCAAGTAAAAAATGCATTATTATAATTACATTGCAATCCATTTTACTTCTGTAGAATAGAATAGAATAGAATAGAATAGAATAGAATAGAATAGAATAGAATAGAATAGAATAGAATAGAATAGAATAGAATAGAATAGAATAGAACAGAATAGAATAGAATAGAATAGAATAGTAAAATATGCAAAATAGTATATTTGCATGTCCACATTCTGCATTTAATGAGTTACATATAATTAAATAAATGAATGAAATATAATTCAAGTAAAATCAATTCTACTGAAATGTCAGATTTTCAGATTTTTTCTGCAATACAATGTTTCTGTTTAACCCCATCATGGCATTTCCCTTCTGTCATCAAATTTGATGTACTGACTTATCACTTATTCATCAAGCTCTGAAGTTTTTGTGTAAAAAAAAAAGTGTCCTAAAATTTACATATTTCAGGATATTCAACAAGAAAATCCATCAGGAATCGAGTATGAAACACTTTAAGAAGAAATAGATTGTTATTTTATTTTCTTACTGTAACTTTTATTACATAATATAGGCAGGAAATATAACCTACAGCAGTAGCCTAAAGCAATGTCTATTTAATTATTTGAAGAATCAAATCATTTATGAATTATAAAGTAATTTGTTACGCTGGGGTGTTTCTGTTGTCCTGAACTCTTACTGTGTTTCTCAGGACTTGTGTGAAAGTAACGTGTAGAGCATCATTGACGATCTCTCCATCTGGAAGTGTGTAGTACACTATCACACAAGCCACTGGAGTCCAAGAGTGATCTGTGTTCAGACTGAAGGACGAGGACACTAACGTCCCAGCATCCACCACCCGACCGCGGGACATCACCTGCAAAACACAGGCTCGCTCTCAGAAATGACTTACTACTGATATCATTAACAGAATATCCTTGTGAAAAAGGTTTGCACTTAATCTTATTAAATGCGCACCTGTAGTAGTGTACTTCAAATCTTAAAAGTGTACTGTACTTGCAGATAGTATAATATTAATGAAATAAAAGGCCACTTAAGTGTACTTTCTGAGTACCATGTGCTTTTAAAAAGTGCACTTTAAGAATTTTTCTTTTACATTTGGGAGTCATGTTTTAATAATCTTGTGTTGTGCTTTAAATACAGTAAGTACACTAATGTGGCTGTGTTGACTATTATACTAAAACACATGAAAGTACTTGATTATAGTGTTATTCATATAATATATTTTAAATGTACTGAAGTACAACTTCATAGTTGGAAATATGTGATGATTACTAATATATTTAATTAATTTGACATAAAAGTCAAAATTATGACATACTAAATCAAAATTGTGAAAAAATTATGACAAATCATTATTTTAAAATGTTATCTCATATGACTTAGTGTGTCACAATTAAGACTTTTTGTCACAATTTTGACTAATTATCTCATAATTATGACTTTTTGTTATAATTTCCCATTTTTATGTCATCATGACATACAAAGTCAAAATTATGACTATCTGAAATTGACTTTTTTTTAATGATTAAAATGATCCAATGCAATTTTATGCCAATTATGACAAAAATAAAAATTTAAACTTTTCATGTCAAATCTTTTTCTCATATGGTGGAAATAGACTTCCATGTAAAATGAATCTATTATCCCTTGATGGAAAGTACTTACAAGGTAGTGGAATTTGGTCAGGTTAAAATTGCTCTGCAAAGTCAAGTACAGCGGCTGTCCGACCTGCAAAAGTCCGCCTGTCAGTGAAAACTCAGTGAAAACTGAAATAACAGCAGGATATACACACAAACAGCTTGAGTACCTGAGGCTCGCTGACTCTGTGAAGCTGTATGTAGGATCTACTCGGTGAAGAATAAGTGCTGTAGAGCTGAAGATGATGAACTGTGCCTTCAAACCGGGCCTGAAACAAACATCAGGAGGAAGGCTTAGTGCTCAGCTGCATCCCAATTTATATACTTCTACTATTCATAACTCGCTCTTATAGCGGCCATGGAAAATGTGGATGAAGTGTTCGCACCTCTATATCAAGTGTGCCAACGCTGTCAGAGAGCTCAACCTGAAAAGACATCAGCCCATCAGCAGTAACAGGAAGCTCGATATTTTGGATGGAAGAGTTGTTTAGTATCAATGTGAGGTTCGAGTCGGGCAGGGATTTCTCCTCGTTCCACATCCACGTCCAGGGGCTGAACTTGTGCTGGGTCACCACCAGCTGCACACTTCTGCTCTTTTCTTCAGCAGTCAGGGGCTGCTTGTTATACGTGGTTAACTTCACCTTGTAAAACAGAATAAAAAAATTAAATAAAAAAAAGTTTGAAAGAGTGAATCTCATGAAAAAATGCATACAACCTGTTGGTCATGTCTGGGTCATATTTCACTAAATGACCAACTATCTAGCTAACTAACTAAATAAATAATGCACAAAGATAATCATACCATTTATTTATTTTTGCAAAATGACATTAATGTCATGACTATTAAATTAAATTAAATTAAAACATTCATTCGTTTAAAGAAAATTAAGCATATTCTTTGACCATTAAGGTTTTTGCATTGTGACATTATTTTCATGACAACTAAATATCTTGTATCTAAGTGTGTTATATTATATGATATATTATTTAAATACTGCCATTAATGTGAAATTAATGATGTTTTATTTAAATACTGTCATTAATGTGAAAAAATAATTATATATTAAGCGCTGTTATTAATGGGAAGATTATATTTTATTTAAATGTTGTCATTAATGTAAAAATATATATATTTGATTTAAATACTGTAATTAATGTAAAACATAGTGGTATTTTACATAAATACCTTCCGTCATGTAAAAAAAAAAAGATATACTGTATAAATAATGTGAAAATATATATTAAAGGGTCCTATAATGCCTCTTTTTACATGATGTGAAGTCTTTAAAGTCCCCAGAATGTGTATGGGAAGTTTTAGCTCAAAATACCTCACAGAATTTTTTTGTAGCATGTTAAAGTTGTATTTTTTTTTTTTTTTGAGGGTGAGAAAAAGCCATCGTTTTTGTGTGTCCCTTTAAATGCAAATGAGCTGCTGCACCCGCCCCACTTTCTAGAAGAGGGCGGAGCTTTATAAGTGTTAGCAGCTCTAGCAGACACACACTGAAAATGTCAGACACTGTTCAGGCTTTTATGTTCAAACTGGAGTCGGACAATGATGGAGAGACTTAAGAAGAGACGCCCTGTAGAATGAGACAGGACGTTTCTGAATGGATAGTTGATGAGTTTATGAGTTAACTATCTTCAAGTCATTGATTAGCATATTCTGTCATGAGGGAACTGTTGTAAGACGCACAGAGCCAGAGAACATCTGCTGCATGAAGACAGAACAGGTATAGTTTAGTTTAATTACGGTTATAACTTATGTTGTCATCTTGCTTTATGACATGCTATTGCATTTGTGTTTGTGCTGTATTACAATAAATGTGAAAAAACTGAATGTGCTCGACTGCAACAACTATTCCTCTTCTCAACATGGCCTTTGTTGTGTGTTCCCGGGGGGCGGGTTTATGTAAATTATAGGGTTAGTGATGTCACTAACTCATGAAGAAGCTTGTTGTAGTCTCTACCAGCCGTTTGTTGTAGTTCTCAAAAAAAAAATTTCTGTAAAATTAAATATCTCCCTTTGCTTTTAACTTTGAGCATCGTAACTTTGCAGATGTTGTTTATGCTCAAACAGCAACATGACACACTAACTGAAGTTAAAAAAGCTACATTTAATTAAATCTATATTATTTATAAATCACTGTACTGCCTTTTATTTATGCAAATTTTAATAAAAATATCATTAAAGTAACTTTGTGTAATAAAATAAAGTAAAACATATCTAAACAGTAATGAAACAGTCTTAGACAATTAAGGTTAGTATTCATTCAAATAATGTTACAATACAATAAACATTAATATTCCTAAAAATAGGCTTAATTTTTATGTAAAACATAATTTCTTATTTGTAATTTTGATTTTTAGGGTGAAGCCTGAAACTGATTAAACTAGTCTTAAAAGTTATCTATTTTTTTTCTTCAAGACTGGTACTAACTTTTAGACTGGGGTAAACCCAGCCTGATCTGCCAGCAATCTTGTGGCGTATCCACTTGCCGCTATTGGCGGGTTTAACACAATGACAGACAGAGAAGCAATGCGTCGTTGGTCTGATTGGTTGAAGGAATATCCAACTGTGTACATTTGAACTATGCCCGTTGATCATGCTTCTTGTGCAGTAGAAAATTCAATGTGCAGTCTTAAAAGATTGAGCTTTGTCTGATGATAGCCAGTTGATAAAGTCAATTAGATTAAAAAAAGTAAGACTGATTACCACAAGGTTAAGTGCTAGTTGGTCAAGCTAGGTTTAACGTTAATCAAAATGTAATCCTTATGTTTTTCCTTCTGTATTTACCTTAGCAATGAAGGTCATGGAGGGTTTAATGATTTGTGGAAGTTCCAGAAAGTCAATATTATAAGTATTATTCGCAATATAAACTGTCGTGCTGCTGTTGTATGTTAAACCTGCAGGCAGAGAAATGACAAACATCTCATGAAATCTGAAAGCACATATCCATTTATTACTTTGCATGCAGGTCGGTTAAAGTTATTTATGTTTGATAGCTGGGTACATATAAACAGGACGGGACACACCTGTAACACTCTCTGTGACGTTCACAGTAATGTGGATATATTCACTTGACCAGTATCCTTCATAATATGACTGCATGTAATCAACAGAGAGTCTATCCGATAACACATCAAATGTGATGTCAGCGGAGCCGTCGATCTGCACCAGAAACAGTAAGTCAGATTAACAGTTTAAAGAGACTTTGCCTTTAATATTCAACCATTTGAATTCAAACCTTTTGTAACGTTACTCACCGTTTCCTTGTGTTCGTGAAGTCTATGGAGGCCATTGAATACGTGAATATATGTCACAGACATCAACCCACTGACGGGCTTCCCATAAAAATATCTGAGAACAAAAGAAAAAGTATCATTTTTGTGTTTCCTATGAATAATACAATTAATTGTTCAGGACAAACGCTCACTTTGCTGTGATTGTCCCTGTCAGTGTTTCTTCATAATGCAGGATGGAGGGAACGTTCACTTTCACCTCGAATCTAGGAAGCACTGTAAACATACGCCTATATTAAAGATGAATGTCTCGAAACATTAATCATTTTGTAAACAATGAGTATCACGGGTGAAATCTCACCATAGTAGTCCACAATAAACTCTCTCTCATGTACAACATCCTGCGTGTCCAAAACAACATTGTTAGAATTGTGTAATGAGTATTACAGCTGAAATTAGGCCTGTTCACGCCAAGGACGAAAGATATAGCCCAGTTCTAAAAACTGTCCTCAATATATATATCGTTGGAATCACTTTCAGAAAAATTGTATCCAGGTGATGAAAGATAAAATAATTGACAGCCAATTAGAATTCATCCTGAGTTAAGATCTTGAGCATTTAAAATGGCAGGCAAGCATGATATCATCCATGGTTTGGATAGCAAATAACATATTATCTTTCATTTTTCTTGGTGTGAACAGGCCTTAATATGGTAGTTATGGTTTTTGGTGTGAATGGGTCTTCAAGGGTTAGTTCACCCAAAAATGAAAATTATTCACTAATTTATTGACCCTCGTGTCAGCCCTGGTGTAGTTTTCACACAACTCACATGGTCTTTGGCTACAATTTTCCATGAACCAAGCGGTGGGTTCTGAGAGAGTTTCAGCTCTTTTGAAACAACACCTAGAACACCGTCCACAGACAGCCACTGTCGAATCATATTCCCCTTGGGATCCTGCTCACAATAAAAACGCACAAAACAATAGAATTAAGGTTTCTTCCATCCCTAAATACTCCAGATCCGTCATGTAGTAATGGGTTTATTCAAACACTGCTTTGTGATGCTTCGACACCTTTGAAAATCATTTGTTTCAAACCAGGGATGTCATGTGATTTCAGTAAATGAGTGGACATTACATCAACGGTTTTGAAATGTTTCGATTTTTCAATGGATCTCTGTGAACCCATGAACCAATGTCTACGTGGTTTTTACCTAATCTTATATCGATTTTATCATTTTGTAGACGTTTAATGGTAAAAAATGTAAGCCTCCAAACTCATCCTTTCCAATACCCTATACTCTAAAAAATGCTGGGTTGTTTTAACCCAATGTTGGGTCAAATATGGACTAACCCAGCGATTGAGTTGTTTTAACCCTGCAGTTGGGTTAAATATTTGCTTAAGACAACCCAATTGCTGGGTTAGTCTATATTTGACCCAACATTGGGTTGTTTTTTTACCCAAAATTGTTTAGAGTGTATGATGTTCTCGCTATCCCCACTCATCTCCTTCAAACCATTTCATCTTCAGTTGTACCTGCACTCACATCATCAGCACCGAATCAAGCATCTGATCAGGTTAGAATAACCCCCACAGCTTAAGAAACCCACTTTAAATCAGCACATTTAGAAAACTACAGAAAAGTATCCTGTCTTTCATTCATTGCTAAACACTTCACCAACATCTTAATGGATCTGTCTGCTGCTTTTGACACCGTTAACCACCAGATCCTCCTGAAAAACCTCAAGATGAAGGGAAACTCAGGGTCCGCAATCCAGTGGTTCAAGTCTTATGTCTCAAGAAGGTCCTTCAGGGTACTGTGGTGGGGTGAGGTGTCTAAGTCGCAACATACCTACATGTTCTGTTAGACTAACTGAGACTAGTCACTTACATATTGTTGCCTTATTGTTGGTTTGACTGCTTCTACTGTTCTCCTCGTTTGTAAGTCTTTGGATAAAAGCATCCGATAAATGATTAAATGTAAATAGAGTAGTTTCTTATTGGTCTAATTAGCAAGCACACTATAAAACAAACAAAACAAGCACTATCCAATTGAATAAAAATATCATATAATAATGATAACATAACGATATTAGAATTTTTGTTAATTGCATTTGATAGATTACACAGTATTTTTGCTGCACTTACACTGTTCTGACCAGCATGTGGCATCATTTTGTGAAACAATTGGTGCAATGTTTTCAAAGTTTCTAAAAGCTTTGTTTCTTTCTTCCATCACTGCTGTCATGAAGACACTGCTGATGTATCCGTTCATATTCTGCTAGAATATTACTAAAATAACCATCACCAATCTCTTGAGACACCCACCCTGATATAAATGTTGATCTGGCCTTTGTGCGGCTTTCCTTCGAGTGTAACTGATACAACCCGAAATTTCACCGTCTGCCCTGGTTGGTATTTGTTCTTGTCAGTCTGGATAAAGATGGACGTGCACTTAGGGCTGAAGAGCATCGCGGTGGAGTTTGAAAACACTTGGACAGCTCCAACAAACCCCTTAACGTACAGATGATAATGCAATTCATCATAAAAGACCTGAGGAGGGAAAAGAATATACAGTAAACTCTTTATGTAGGATGCAACTTTCTGGTTTTTAATCAATCATTTATTTTATTTAGAGATTTAATTATTGAAACTACAGTCCTGATACTCACAGGCGGAAGAGACAGTAGTCTGGTAGAGCCTTTAAATCAAAGCAGAGCAGACATGAATACTTGTTTGAACAGGGTGGAGTCGTATATTATATAATATTATATTAACATTGTGTAGGACCATCTAAAAAGGGGACTTTTCGAGTTTGACAATGCCATTATCACAGTCAATTTAGGTTAGGTTACTTTATTTTTACCCGCAGGTAAATTTGTTTTCAGGTAAAATGATTTGATACTGGTATCCATTTCAAAAACATATATAAAAAAAAGAAACATGATATATGACAACAAAATAACTATAACATGATACATGTGCTCAAGACTCTACCACTCATGACGCAAGATATAATTATATAAACCTATACATACAGCCTATATATACACCGATCAGGCATAACATTATGACCAGGTGAAATGAACACTGATTATACATTCATCAAGGCACCTGTTAGTGGATGGGATTTATTAGGCAGCAAGTGAACATTTTGTCCTCAAAGTTGACGTGTTAGAAGCAGGAAAAATGGGCAAGCGTAAGGATTTGAGCGAGTTTGAAGGGCCAAACTGGGGTCATTGGTGACCAAGACTCATTGAAGTGAAGGCTGGCCCGTGTGGTCCGATTAAACAGACGAGCTACTGGAGGTCAAATTGCATTAAGAAGTTAATGCTGGTTCTGATAGAAAGCTGTCAGAATACACAGTGCATCTCAGTTTGTTGCGTATGGGGCGGCATAGCCGCTGACCAGTCAGGGTGTCCATGCTGACCCCTGACCCCGCCGAAAGCACCAACAGTGGCAAGTGAGCATCAGAACTGGACCACAGAGCAATGGAAGAAGGTGGCCTGGTTTAATGAATCACATTTTCTTTTAGATCACGTGTATGGTCGGGTGCGTGTGTCGCTTACCCGGGGAACACATGGCCCCAGGATGCACTATTGGAAGAAGGCAAGCCAGCAGAGGCAGTGTCCAAGAATGTTTAAATCCAGAGAAATAAACCATTTTAATCAGAACACGGACCAAGATATCATATCTGCATTACCCTTGATTTCTGTCTTATTGAAATCATGGAAACACCAAAGACGCTTTAATATATTAAGTGTTTTATTAGACAGATTGTTTGACAACTGTTTGAGCTTTTCCGGTCTGACAAAATACCATTGACCCTTACTCTCTGTGTCCTGGTTAAAAAGTCAAGAATCCAACCCACTAGATTGATACTAACTCAAACTGTCCTAAGAGCCTCCTGTTTTAAATTTGGGGTTGGATTGTATTAAAAGCAGTAGGAAAAGTCTATAAATAAAAGTCTGGGATGTGTTCCATTTCCATCCAAATGTCTAAAAAGAAAATTAAGCAATAGCTCGGGCCTGACCTGGGACTGTGCATTTAAAGTTAACAGTTCAGAAATGAATCAGAGGAAGACAGTGGAGTATTTTTACTCAATTTAAGTGCATTTTTCTGTTTTTTTCTTTAGAAAGCTTTTACTTCACAACATTCCAAAGCATATGCCATACTCCACTAGGCCTATGTTCCATATTGAATATCCTGTAATAATTTATAGTATTGTATACTATTACTAAAAGTAATTCAAAGTGTTACTTGAGTACAAGTAAGAAAGTATAGTTTTTATGTAATGAAGTATTAAAAGAAAAAAAACCTTTTATTTATGAAATGTAGTGCAGTAAAAAGTATGACATTGCTTTGTAATGTAGCGAAGTTTTCCAAAGAAAAACACTAATAAAGTATATATTTGAAAAATGTACTTGAGCACTCATATACTCATATTGTTTAAATATACTTAAAAATGCTTCACTAGTGCCTGCCTCTGAAATGAATAGGCTATATGGTGTTTTTGTGGAGGTTTTTTACCTGCTGGGACGGTGCTCTGTGTCTGGGCCACACTGGTGTTTCCGTTGCTGAGCTCAGCTGTGACTTTGATGGGATAATTTGACAGAACCGTGACTGATATTGTAGTGGGAACACCACAGTGCAGAACTTCAGAGACGGATATGAGATATGAGGGATTCTGTGCCAGGCTGAAACGAAAACATTTCTTGTTTTCATGGGATTATGATAGAGATACATAATGTGTGTGTGTGTGTGTGTGTGTGTGTGTGTGTGTGTGTGTGTGTGTGTGTGTGTGTGTGTGTGTGTGTGTGTGTGTGTGTGTGTGTGTGTGTGTGTGTGTGTGTGTGTGTGTGTGTGTGTGTGTGTGTGTGTGTGTGTGTGTGTGTGTGTGTGTGTGTGTGTGTGTGTGTGTGTGTGTG
The DNA here is from genome assembly GCF_024679245.1 of Pseudorasbora parva. Classification (NCBI taxonomy): domain Eukaryota; kingdom Metazoa; phylum Chordata; class Actinopteri; order Cypriniformes; family Gobionidae; genus Pseudorasbora; species Pseudorasbora parva. The sequence goes on along the minus strand of NC_090186.1, from coordinate 41,565,924 downwards.
TGTGTGTGTGTGATTATATTCTATATTCCCAAAAATAGCATACATTTTTTTTTAGAACTTATAACATTAGAAACATTAAACTCTAAAATATAATTTTCTTTCTTGCACTATAGGCTACTGTTCAAAAGTTTGAGATCTGTAAGATTTTATTCAATAAAGATGCATTCAATTAATCAAAAGGGATTGTAAAGACATGTATAATGTTACAATATTTATGTTTTGAATAAATCCTGTTCTTTTGAACTTTCTGTTCATCAAAGAATCCTGACAAAATGGTTTCCACAATAATTTGAAGCAGTTTTCAACATTGATAATAATCAGAAATGGTTTCATTTCAAAATCTTTTCCAATTGAACACAGTTATTTAAAATTGTAATAATAATTCACAATATTACTATTTTTACTGTGTTATTTTTTTATCGGATAAATGCAGTTTAAGTGAGAATAAAAGACAAATATCTTACCGACCCCAAACTTGTGAATGGTAGGCTATGTGTGTATTAAAATAATGAAGTATGAAAAAATCTCGAAACTTGTCAAGAGACAAAAGATATTTAGAATATTGAGCATAATAAACATATTTATTTTGCTATCAGGATTTTCAGCTGTTATTCAGAAAGTTATTCAAAGCTACAGAGAAGTTCTCGTCTGTGATCATTTTAAGTAATAAAGTGTTTAAATTTGAATCACTTTTTAAATAACTAGTACAAACATGTTACTCATAAAAAGTAAAAGTAACAAACCTGGGTGTGATTAGAGTCTCACTGTGGAATAGTAAACATGCCAGGACAGCGAAGACTTGAAGCGGCTCCATTTGCAGGTGTGACACTCCAGTGAACACACTTACTGAACTACGATTAACTGATGCCTTTAAAGAGCGATCCAACACATGATCCTTCATCACTCCACCTACACACCTGAGGGAATAACAGCCCATTCACTGGACAATGAGGGACCCATATACAAAGACTTGCAGAACGTGTTTGAGAACACTGTAAAAATGATGTGATTTTAACTGTAAAAGAAAAATGATTTGGTTAACAGTAAGTTACTCTATACGGAGAAAACCATATTCAAAATATGGTTAAGTTACGGATTAATAGATCTAACCTTACATTTAGTGTCATTTTACATTAAAACTTTGGAAGTAAAAAGAACACAATCAACTCATAAGAACGAAAACCAATAAACAAACATTCTCACAATTATGTGTGAAAGCTTGATGTTTTTGTTTTTTAATGATGATTTTTAATGATGATGTTTCCTATTTTTTTCTTATATACATTAGGCGTGTTATGTTATCTGTTTTTAAATGAATGTTTATTGCATTATTTGAGTGTTTTGTATCTGTGTGCATGAATCTGCACCTTCTGTATATTATTAATTGATTAATGAACTTTGATTCATCATGTGGTTTTCTCTTATTCCACCAGTGTTATTATGGTGGATGTCCGCAAAAATGACAAAATAAAAAATTTGTAGAAGCGCATATATACTTCTAAATTACTAGTTTAAATTAAGTTTAATCATTGAAATGTACAGGCGTTTCTGTAATTATTTTTAAATATATATATTTCTACTGTATTTTTTTACAGAATTATTATTTTTTATTATTATTATTTACAGTGAAGAACTAACGGAGCAAAGATAAGTCATTCAATGATCTTTAACAAATCTTAGATGTTGCATATTAAATATGGAGTTTAAATTTATGATAAATAACATAAAAAAATGAAAAATTAAATGAAAAAACATAAAATAATAATAAAAATCTAGTAAAAGAAAATAATAAAATAAATTAAATTAAATAACATTAAAATGCATTAAAATAAGAAATAGAAAAAAATCCTAAAAAATAGAAAATAATATGAAAAATAAAACAAATAAAAAAATATCAAATAAAATAAAATAACATTAAAATAATAATAATAAAATATATAATAAAATATATAATAAAAAAGTAACCTTGTGAAATAAATACATTAAAATAATAATATAATGTCAAATAATAAAAATAAAAATAAAAAATATATATTCAAATAATGATAAAAACATCTAATAAAACAAAACAAATAAATCAATACAATTAAAAATCGAATTAAATTAAAAGTAAATACACTGATAATAAAAATATTTTTAAATAATAAAAAAACGTTGTATTGAACAGAAGCTGCATGTGTATTTTCCATCATGCCGACAGATGTCGCTGTTTAAAAGGACAACAGAACGTCACACGCGTGACGTAGAGGTGAGAGGTCGGAGCGTCGTCCTGCACACACGAGAGAATGACAACATTACGAGCTTTCACGTGCGATGATCTGTTTAAATTCAACAATATGTGAGTAATACAATTACAAATTATATAACAGCAATGTTAATCACCATTTCAAAAAAGTACTGCAGCGTTACCATCGTAAAGTGAAAGTGACTATGAGAAGTTACCCTCATTTTAGTACCATAGTATCACCAGCAAGCAGCTTCATTTTACTATGGTAGCGCTACAGCTGTTAAATGTTCATATTCAACATATAAGATCATATTTAACATGGCGATGCTGCACAGTCTACTAACAGAACGTATTTTATCAGAGTATTTACAAAGGACATGTTCAAAAAACGTGGTTCTTTCTGTTACTAGATTGAGCTGCTTATACTAACGTAACGTTATATTATGTAACGTTACATGTTCTATAACATCTAGTGATATCCGAGGTTTACTTATCATTTTAATATTGTATTTGCCCACATATGTCTATGTTATATCTGATTTAGGTTTGTCTACATGCTGTTCATCAGTATATGAGATTGTGATATTTACATTCATTTGTGTATTTGCCTCCCTCAGTAATCTGGACCCCTTGACAGAAACTGTATCCTTTCAAACAATTACGAGCTGAAATGCTGATTATCTCTAAAATAACCAGATATTGTCTGATTAATCAGCCTCTCACCAGTCTTTTTTCTTAACTTTCATTCATTGCACAGTATGGAATTCCTTTCTATCTTCAATATTTGGCTCACTGGCCGGAGTATTTCATAGTCGCAGAGGCTCCAGGAGGGGAACTGATGGGCTACAGTGAGTGAAATCTGTTTTTAGTTTAACATTTTAGCTGAGAGTGCATTTAAAGGGTGAACATTCAGGCATTATTTACTCACGTCTCGTTTCAAACCTGTATGACTCTCTCTTCTGTGGAATAAAACAGACATGCTGTTTCCTATACATTGAAAGCATTGGCTGAGGAACAGACAGAAATTTTATTTAACTTTTAACAAAATCAATACATTTTTCTTATTCCTAAATGTGTGTGTGTATGTATATATATATACATACATACACACACATATATATATATATATAAAACAAGATTAAATACATGTATTTCATTGTTACATACCAGAATGAGTTAAAGGAGACGGATTGATGAGGTCATCTGGGGGAAAAAAAGGTTGTTTCAGAGGTGTAGCAATTATTACTTTTTGATTCAAAATTATGACAACAAAACATTTTCTTTGGAAAAACAATTCACTGATGAATCGTTCACAATAAGACCAGCAACTAGGGTTATTAAAGGTTAGTTAAAAAAATTCCTTAAAATTCTGTCATCAACCTGTAAGACTTTTCTTCATCTTCAGAACACAAATTAATCTTTTAGACAAAATCTGAGATTTCTGTCCCTCCATTGACAGCTACGCAACTACCCTTGTGACGCTTCAGAAAGTTCATAAAGAGATCGTAACACTAATCCTTATGAATTGACCGCTTTAGTCCAAGACTTGATTGCGTTATATGATGAACAGATTGAATTCAGCCTTTTATTCACATTTAAACATTCATCAACTCATGCATTAATTGTGGTAAACAGAAGCTCAAGCATGTTCAACTTGAGGTGTGAGAACCAATGTTATGCAGCACGTTTGAGCTTCAGCGAGAACCAATGAGGATTCTGAAGATAAAGAAAAGTTACAGGTTTGGAATGACATGAGGGTGAGTGTTTAATGACAGAATTATCATTTTTTGGGTGAACTATCCCTTTAACAGTCAGATTGGAGTGTGTATATATAACCTGTATGTCTATGGCCATCCTGTAGTCATGGGAAAGGCAGAAGGGTCCGTAGCCAGGGAGGAGTGGCATGGGCACGTCACCGCTCTTTCTGTGGCCCCAGAGTTCAGACGACTGGGTCTGGCTGCTAAACTCATGGAGATGTTAGAGGAAATCTCAGAAAGGTAGAGCAAACTGCACAAAAGCATCTGTAATGCATACAAAAAATAAAAGAAGGCAATAAAGACTGCAATCATATTATTTAGCTGTAACATTACGTTAAGGAAATATATTGCTGACATTATATCTGTGTCCCGATTCTAAACATTGAGTTATTTTGTGTTTCTCTTCTGTTTAGGAAGGGCGGATTCTTTGTGGATCTCTTTGTGCGGGTTTCCAACCAAGTGGCTGTGAATATGTACAAACAGCTCGGCTACAGCGTGTACAGAACGGTTATAGAGTATTACTCTGCCAGTAACGGTGAACCTGACGAAGATGCTTATGGTGAGCTATTCATTTATTGTTTAAAAGTTTGGGGTCAGTATTTAAAAAAAAAAAGATATTTAAACATTCACTCAGCAAGAAAACATTCAATTGTCAAAAGTGACAGTAAAGACATTTACATTTATAAAACATCCTTTCTATTCGTCAAATCATTCTAAAATGTGTCATGTTTCAACAGAAAGCAGTGGATTAAGCAGCAACTGTTTTCAGCACTGATAATAATAATAATAAATCATCCTATTAGAATGATTTGTGAAGGATCATGTGACACTGAAGACTGGAGTAATTATGCTGTAAATTCAGCTTTGATCACAAAATATATTCAAACACTTATTTTAAATTATAAAAAAATATAACAGCCTTAGTGAGCAGAAGAGCCTTCTTTTATAAACTATTAAGAATCTTACTGACCCGAAACTTCTGAACGGTTATTATTTGAGGCAAGCATCACTGTTATTACTGGTTATATTCAAGGTTAGAGATTTTAATTAACCACCAACCTTAAATATTGAACTCAAAGACAACGCATAACTCGTCTTGCAACATTTGTGCTGCTAGTTAACCGTTCTAATCAATCAGACTTACAATTTTCACCTGGAAAACAGTAAAAAGGGCAGAAAAAATTACACTTAAATTACAACATTATCAGTGTACTAAAACTCACAGAGAATCGTAGTATCACAGCAAAGCTAAACTCACGTTTATGCAAAATACTGATTTGAACTGTTCTTTCATTTTGACAGATATGAGGAAAGCTTTATCCAGAGACACGGAGAAGAAATCCATAATTCCACTTCCACATCCTGTCCGACCAGAAGATATTGAATAACACTAATATGTGGCTCTCTGAAATGACCAAAAGCCAACTGGGAAACATTTGCTGATTTGAAATGTCAGAGAGTCACTGCTTTGAACAGATTCTTTGAGTTGTTTTCTATTGGGTTAATAAAGCTGAAATTAAAGGACATTGGAACTGTAGTTACATGAAATAAAAACATGAAAGCTTGGCTGTTTTGTCTTTTAGAAACAAAATATAAAGGTTTTGTTTAAGTTCTACTGGAAACTGTACCAGTCAGAGCCATTTACTATTTTGCCTATGATTTCCTCAATGGTTGTCACTGAACTTTCGGTATCACTTTATTTTACAATCCTGCTATGCATATACATACGATGTACTTATTATAGTAATAACTAGGTACTTACTCTGAACCTACCCCTAAATCTAACCTTAACCCCTGTAGTTACCTTACATTACCCAGTACTTTTTAGGAAAGTACACTGAAAACATACAGTAAAATAAAATGCAACCAAAATTTTCTAATTTTCCCTGTAACTGAAAAGACAGTCAAAATAAAACAAGGGAAGACTTTATGGAGATAAATAAACTTTATCCTATATATATATATATATATACATAGACAAATGTTCATTCAATTATATTATCCATGATGATGTGCTAAGTATTTTAATGTGAATATACACTTTAATAACTAATTCAAGAATGCAGAGACAGAATCCAGAGTACTGAAGCTTTGCATGGATATATATATATATATCCATGCAAAGCTTCAGTACTCTGGATTAAAATACTTAGCACATAATCATGGATAATATAATTGCATGAACGTTTGTCATGATTCGCTCTGATTATTCAACTACGTCGTAAGCGATGCTTGTGATTGCAAATCAGCTCAAGGATGCCAATTTAAAGTCGCAAAGAAACGGAAGTAGTGACAGATCTTCTGTATTGTGATGATGCACATCCAAGCATAACAGATTGTCTGTTGTTTCACCGAAAGATCAATTTATGACATTTTGATTAAAAATTCAAAGAGTTCAAACATGTCAAAATGAATCATGCATGGATTCATTGCTCACAATAAGATCTATAATATGCATTTGCAGAAAAAAAATGTATTCCACGACTTTAAAGTGAACTGGTTTTACTTTTTTATCAAATAAAAACAATGATCGGCACAAGTATATTTGGTTCGCACCTTTATTTTGTTACAAAAGAAATGACAAAGAGTCAAATAATATGTTAACTTCCAACCACGCCAGTTCACTGTTTTTCTGCATCCGCCTTTGTTTGTTCGGTCTTATCTTTGTCATCTGGGTGGTCTTTATCACTCTCACCGTCACTGTCGCTGCTGCTGCTGCTGCTACTACTACTGCTGCTACTACTCTCATCATCATCATCACGATCGTCACAGTCATTTTCCTTCTGCTCCCTGTGGGCCGCAGGTTCCTGCTCCTCTGGTTCTGAGGTCTCCTGTGGTTCCTTTCCTTCAGGAACCTGCTGTTGTTGTTCTTCATCATCATCATCATCTTCTTCCTGCTCTTCCTCATCCTCCTGCTGCTGCTGTTTCTTCCACATCTTGGCCATGGCCAGCAGTTTGAGGTTGGGCTGATTGGCAGCATCCTCTGGGAAGATGTAGTCGTAATATTCTTCCCAACCTGCATCCGACTAATAAACCATCGACAGTGTTAGTTATGACTATTTGATGCAAGAATAAAAACACCCACAAAATTGACACGAAAAGACTCTCACCCCGTCCTCTGCTGTGAGCTTCCTCCTCTTCTTCACCTTCTCAGGCAGGAGTTTGTGGACTCTGTCCTTGTTGGCGAACGATCCGAACTCCTCCTCAAAGTCTCTCCAGGACTCCAGCAGCATCAGACGCTCCTCCTTCTCCTCACAGCCGTGCATACTCTTATTGGCCTCTTCGTAGATCTGTCTGCACCGCTGTATGCGGTCATCGCTGTCAATGGACATCTCAAACTGGGCATAGCTGATCCAGACCTACAATACAACGAGATTGAAAGCAAATGAGCCAGATTGATATTTAAAATGAGCATGCTGTGTTTCCATTATTTTGATTGCTCACTTTGACATGTTGAGTACGCTGTAACAGTCTCTTGTACAGTCCTCGTGTGTTATCGTATTCTTCTTGCTCGATCTCAAAGTCGATGTATGACTTCCACAGCACCTGATGTAAACAACACAGTGGGGGGGGAAAAAGCATGCGTTTTATGTTGAGTAACATATTTGATATATCAGGATTTTATGGCTCATATAGAGAGAATAAGGAGTTCATACTAGAGGGAAAAACATCTTAAATTTTATTTAGACTTCTAAACTGATCAAAAATTTTTATTTGGTGCAGATGCTGAAATTTACATGCCCAAAAAGATAAAAATTCTGATAGCTTTTACGTTTTCTTTAAAAGAAACTACTTTAGCTTAAATCACATAAATTGTTTGATTTAAAGTGATATAGATATCTCCCAATAATACGTCTTAATAAGATAATATTTAAAAACTTAGTTTATGATCAAAGATCTGCAGTTTCAAAACACATATTTACAATAAATAGAATGATGATTGAGAGATGAATAAATAAACCTTCCTTAAAAAGCCTGATGGATCATATTTTTGATACTTATATTTGAACATGATTTAAGGGATAGTTCTCCCAAAAATCAAGCCATCCTAGGTGTATATGACTTTCTTCAGCCAAACACAATCTGGGTTATATTAAAAAAAACATCCTGGCTCTTTCAAGTTTTATAATGAGCTTCAAAATCTGTTACCATTCACTTCCATTATAAAGCTTGGAAGAGCCAGGATTGTTTTAAATTTTAAAATCTGATTGTGTTTGACTCAAAGAAGAAAAGTCATATACAGCTAGGATGAGTAAATTCAATTTTGGGTGAACAAGCCCATTAAACTTTAACACAACCTAGAAGGAACCAATGACTGTGAAAAGAGAGATACATTAAGTTCTGACCTCTGGCATGTCCAATCGTGGTTGTCCAATGGCCAGTTCAAATATAGCTCTGGCCCGTTCTGTGTCTCCCAGGATTGTCTCCAGCTCAGCAAACTTGATCCATGTGGTGCAGTTCTCTGGACTGAACTCCAGGTACTTCTCGTAGAGCTTCCTGCAGCGGTCAAACTCCCTCAACTGTAGCTCCAACTCGATGTAGCCTTTAAACAGTTTGTTTTTGGGACACTTTCCGATGGCTGTGCCCTGATAGGACAGAGGTCATACACTACCTTATAATAAACTTGAACTTAAACCATTCAAAAGTTTGTATCTATTCTAATATTATAAATGTTACTTTTCATCAATTGCATGCGCACTTGCTGAACAGTGGTGTAAAAGTGTATAAAGCAGTGTTAGGCCTAGTCCACACGTACACGGGTATTTTTATTACCGGAGTTTTTCCTCCTCCGTTTTAAAAAACAATCGCGTCCACACAAGCACGGTTTTAAAAAAAATTCTGTCCACATGAGAACGCAAAACTATGCTATGATTGGCTGCCTGATTTCCATGTGGGTCCCATTCACTGCACCGATGCACATTGCACTGACTGAGGGATGCCATGGGCTCAAGTGAAACACTTCCTACAAGTTCCTTTGCTTTGGACTCAGTAACAGGTAACCGTATACACAGGTGCAGGGCCGAAGTGGACTGTAATAGCTTTACACACTTGCTTTACTATTTTGTATTATTGCATTATTGCATAACTGAACATGTATCTATATACGTGTGATAAGCGCTGTTAGTGGAGTCCACCGCATAGAATCGACTCACGTAAATCAAAAGGAGATGTGGAAAATCTGATATCACACAAAGGAAAAAACGGCGCGCACTTCAATTTAAAAAGCCGAAATCTCCGGTTTCACCATCTACACGACAACGCTGTAACCGGAGTTTCTAAAAATCTTCACCCTGGCCGGAGTTTTCAAAAAAGTCCGGTTTTAGTAACCGGATACAGCGTTTGCGTGTGGACGAACAGCCAAACCGCGTAGAAAAAGCTGCGGTTTTGAAAATACCCGTGTTCGTGTGGACAGGGCCTTAGATTGAAACACTTACCATGCCTCGTCTAGCATTCTGGAGGTTTTTTTGTCGGATTTCAAACTGCCCATATAAGAGCCAAATCTTGGCAAATGTAAACTGAGAATAAAAAAACATGTATAGTTAGAAAACTATCAAAAATAGTCAAACTTAGACGTGGTAGCTACAGCATAACATAAAATCCTTTTCACAGAACAAATAAACCGTCAAGCACGACATTGTCCTTTTTCAGCTGTTGAAATTGTAGCAAATTCTCCACAAAGGATTAAGGATTATTTCACCACAAATTACATAAGGTTGTGTAAATAATGTTTTTACCACCATTAAGACAATGATAATTTTACCTTTTTGTGTGGTATAACCTCCAGACATGCCTGGTACACCTGCCTCGTTCTCTCAGGATCCTAAACAAAATGTATTCCATCAAACCCAAAACATGTACATGTAATCACTAGGCTTTACTGATCGCTGAATGCTTCATACCTTGACCTCCAGCTCCTCATAGAGAGCATAGTTAATCCACAGGTAGATGTAGCGTCTCCAGTGTCTCTTCTCTTGAATGGGGGGCATGTTGGCTATCGCTCTCTCATACACCTCTCTAACCGTGTCCGGATCGGCGTCACTCTCCACGAGGCGCAGGTAATCAAACCAAGCATCATAATTATGGGGGTTGGCCTATACAGGAGGAAATTATGTTAATTACAACACCGTGTCATTGAAGGGGGGGTGAAATGCTGTTTCATGCATACTGAGCTTTTTACACCTTTAAAGACTTGGATTCCCATCCTAAACATAGACAAAGTTTCAAAAACTAATGTTGGACGTTTGATGGAGTATTTCTGTGTTAAAAATACTCCTTCCGGTTTCTCACAAGTTTCGGCGAGTTTTTTTCGAGTATGGGTCTACTTGACGTTAAATAGATCGGAAGGTCCTTGTATGGGCCGTACGTGCTCTTATCCCGGTAGGGTGCGCGCGCGCGTAACTAGAGGGAGAGAGAGGAAATGCACGCTGTAAACAGTCTCTCAGGTGCAGATCCAGTCGTCCGTGAACACTTATGACGCGCCGCGCTCCACTTTATTCCTATGGGTGACGTCGAGCGACTTCAACGCTTCAGCACAGCATTGCGGGAAGGCAGCACTGCATTTGAACCGATTTGAACGCAGAAATGACGGGAAGCTTCAAGGCATCGCTTCAGTCGCGTCGCAAAGTGGATTTCCACGGTCACTGCTGTCACAGGACTTCACCAAATCATACCAAAGAAGTGTGTTTTTGACAGAGCGGTCCTACTTTGGAAGATGCCGGTGAGTAAATCAACTTCAAATGTCTCTGCTATTGGCTACCGTCGCATGAGTAAACATCAGTAAACGATACGATCGCGTGCTTCGTCATTCAAATGCGCTAACGGTTACTCCATTGTTGTTCTGTTACACTGACTCTGACGTGCAAAACCGTTTTGCTTGCTACCTCTAAGGTCTAACGTTAGTCACATACAATAGTCCATAAACCAAATCATGTCCTCATAAACTGCGCGTAAAGACCATAGACTGTAAAAAATTTTACACAAAGGCCCCTAAATACAGTACATACCACAGAGACGGACATCCTGATGTTGCCGTTTCTCCTGTTCAATTTATTTCAGCCTCAGATTTGATTGTGGATCATTATCTGTATTAGCTGAGATAGATGGGTTTCTCCACGCTTGAGGACGTCACCGCTTTGCGCGCTTGTCATTCTTTAGCTCCGCCCACACGATACGCCTCCAGGCGCTCGTTTTTTTCCGGAAAGACTCGGTACAGCCCATATTTCTTTTATAAATATGATAAAACTAAAGACTTTTCGGAGATATGAAGGATGCAATACTACTCTATAGGTACTCAAGATTGACATGAGATTGACTGAAACTGAGTGTTTCACCCCCCCTTTAAGCAAGAAACTGATGCTTTGCATTTAGGCAAAACTACAAACTGGTTTAGCAAAGATTCTTTCCAAGTCATATTGATGTTTTTATTAAAATCTAGACCAAGACTGTCAGCATTATGAAATTTTGAGGTTTTGTAGTCATAAATAATTACAATTTATTTGTTGTCACTTACAGTGTAAGATTCATATACATATGAAGTAATTTAATCACAAAGAAAAAACTAAAAATGTTTGCAAAGCATTCATACACATTGTACTATGCAGAATAATCTCATAAATGTAAACATTTAATTAATATTGTCATAATATATTAAAACATTACAAATAATACTAATAATTAAATAGTTAAATAACATGCATTTCAAAATTATTTAACAGTAGTACATTCTTTATTAATGTCTTTACTTTTCACGTGGGATTTTAAGGGCTTTAGTATATTCACTTAAAACGTGAGTCTTGACCAGGCGTTTATATAATTATAATAAATCTATGCATGTTTTGCCCACCTTGACTTCCTCTTCATACTGAAACCTCCTTTTGCTGACGATCACGTCTTCGATTCCTCTCCTGTCTCCAAACCTCTTCTCAAACACGGTGTAGTTCTTAAACAGCTCCTGGGCCTGTTGCTTGGGGATTCGGTCCAAAGCGTATTTATAGATAATGCGAACTCTCTCAAACTGAAAGACACAAAGCGAATGGTCACATGTGAACAGGGAACATCTTGTTCATTGGATGACACGAACACGGGACATCATACCTCTTTCTGCTTCTCCTCAAATCTGGCAAAAGCCACGTAGAGGCTCTCGCTGATGTGATCCTCTCCAAAAAACTCCACGGCTCTCTCAAACACTTTCCTCCCGAGAGCGATGTAGCCGTGCTTCTCTTCAAAGTTAGCGTACTTGATCCAGTTCTTCACTTCAGGATGGACCATCACGAGTGCTCTGCTGTTAAGGAATATAACTAATTTTTTTATGTAACAGCCATTCAATCTCAAATGAATATTTTTTTTATATTTATAGATATGTAATATGTAAATGTATGATGCCATTCTCAATAATATATTAATATCTTCACGACTTATAGATGCATTTAGCAGATTAGAGCTGGGTGATAGCAGAGTTTACATTTTGCAATGATAAAAGCAATCAAACAGCTGAGATGTTATATAGAACAGCGTATTTTGCACTACATGAATTTACTGTTTTTATGCGAATAAAGCTGGAAAAACTTATAAATATCCAACTTTATACAAAGAGCTGGATTATATAGTTACATTTCGCAACAAAATAAAGCAAGCCATTGATATTTGCTGTATATATTGCTTTATGTGAATGTACTGTATATCGCCAGATAAAGTTGAATATAATATTTCAGAGTAAAACCGATCATTCATGAAAGGATATAGCTCTCATAGATGCTGCGGGCCTTGTCCACCTCCTTATAGCGCAGCTCAAAGTTAATATAAGAATGCCAGGCCTGTTCCTCCGGCTCCCACTCCATCCAGCGCTCAAACACCTGCCTGCAGCCGGCAACGTTCCCCAGCATCTCCTCCATATAGGTGTACTTGTACCTGGTGCATAAACATATGAGTCACAAGAAGAAAAAACTGGAGTATCTTTGTCTGAATACATTACTGTCTATATAATCTAGGGTAGTCAAAAGTAACCAAAAGTAATCTGTACTTTGTAACCAAGTAGCTACAGAGATTGTAAACATGATGATATGGTATGATGGGTATATTTGGTAGCTCACTGATAGGCAACACTGATAGGAACAAATGCTTGTAATGCTTTGTGTATTTAAAAAGAATGCTCTGCAATGAGCACCAAAGGTTTCCATTTACAACACATTTTTTGAAGTGTTGGTTATTGTAGCCAATGACAGACAGATCTGTTGAGTGCATGAACACAATGGCCGATTATAGTTCTCACCACATGCTTTAAAGTTCTGCAGTCGCGAATCCTTTTCTTTGTAAATGCAAACTAATAGACCTTGCACATAACATATGCATTTCTTTGTCAATTTTATTCCAAATTTATCACTTGATCTTTTAATAAACAATGTTTCCTTATTACTATTTCAAGGCTACATGCACACATGCATTATAAATAATAAAGTAATTTAATTACATTTTAAGAAAGAAAGAAAATGGTTCTAACAGTTTATGCTATGGTAACAAAATTGGTACTAAGAACCTGTAATTTTGGTACCGTAACAACCCTAATATGATCATGACGTACCAGAACTGATTCACACGGGGCAGGATTGTGATGGCTCGGTCCCAGATGTTGCGAGAGTGATTCACCTGCCGGTTCTTCATCTCCATCTCTGCATACTTCAGCCACAGCGTAATATTGCGGTGATCCACGTCGAGCGCACGCTCGTAGATGGAGCGAGCTCTAAGGACAATAAATAAATAAAAAACAGTTACGGAAATCACCCCATGTCCACAATTCAAACAGTAAGAGCTGAACAGAAACTCACCTCTGGACCTCTTGCAGGCTCTCCTCCCATTGTGCGTACTTGATCCAGTTGCTGATGACAGTTCTGTTCTTCCTGATGTTGTCTTCAAACCCCTGTGTTGAGAAAATGAATTAACTTCATTGTTTTATATAAATATATATGACTAGATCATGAACCATGGCAAGTCATGTTTTTCTATATGATAATAACATTGCTTTTGGACATGAGGTAATATCATATTTTTCTGGAAATGTACAATGCAATTTTAATGTTTTATGGCATGCACCTGGCTAACACTATTTGCACTAATATGCTTATTGGAGCACATACTTTGACAACATCAATGTTTTCTGGGTATGTTCCATGGTAATATTATGTTTTTAGACCATGAACCATGGCAATATCCTGTTCTATGTCAGGCACCTTCCTAATGATATGCTTTTAAAGGCACATATCATGAAAACACCTACTATAGTAATGTCATGTTTTTAAACCATGAAACATGACAATATCATGTTCTATACCATGCTAATTCATTGCTTTTTGAGGCACATGCCTTGACAAAACCATGTTTTCTGGACATGTACTATGGTAATACCATGTTCTGGCAAATGTCAATATCATTGTACATGTAAATAGTAAGCATACAGCACTATGGTATACATCAAATACCATGGTACTACCTTTAGATAGCATGATGTATTTTTGCAAGTAATGTCGTGATCATATACACATACAGCGCTCGCTCATACCTTTCTCTTCCTCAGTTTATAGTCGTTGAGCTCTTCCTTGTCTGTGATCTTCTGTTTGGGTGGAGGAGGCAGCAGCTCTAGCTCTCTCTCTTTCGCCTCTCGGAGCAGCTGCTCTGCGGTGATTTGCACCTCTGCAGGGGCTTTATTCTTCACCTGAACACATAACGCACAACGAATACACGTTTAGACAACATTTAACTCCACCTCAAAATATGATACAGCAGTTGTTCACAGAGGAACACAACACAAGAACTTCACGTTGTTTACATGCTAATGCTAACTCGCAAAACATTATCTGTTACCTTCGCCACTTTCGGGATCCTCTGTTTACCCGCCGCCGTGGACGCCATGATTATTACGCTCCTGTCACTTGAGTATAAGAAACCTTTACGTGATTATTTAAGTTTTTAAACTTCGATAACCCGCTAAAGCATCCGCGACGTCTCAACGCCGTGTGTCGCGAGTCGCGTAGATCGTGACGCGCGCTGTAACCTCTGACGTCACGAGCTGAGTCTCGTCACCATGGTTACAGGACGCCTGCTAACGGTTAGCGTTAACTGCAAACGAATTATTACTTGAACTTTACAGCTGGTTTTTAATATTCTCACACGAAAGGTCTGTTCATATTGCATTTATATTATGTTTTCTTCATTGTAAATGAATGAACACTGTTTTCTTGTTTACTGTGTACGAGTGACTAACCTCAAACTAAAGATAATAACGTAATTGATTTGGTTAGCAATTGAGTGTGTCTCAACATTTGACTTGTAGTGCAGACTTGAAAAATATATACGTCACACAGTTTATGTCTTTATCTATTCATATGTATGTGTTGTATTAGATTTAAAATGAGCACTGTCACTTCATCCGCTGGTAAAGTTGAGAGTGTGACTGTGAGGAGGACGGAATGGTCAGACGCTGAAGAGATCGATCACCTGATCAGACCGGCTGCTGTTGCTGTGTTTGGGAGACTCAATGTCATCCATCTTCTGTAAGTGTAAGGGTTAGTCAGATAAAAGTCATTAGTCTCGCAAAAACAAAATCAAAAAAAGTTCGCAAGCATTAGTATTTTTTAATGTTTTTGAAAAAATCTCTTCTGCTCCCATGGCTGCTTATTTGATCAAAAATACAGGGGAAAAACAGTAATATGTTGAAATATTATTACAATTTTATATAAGGGTTTTCTTTTTTAATATACTTTAAAATATAATTTATTTCTGGGATGCAAAGCTGAATTTTCAGCATCATTCTTCAGTGTCACATGATCCTTCAGAAATCATTCTAATAGGATTTGATACTTAGTTATTTGTGCTGTCAAATGACTAATCGCATCTAAAATAAAAATGTGTCTACATAGTATATGTGTGTGTAATTATTATGTGTATATAAATACACACACACATGTATATATTTAAGAAATATATGTTATACCTATGTATAAAATATTTTAAATACCTTTTTATTCATCAAAGAATCCTATAAAAAGCATTATAAGTTAGGCTATAAAAAATATAAAGCAGCACAACTATTTCCAACACTGATAATAAATCACCATATTAGAATGATTTCTAAAGGATCATGTGAGTGAAGACTGGAGTTATGATGATGAAAATTCAACTGTAATAACAGAAACAGTTAATATTTTAAAGTATATTTAAAAAGAAAACCATTATTTTAAATGTTATATTTCACAATAAAAATTGTTATTTATATATATATATATGTGTGTGTGTGTGTGTGATTAATCACATCTTACAGAGAAGTTTGTTTATATATATATATATATATATATATATATATATATATATATATATATATATATATATATGTATATATATATATATATATATATATATATATATATATATATATATAATATATATATATATATATATATATATATATATATATATATATAAACAAACTTCTCTGTAAGATGTGATTAATCACACACACACACACACACACACATATATATATCCCCTATATTATAAAAGTATAGCATTTAAACTGCTGTGTTAATGCATGTATGTCAGTCTGTGTAAAGACACCAAATTGCCAGTCCAGAAGCACATCTGAAGTGTAAATTTGCCAATTATAAAGGAGATTATTGTTTTCATTCATCATTGCAGTGAGAAAGCAAATTTAGCCGTGACCCTGAGCACCACTAAGAGTGAAGTCCTCGCCCATGCATCTCTCTCAGATCACCCCATTGAAGAACTGGTGGATCAGGCATGCTGGGAGAATTTACTTAAGAATCATGTAAATGGAGAGAAATTCACTGTAAGTAAAGCCAATAGGCTAAACCAAGGTGTCCATTAATATTTAATATATCGTTTGTCCAGCCCCGATAGTCTTGTTTCTCTCTTTTTTCCAGCCCATGAATACTCTTTTCCTCCGTCTATTTGTGGCTCAGCCTGGCTTCTCCATAGGGGGCGCTAAAGAGATAGTGAGGTAAAAGGAAAGTCCTTTGTAAAGGTGAACAGGCTTTGTGAAGTTCAACTATAAGAATTACAGTTCGGCTGTATTACATGAATACTCTCAGTCTGCTCATTGGTTTATATTTAACTTAATAAAACAAGACAGATTTTTCTATAGTTATTTGGTTAGAGTGAATATGACCTTAAGCTGCACAAATTGTATTGACTGTATAGCAATGCCTTCCTGTATCCATTCCACTCAGTCATGCTATATCAAATTTCATTAACAAAGGTTTTTATTTCCTTCCGATGCAACGTCTAGAACAGTTTTCAATGCCATTGTGGAGCTGGAATACATCTGCCTTCTGACTCCACACAGAGGCTCACTTGGTAAAAATGAATATCACTTTGGAGATTTTTGTATGCTGGCATTGACAGTAAAATTGTTCAACAATAAGATGTTTTCTGTCATGCTCTTCATAACAGAGGCAGCACTGGAGAAGATCTTTGAACCCGTGACACCTGTTCAGGAGGAAGTTCAGTATTCGGCCTATGTCTGTCATCGACACAGTCACTGCCCTCGACTTCACATCCGCAGAGCCAGGTTTACAAACACCTCTCACTCACTCGGAAATGGAGAACAACATGCCTGGGTCATATTTCACTGTGTTAGGACATTTTGTTCATAACAATTAAGCACATTTTTTAAATTACATTTTTATTTATTTTAATTATATATTAAAATGTACATATAACATATAATAACATATTACAATAAAATAACAATTATATATATATTGTACTATATTATATATATATTAACAATTATATATATATTAACAATTATATATATAATTGTTGTTTTATTGTGATACTGTTGTGCTGAATTAAAGCATATATCAATAACATTTTTCATACTTACTGTATTAGTGACAGACACTTCAATAGTCTTGTATTAATGAGAAACTAATGAGAATCATCAATCAGAAAAAGAAAATTAACAAAGAACTACAAAGCGAAACATCCATAAACATTACAATGATTGGGGGATATGTGCTTAGTGTGGTAAATGTGTAATAAAATAATATTACAATTGAAAGGGATTTTAAAAAATCATGATATTCTTAAAATATAAATATTCTCTGTGCAAAAAAAAATATTTCTAGTTTTTTTCACTTGTTGTGAAATATGACATAGCCATGCATGTTTCTGTTCAATTCACTCAGACATTTGTGTAGTTTCATCTGACGTAAAGCCGATCATAATCCACGTCTAGACTGTTTTTTTCCTGCTGTACACAGTTTGTATCAATATGCAGTTTATACAGGACATTTGCAGCACAATGATGAATTAAATTCCCGATGCAATAACTTCAAATTCCCCAGAGTAGAGGATCACGATGACATCATGGACATATTTGCGGAGCAGATCACGCCACTGGTGGAGTCCCACGGGCCGTACTTTCTGTCTGAGCTCATCGAGGCACAAGATGAGGAGAATCATACAGCCGTCTGTGAAGTTAGTAGTTTTTTAATATTTATTTTTAATTAATTTTTTGACAATTGGGAGCTTAAATAGCATAGTATAGAGCTAAAAAAAATATGTGCTGGATAATAAAGCTCAGATCATTTGGTTTAAGAAAAAGGTTATTTTTCCTATGTGCACAAATGTTTAATAATCTATCAGGTTTTTCTCTTAGACAACAAAATGGAGAGCAACTGGTAACTTGCTTCTATCTATTGAGAAAAATAGCCCAGTAATCCGTAAATTCACAGACTCTTTATGCAAAGTGGGGCAGAAATTGTGTTAGTTTGTGTTTTCTCAGGAATGACAGGACGACAGATCGCCCCACTCTCTCCCCTGCGGCGCATGCTGACATGTGTTCATGCGACATATGGCAGATGAGAGCTCATGCCCTGCCAAGACATACTCACACTGAACATATTGTGTCCAGACATCTGTAGCGGTTTTGCCTTTTGTCTGAATGTCCCGTCCATTCAGCAGGACAACTGTACTACATTGCCCAGGAGGATTACAAAAAAAAAATTAAGAGAAAATTCATAAATTATTACAGAGGTGTTGTTTTTCTAGGCCTTTTATGAGAGTTTTAAATTATAAATGGCAAATTTCATGAAATCTGTCAGGAGCATGTCCAGGTCATATTTCACCCCCAAAAAAAGAAATAGAAAGAAATAAAAAATTTCTTTAAGAAAAATAAGCCTATTTAGTACCATTATCATAGGATTAAACGGTACATAACACACACAGATTCTGCCAGTCTCATGTTAATCTTGAGTACCTATAGAGTAGTGTTGAATCCTTCATATCTGAGAAGTCTTTGTTTATCAGATTTATAAAAGACAGATACGCTGTACCGACGGTGGGCAGTAGGCAGAGCTAAAGAGACGCGAGCGCATGCACAATACATAATTGCATTATCCCTGGATAACGTTCGCTTCACTATATGTCAACAAAACACAGACATCTGATGCGGTTTCACTCAACGCTTGCGGTTTGGGCTCGTGACACACACTAACAGAACTCCGTTGCCGCTCCGAAACGCAAACTGCGTACTGTTTCCTTAATGCTGGGTTATTTGGGAAGCTGAAAAAGGTTATCTTTCCCTCATAACCAGAAGACTTTAGTGACATTGTTGATTTTGTGGTCTAAAAACAAAATGGCAGCGCGGCCAATGGTTTCCGTAACCAGAACGAAACTCGATGATGGGCTCTTGCTCTCGTTCTTCCTCTAGTTGATTTGATCATGCACTCATCAGGGAGAAGTGCCCATAAAAGCAATTCCGCCCTTTATGACATCATACAGGGTCATACTCGGAAATAAAAAAACTTTACGAAACTTGTTTGAATCCTGAAGAAGTGTGTTTGACACAAAAATACTCCGTCAAACTCGTATTTTGTAATTTTGGCCTTTAAAGTGTAAATAAGTCGGAATGGATGAAATAGCATTAGGACCCCCCTGTAAATCTTACTGTAAATCTAGGACCCCCCCCCCCACCCCACCCCCTTTAAAAACTCATTAAACTCAATAACTCATCAATTAAATTGTGTGTGTGTGTGTCCTTGTTTATATTACATTGTGGGGACCCATAAGGATAGTAAAATCTGAGATCACCTTTTGGGGACCAGCCAGCATTCCCCACTTTGCAAAAGGTTTATAAATCATACAGGATTGTTTTTTTTGTTTTGTTTTTTTTAAAGTAAAAATGCAGAATGTTTCCTGTGATGGGTAGGTTTAGGGGCAGGGGCAGTGTTGGGGGATAGAATGTACAGTTTGTACGGTACAAAAACCATTACGTCTATGGAGAGTTCCCACAAAGATAGTGAACAAGACGTGTGTGTGTGTGTGTGTGTGTGTGTGTGTCCTGGTAATCCCTACGTTATGGGGACAAAATGTCAAATGTCAAAATGTGTGTGTGTGTGTGTGTGTGTGTGTGTGTGTGTGTGTGTGTGTGTGTGTGTGTGTGTGTGTGTGTGTGTGTGTGTGTGTGTGTGTGTGTGTGTGTGTGTGTGTGCGTGTGTGTGTGTGCGTGTGTGTGTGTGCACAGACTGAAGGAGCTGTCGTAGGCTTTGTCGCTGTGAGTGGCCAAATGGATTTGAAGCTTCTCAATCAGTGCTTTGAACTTGGGGCTTTTGAAGGACTGAGAAAGACAAATTCAGCACATCAAGAGGAACCATCAGAGCAACCGCAACCGCTGGAGGAGGAAAACCATGTCACCGATGCCCAGGAATCTTCTGAAACCAAAGAACCTGTGGAAGTGAGTTTCAAAAGACACGTTCAGCATGCATAATGGTGATCATTTATGTGTGAATTCCAGCTCCTTTACTAACCCAAATACAAATTCACAGGGTGAACTGAGGGCAGCGGAAGAGAGTGGAGACGAGCATACTGACATATCTCAGGTCAGAGATAGACATCATCATTTTTTAGACAATTCTAAAAATTTCTTCGTTTGCATTATATTTTGGGAATCCCTCCAAATGTGGTTCATGTCAGGTACCTTATGTAAAATGCTTGTTTTTGTCCCTCTATTGATTTTTCGAATAAGCCTGAGTATGCTGAGTCAAACATCAAAGAAGCAGTGGACTCCAGTGAGGACTATGAACCAGATGGACCTCCTAATGCATTCTGCATCCAGCTCTTCACCATCGAAAAGAAGATTGAAATGAGGTGACGTCTTAGACTAGTATGCAGGGAAAGAATAATGCTGGTAAATTTCACAAATAATAAGAAGAAACACACAGTGACCTAAACATGAAATTTTGAAGTAGAAAAGGTGAAATTGTATCTTCTGGTAAAACGTATTATAATAATCTTGGTTTCATTTACAACTTTGAAATATTTTGTACAGTGTAAAACCACAGCAACCACCCAAAACTGCAACGAAACATTCTAAAACCAGTCCGTTTAATTCAGAGGGTGGACAATCAGGAATCATGAAAAACTCAATTATAACTGTTTTTGGTGCAAGAAACAATGACTCTAGTGGGAAAACGCTATACAAGTGTAAAATATGGCTCATCTAAAGTATGTAAGCTATAAAAAGTCAGCAGAATTTGTACTGGATAAATGAAATTTGGTTAAATGAAAACTGTCTGACCAAGCTCCAGTGGCTTCAGCGAGGAGCTGTTGTAAAAATCAGTCTGAGTGTTATTTGGCTCCTGCTGAGCTGGTCTGTGTGCCACCTTATTGGCCAGCTGTTGTGGAATATGGAGGCCTGTCCCACCCACAGAGCATGAACATGTAATTAATGAGTAGAATGCTTAAAGTGACAGCGAGACCAACTAGACTGAACTCTCCTTTTTAGTGTCCAACATGGCAGCCTTTCTCATTGCACCTACAGAACAGATGATACTCATAATATCATCCAAGTGGATGCTCCACACTGGGAGTGTTTGAGGAAAGACCCCTGACATGAGTGTAAAACGCTTTGGGTATACAGTAGTACATATGAAAGTGCTATATAAATAAATCATTCATTCATTCATAAGCGATCTTTTCTGTTTTCGTCTTCTTTCCTCAAAGATCAGCTGATTTCCTGCCGTACCTGTTTAAACTGTTTCCGGTAAGTAAATACATAAATCAGCTTATTCATGGCATAGTTAACGCAAAAAAGAAAATTGTGTCATCACTTACTCACGCTCAAGTTGTTCAGACCTGTATGAGTTTCTTTCTTCTGCTGAATACAAAAGAAGATATTTTGAAGAATGTTGTTAATCAAACAGTGGATGGTAGCCATTGACTTCCGGAGGGGGAAAAAATACTGTCAAATTAAATGGCTATCGTCAACTCTTTAAAATATCTCCTTTTGTATTCAACAAAGGGAAAAAAATCATGATGGCGAGTCATTTTTTGGGGGTGAACTATGCCATTAAAGGAATCACCCAAATAATGAATTAATTCACCCCAAAAAAATGTATTTGCATAATTTACTTGCCTTATGTTGCTCCAGCTGCTTTATGACTTTCTTTACCTACAAAACGTAGCAAGTGTAGTTCATATGATTTATGTGCTGTATTCCAAGCCTTTGAAAACACCTTTGAAAAGCCTTTAGCTTTGTGTGAGAGATTTTGAAAACAGCAGAGTGACATTCTTCAAAATATCTCCTTTTGAGTACTGTGGAAGAAAAAAGTCACAGGTTTAAGATAACATGAGCGTGAATACACTATTGTTGAAAAGTTTGGGGTCAGTAGGATTTATTTTTTGCAAGAAATGAATACCTTTGTTCAGCAAAAATGTAACATATTGATCAGAATTGATAATAATAAGACGTTATTATAAATCAGTATGTCAGAATGATTTCTGAAGTATCATGTGCTGAAAATTCAGCTTTGATCAAAGGAATACAATACATTTTAACATATATTATAAAAGACAACAGTTCTTTAAAATTGTCATAATATTTCACAATATTGCTTTTTTACTGTATTTTTGATTTGTACATTTTAATAAATCTAATAGATATGATATCAAGTGTAATGCTGTCCATGTGTCCCACAGGATCGAGACTTCTGTGTGATCTCCGTACCTAAACTGACTCCAGATTTCCCGCTGCTGCAGTCCTTCATCAGAGTCGCCCCTCGTGACACCAGCGTCTTCCCGCAGGAACTCTACCTGTGTCACCGGTGGGGTCTGCTGAGGTACACACCCTCTCAGTCATCTGAATCAGTCTCTAAAGGAAGCCTCTAGGAGAGGAATTGTGAAATAGCACATGGTTGAAACCACAAGGTAGTAAAAGAACAATAGTGTGGCCTTGTTAGTGAATAAAAACAGATTCTACTGAAGGTAAATCAATTATTCTGTGTTCTAACATATTTAGCCTCAGATTTTTCTAAGAAGAATGTAGTTTTATTAAACATGTAGCAACATTTCTACATTTGTTAGGAAATTAATTCATACATTTCAAAGAAATAATGCTAAATAAAAGTAACACTTTACAATAAGGTCCTATTAGTTAAGGTCCTATTAGTTATATATTATTTATTAATATATATTGATATTTAACTCAGGTCCATTAAATAAAATGAACAGATACAACTTTTGATTTTAAATAATATATTAGTAAATGTTGAAATTAACATTTACTACTGTAAGATGGATAAATGCTTTAGAAGACTTTTTTATTGTTAGCTCATGTTTACTAATGTAAATGAAACCTTATTTTAAAGTGTTACCAAAATAAATATAAAAATATAAAAAATACTGGCAGGCATGGTGATGAAATGCAGTCCTGGTGCTTGGATTCATGTTTCAGACTCATGTTTTTCTGTCCATCAGGACGTTGGAGGTGCGTGTGGCAGTGTCATCAGATATCCCAGCAATCCAGAGTTTGAGTGAGAGTCTAAGCCAGCGGGAGTCCATCAGAGAAGACCTGGATCTGTTCCTACAGGCCCGAAAAGACCCGGTCTGTCACCAACCACACGCTAGACTGTCTCAGATTGTCAACAGAGCTATGTTTGTGATGTCTGAGCATTGTCTCTCATTCTCAGAATGGAACAGCTCTTCAGGCATTTGTGGCGCAGGTCGAGGGGAGAGTTATTGGTTTGATAATCATCAGAGATGAAGAGGTAAATGTTTAATGACGTGTCATGGGGTTTGCTGTTTCTTACCAGTAATCGTTTGCCACGTGTGTTGTTCTCCCAGGAGACTGAGTTCATCCGAGCCAACTTTGACGTCGAGAGGTTCTTGTACTTCAGCCATCACCAGCGAGAGGAGCATGGCCGACTGTGTCACTTTCTCCTCGACCCTGTTTTCCAGCATCACACCAAATGTATCTTCAAGGAGGTGCTACGCTTGGCGCACAAGTCCTGCCTCTATTACCTCCTCCATCCACCTCATTACAACCATAAGGTGGGCAAAAGTAAAAAAGACCACAGTAATCTCACACGTGTGTCCTCTAGGGCAGAGGTTTCCCCAATGGAGGTTTGTGAGTTGATGAATGTGACCATTAACCAAAATCAAAGAACCATAATTAAATATCTTGTTTTCAAATCTCAGGGCATACTTCAAGTAAATATTTAATGTCTAAGGTTTGGCTAAAAATAATAATAAAAAAACGTTTGGGAACCCTTGCTGTAGTTACAGAAGTTTGCAATCGAAAGACGTGATTTCTGGTTCAGAGTTTGAACCAGCAACCTTTTCATACCTGCTCATAAACATTTCTTCTTTTGTCCTTCTTTGTCTTCTCTCAGAATGTCAGTTATCACTCTCTGGCAACAGTGATGAATTTCATGGTGCCGGTGACCCCGAGACGACAGATAATCTACCCGCTGGAAGAGTTGGGTATTAACACGCCGTCCCAGCAGATCACCAAACAACAGGTCAGACTGAAACCAGCTTCCTGAAATATGAACATCATTGTGCATTTAAAGCGATTTTAATTGATTAAATACTGAAACAATGGTAGGATCTAGCTGAACGGGGTGAGGTTTTCATTGCAGCTGCTGGGATTGCCACCTCTGAGAGCAAAAAGACACTAGACATAGCCTAAAATTTCTAGTGTAAAATCACAAGCCAGACTCTCATTCTTTCCCATACCAGACAGGGGTGTCTGGTATTTTTAGGGTTTTCAGGTTTTTAGGAACCCTGAACCCAAATTTAGGGTTTCAGGATTTTTATTTCTTATGCATATTTTGTGATTATTTTAATACCTTTTCTATGTAAAGTACTTTGAATTATCATTGTGTATGAAATTTACTACATAAATAAATTTGCCTTGCCTAGTTTAAAGTATTCCGTGTAACTAACCACCATAATGCTTGGCTGTTGTATTTGTATCCATATCTATAGCACAAACAGTGGCCGACTGAATAGACTAGTCTTACAAGTTAGTCATCAAAATTTGATCTTTTAGACTTATCATAACTTTTTAAGTCAAGTTACATAAAAAAATGATGGGAGTAGATATTTCTGCATGTGATCGACCGATGACACACAAACTAAAGAACATAGACGATAATTTCCATAATGACCAATGCAATCTACCAGTTAGCGTCTGGTTTAAAGGGTTAGTTCAACCAAAAATGAAAATTATACCATGATTTACTCACCCTCCTCTAGTCATCCTAGGTGTATGTGACATTCTTCTTTCAGACCAATCAAATCTGAGTTATATGAAAATGTCCTGGCTCTTCAGAACTTTATAATGGCTGTGAATGGTTGTGTCGTTTTTGAAGTCCATACAAGTGCATCTATCCATCATATAACTACTCCACACAGCTCCGGGGGGTTAGTAAAGGCCTTCTGAAGCGAAGTATTGCACTTATGTAAGAAAAATATTCATTTTTAAAACTTTATTAAAGGGGGGGTGAAACACTCAGTTTCAGTCAGTGTCATGTCAATCTTGAGTACCTATAGAGTAGCATTGCATCCTGCATATCTCCGAAAAGTCTTTATTTTTTTAATAATTATATAAGAAAGATGCGCTGTTCCGAGTCTTTCCGAAAAAAGCCGAGCGGGTGGGGGCGTGTCGTGTGAGCGGAGCTGCTGCTGCTATTGTGTTGAGTCGAGTGCGTCGTAAAGCTGTGTCATCCCTAACAGCGGGAAAAAAACTTTATTCAAAATAAAAATATGGCTTTTAATCAGATACAGCCATACATCTATGATCCGGAATCAGACCCAGAGGCTGCAGTTGAACAGGAGCAGCAGCAAAAACGACTAGAGCAGGACGTCTCTATGTGGTACAAGTTATACACTAACTATATAATATGCTTAGCGGCTTGTGTTATTTACATATTTATACTTGAATTATATCGTCGTATTTTTGTCTTTGAAGGTGTACATGTGGGAAGTGCAGTTGTGCACGTGTGTGTGTGTGTGTTTACGCGTGGTTTGTGTAGACAGTAAGCGGACTGGTTTTGCAAGGCAGGTTAAGTTAGTGTTTACATAGAAAGACACGGAATAGTAGCGCATTTGAATGAAGAAGCGCGCTTATTTAGTTCAACATATTTCCCCACTCTTTGTGTATTGTTGTTTGGAGTGCTTTTACAATACACAAACATAAAGTTACACATATAGTGGCCAGCTAAACAAATGTACACGCACTACACATCGCATGCTCCATTGATCAATTAACTATACGTGATCATGTTTGGGCTACTTGATGAGCATAGGCAAAAACACAGACATTTGAAGCAGTCTCACTCACCGCCTGCGGTTCTAACGTTGGGACTGCTCCATCATTCAGCATTAGGCGATCGGGAAAATCCGGCGTCAAGCTGGGCCTTGTTTATGAAACAGTCGGCACCGAAATGCAGCGAACAGATATAAACATTCGCGCAACTCAGTTGCTGATCCGGAAAAGCAAATTACATCCACTGTTGCCTTACCGCGGGGTTTTTGGGGAATCTGTGCAGGACTGTCTTGGTCTGGCAACCAAAAACGCACTTTTTTGGTGACATTGTTATGTGCACATCACCTGTCCAGCATCCTACGAGCCAGCGCTTTGATGGGCGTAGCCTGTTGCTTTCGCTCTCTCTCTCTCTCTCTCTCTCTCTCTCACGCGCGCTTCCGGTAGAATTGTCCGTAAGGCCCATACAAGGAAATTCCGCCCCCATTAACGTCAAAGGGGACGCATGATCGCAAAAAACTTGCCGAAACTTATGACTAACCGGAAGTAGTATTTTTGACAAAGAAATACTCCCATCAAACGTCCACCTTAACTTTTGAAACTTTGTCTATGTTTAGTATGGGATTCCAAGTCTTTAACAGTGTAAAAAGATCAGTATGCATGAAACAGCATTTCACCCCCCCTTTAACTAAAATAACGAGCTTCCGGCGGTCAGCGTTAGCAAGTCGACTTAAAAAAGAGTGACACCTAAGAGCGCTAAAAAGCGCTAAAAGAGTGACACCTAAGAACTTGAGCCTGGTACGGCATGGCACGATTACAAACCGCTCTCTGGGAATTCTCTGCTCAGTTGTCTAACCACACTGAACCGTACTGGTAAAATCCATTAATTGACGTCGCCACTCAGGATTGGTTACTTGTGTGTTGCATGGCAACCAGTTTCTCTGTAGCTGGCTAAGCGCTTTGTTTGTAACACAATGTAAACTATAATTAATTATAAAATTAAAAGAAGTCTGTCAATAACGCTCTGTTTAGTTCCTGTCTCAATGAAGCCCCTCCTTCCATAAAATGCAATGTGCTCTGATTGGTCGGCTGGAAAAGTTTGTAATGATTGGTTTGGGAAATGTCCCGCCCCTTACCATGAGTTTCAACACACTACTAACTCAGCCAGGCCCCGTCCCTTTATTAGGAATATTCCTTGTATGGGCAGGAATTAGACTAAAATGGAGTTTAGTCAATACTAAAATGGTTTGGTTAAATCCCTAACCCTCAATATGAGTAACAATAACGAGGCAAACTTAAGCAACCACATTGAGTAGGAAATGACGTGCCACAAGAGGGTGCTGTGTAGTAAATGAATGTGCCTTCACACTAGTAATTTGTGACACACTTGTAACTCTCCATCTCTAAACTGTCATGGGACAGCATGACATCTTTGTTTCTCGCACTTATGTTTATCAATAATTAACGTTTTAGCTGTCTGCATTATTCCACTCATTATGCGTTTTGTGTATCAGAATCGTTAGCCGTACTAGAAGCAGACCACTGGGCCGTTGTTGCCTGAGGTTATTGAACATCTAGTTGTAAAGAAACAGATGGATAGATGGTGGCAGATGGCGGTGAATGTTTACGCTGCTTTGTAACAGGTAAAGCAGCAGCGTTCTTATCCAGCCATCATCAGAACAGCCAACATCTGCTGTAGACATGCTTGTGTGTTTGTGTGTGTGTGTACTCCTGAGTGAGATTCCACACACCCCTAGCCAGAGGGGGGATTTCACTTCACACAATGTTTCTTCATCAATACAATCTAAATGAGCTAAATTAATCATGAGGTGTTATGAAAGCACATTCAGCCCACATTATTTCACAGTTTTATTCAATAAAACACCTCAGTAGAGCATGAATAGAGCATTTAAGGTGCTGTCTCCCCCGCTAGTAATGGCAGTTCACAAAAAAAGCATGTAGGTGGGTTGCAAACCCTAAGTAGGCAGCATTTTGTACGTTCAAAACATGTTTGTGTAACGCTTTTCACTTGACGTCACTTAAATCACTGGGCGGACACGAGGAACTGCATTTCATCCGTTGTTTATTTAACACAAGGAGAAAGACTTTTTTTTTCTCTGCAGAAACAGTGGGCATTTATACATATACACATGTATCCTCTTTCAGGATGAGATAGGCGTTCTCTGCCGGAGGGAGGGGAGTAGTTTCACATGTAAAAGGCGGACGACCCACTTATTATGTCACCAAGAGGGGTCACACAACAATTATTAACCGAATAAAAGGTATTTTCTTGTAGTCAAATGTTAAAGTTGCTTCTTATTCATCCTTCTAAAGCCGATCGCCACATGCACTGCTATGAGGTCAATATGGTAACCCACATTAATGAAATGTTTATTATTTTAAAAAAAAATGTTCTGGCTGCTGAAAATTCAGCTTTGCCAGCACAAATAAATTACATTTTTAAAATAAATTCAAATATATAACAGTTATTTTAAATTGTAATAATATTTAACTATATTACCGTTTATTCCTATTCTCTATTAT
The DNA here is from genome assembly GCF_024679245.1 of Pseudorasbora parva. Lineage (NCBI taxonomy): Eukaryota > Metazoa > Chordata > Actinopteri > Cypriniformes > Gobionidae > Pseudorasbora > Pseudorasbora parva. Next base: position 41,536,838 of record NC_090186.1, on the reverse strand, counting down.
TGTTATATTACTGTATTTTTGATCAAATATATGCAGCCTATCATGTTATTAGCTTATTTTTGTGCTGTGTACTTTTGCTTTACAAACAATTCAGTCACCACTTAAAGTCCAATGTAAAGTCTGAGTTCTGAAGCTAAAGGCAGTAGACCGCAAGGCTGCTCATTAGGTTTTGGAACAGAGCTGCTGTGTCATATGCAGCTTTGTGTGTGTGTGTGTGTGTGTGTGTGTGTGTGTGTGTGTGTGTGTGTGTGTGTGTGTGTGTGTGTGTGTGTGTGTGTGTGTGTGTGTGTGTGTGTGTGTGTGTGTGTGTGTGTGTGTGTGTGTGTGTGTGTGTGTGTGTGTGTGTGTGTAGTGCATTAGCAAGAAACACAAGCTGTCACCCTTCAGTCCACATTAGAAAGCTCCATTTGGTAGCGCAGCAACGCTGGTGTCCAGGCAGCGCTGCAGATAAGAGCGCAGTGACTGCGTTAATCCTCCGTCCGGTCCAGATGAATTAATCAGAGTTAAAGCACCTGTTCGGTCTTCGTCAATAGAGTGTTGTGTTACGAAGGGCATTATGTCTGATAGAAGTGCTGCATGTCCTCCAGTGTTTGAGACGGACGCACCTGGGCTGGCTTTACCTGAGCAGAGAGGACAGGGTCAGCTCCTGTTTGGCATCCTCTTGTCATTTCATGAGCAGGAATACCATCTATGAACATTTTTGGAGTTTTGAAAAAAATTAACATCACATAAAACACTTTCACAGTCTACCTTTATTGCCAAACATCTTCTGTGCCACCTTTACAGCCGCTATGGGTTAAAGAGATACAAGAGAGAAAGACCAATAAACATCATCATTTACATTATAAATGCTGAATATTTTATCAGTATCAGTGGATAGTTTTCAAATGTTTGTCTTTTACCTTGGATAAAAGCGTCTGCTAAATGATTAAAAGTTAAATGTAAATGTAAATGTACCTCATTTAAAACTTTATGTGACCCTGGAGCACAAAACCAGTCCTAAATCGCACGGGATCGGGTATATTTTTGGCAATAACCAAGAATACATTGTTGGTCAAAATTATAGATTTTTCTTTTATGCCAAAATTCATTAGGTTATTAAGTAAAGATCATGTTCCATTAATATATTTTGATATTCCCACTGTAAATATATCAAAATTGTATTATTAGCAGTAATATTCATTGCTAAGGACAAATTTAAAGGTGATTTTCTCAATATTTATAGTTTTTTGCACCCTCAGATTTCAGATGATGTATAAATTTCAATTTCATAAATTTGACCCTTATGACTTGTTTTGTAGTACAGGGGCACATATATAAAAAGAAAAGAGACAGCAAAATAGATAGACCAAAAATAGATAGCAAAAGCAATATATGTATTCAAAAGTTTAGTTTTTTTTTTTTTTTTAAACTAAAGTTTACTTTAATTAAGCAAGAATACGTTAAATTAATCAAAAGTGACAAGAAAGATTTTAATAGTATGGCTAAATATTTAAAATAAATTGCTTTTCTTCTGAACTTTAGGTTTAAAAAAAGTATCATGTTTCCACAAAAACGTGACACGCAAGACTGGAGCAATGATGCTGAAAATTCAGCTATGATCACAGGAATAAATTACATTTTATATTCACATAGAAAACATTTTATTTTATATTTTTACATTTTATAAACATTAGTTATTTTAAATGGTAATAACATGATATATATAAATTGAAATGTATATTAAATAGTTTTTAGTAAAATTGCTTATGACATTCAAAACTTCCCAGAGGGCACCAGAAAATGACGTCTGTGTGATTTTCGTTCACATGATTCCTGTCGTGCGTTTCTGATTTCTGCCTTCAAGTGGCCCAACACGTCCAGAATTTAAACCTCCTTGAGTCCCGGCCATTGATTACAGCAATTAATGAATGACTTTGAAGAGCCAATCATTGACGGCCATGTAATCAGCTACGTTTCCTTAAATTAGAATGACAATTTCGGCCTCTCCCTTCCCAGAGTTCACCGCGTCTCTATTCTTTCATGTTAAATCAGATAAGGTGTACCACAGAACAAATCCCTCAAATTATTCATGCTCAAGGGCCAATTAGAGAAGTAGAGAGAGAATGATTAGGAGAACGCGGCAGCTGTTCGCTTTGAATTGATTCAGAGACGGCCAAACATGTCCCTCTCTGTAAATCTGCTCTAAGAATTGACCATTTCTATGCTTCATATTAGGCGCAGAGCCCATTGAAGTGGCCTGCACTGTTTTTCATAGAGTGGGTTTCCATTCTTTCAGTGGAACTCAGCACATTTCAATATTTTAGATGAGTTATAGTGTTCGCTAATGCAATGCATTTTCCTGTCGGCTGTGCTGGTATCTTTTTAGCTCAATAAGTGCTCAGTGAAACATACTGTCGCTCTCGCGCTGATTAAACTATTGTCATGCAGGGGAAGCTTTCCAAATGGAATAGTCTATGTGTGGAATATCAGCAGTGCTTTTAGGAAAACTGCCATTACTGTTAGCTGCTAAGTAAGCTTAGCTGTTAGCTGTTAACTCAATGGTTAAAGGACAAACATACACCCGAAACACAACGCAGGACCGGTTGGGTTGACCATTTCACTGCACCGACAAGCAAAGGCTTATGAGATTATCCAGGGTTCAACAATGAGACCCGGTCGAGCTGGTAGTTCAAATGACCACAAATACGATGAACTGCTGTTTGACCTACATATCTCTATTCATGTTAGGAAAAAAACTGTGTATTTTTCATTATATTTTTAACATCTTCTGCTCACCAAGGCTGAATTTATATGATTAAAATGCAGTAAAAACAGTAATATTGTAAAATATAATTACAATTTAAAATAAATGTTTTCTATTTAAATATATTTTAAAATTTAATGTATTCCTGTGATCAAAGCTGAATTTTCAGCATCATTACTCCAGTCTTCAGGTTCTCCCACTTAGAAATCATGGAGGGGTCTGAAATTGTCAGATTGTTCCCCAAAATCTTGCAATACATGGCCCCTGTTATCCTCTCCTTAATACAGTGCAGTCTCCCTATGCAGAAAAACACCCCCACAGCATGATGCTACCACCCCCATGCTTCACAGTAGAGGTGGTGTTCTTGGGATGGTACTCATCATTCTTCTTCCTCCAAACACGTTTAGTGGAATTATGACCAAAAAGTTATATTTTGGTCTCATTTGACCACATGACTTTCTCCCATGACTCCTCTGGATCATCCAAATGGTAATTGGCAAACTTAAGACGGGCCTGGACATGTGCTGGTTTTAAACAAATAAATAATCATATATTGTGATTTCTGGATTTTTTTAGATTATTTCTCTCACAGTGGACATGTACCTACGAAGACAATTTCAAACCCCTCCATGATTTTCAAGTGGGAAAACTTGCAAAATAGCAGGGTGTTCAAATACTTATATAATCAATGTTGAAATATTTTCTGCTTCATACATATCTTTGTGCTAGTTGTGCGTTGTTGTATGATTTGTTTATCATTTTTTTATCACCAAATCTTGTATAAATATATGGTCATCAACTGCCCCACTCTAGGTGTCAGCATCAGCATTGGCCACTAAAAAACCTGTTCCAGTTAACCACCGTTGAGCATTTATATGGGTTAGATCATGACACTAATTTTGTTTTCTCATTTCTTTCTACCAGGCTCATTTTGCCCTGTACCACACAAACAGAAAACTCGCCATGGAGCCGAAGGTCACCATCAATGCCAGAATCGTGGTAGTGGGAGCATCCGACACGGGTTTAGCTTTTCTGGAAGCACTGACATTCAGGTAAGCATGCCATTTTGAAACGCTACTTCAATCAGATGGTAGACACTGTTAAAGAAGCCCTAAATAGCATTTGTGATTTCTTTTTGAAGAAACGGCAAGACGTTTTTGTCTGGTGGGGGGGGGCGTCTCAAGTGTGATCATAATTAGTGAGAGTGACCCTCAGGGATTTGAGCGAAACAATGATTGCATGAAATCTGAGCTTAAGGCTTTATATAATAACATTCAGCCCAACATGAGCCAATTAATAACTGTATTCTGGATCATTCTGCCTCTGGACAGAGCTCTCTTTGTGTTCTAAAGAAAGACAAAGCATTACATTTGAAAAACAGCCATTTGTAGATTCTTCAAATAAAAATATTATCTTTGTTAAAGTATTTTAAAACAGTTATTTCCCACACTTGGTTCAAAGGGGGAAGATTGGAAAGATTTTGACTTCAAAGGTTAGTTTACCCAAAAATAAAAAAAAATATTTATGACTCACCCCAATGTTGTTCCACACCCGTAAGACCTTCGTTCATCTTCAGAATACAGTTTCAGATATTTCATATTTAGTCCGAGAGCTTTCTGTTCCTCCATTGAAAATGTATGTACGGTATACTGTCACTTTCTAGAAAAGAGAATAAAAACATCATCAAAGTAGCCCATATGTGACATCAGTTGGTTAGTTAGAATTTTGAAGCATTGAAAATACATTTGGGTCCAAAAATAACAAAAACTACAACTTCAGCATTTGCTTCTCTTCCGGGGTTGTTTTCGGGCATTTGCGTTCATTGTGTTCATCCTTTAAATATCAGGTCCACATTCTGGTAAAACACAAAAACAAAAATCTGATTTTAGATTGAGAGAAAACAGATATTTAAATGTCACTCTAGAAAAATGACCCACATCTAGAATTCATTTATAAACAAATATGCCATTGTGTTTCTTGAAAATATGATTTAGTCTACTATTTAGAAAGTTGAGGTAGTTAATCTTTGTTAATGTTTCTGCTCACCAAGGCTGTATTTAAAGAGTAAGTAATATTGTGAAATAATATTACAATTTAAAAGAACTGTTTTCTATTTGAATATATTGAAAAATGTAATTCAGCATCATTACTCCAGTCTTCAGTGCCATATGACAGTGTTATGATGACTTGTGGCTCAGGAAACATTTCTGATTATTATCAATGAAAACAGTTGTGCTGCTTCATATTTTTGTGGCAACCATGATACATTTTTTCAGGATTGAATAGAAAGTTCAAAAGCATCATTTATACAAATATTTTTTAACGTCTTTGCTGTCAATTTTGATCAATTTCATGCATCCTTGCTGTATAAAAGTATTGATTTCTTTTTTAAACAAATCATACTCGACCCTAGTATGATTTTTTTCAGAATTACATTTTATCGAGAGGATATCTGGAGATGTCAGGAGTTTGGAAGCAGCTTCTCACAGAGTGCTTGACCAAACAAAAGCTGTGATTTAAGGCTGTTCTTGTTTCCTGAAAGCTGATAACTGCCTGGCAACCAGGGGTCGCTCTGCGGTTGTGTGTGTGTGTGTGTGTTAACTCCTGCTGCTTTGGCAGGCACTGTGGGCACGCAGCTGTCTAGAGCTGGCAATGTGCGGAGGTCACGCGCTGGCCCTTTAATTAGCCTTGCCACTGTTCTCTAGGCCGCAATTGGTGTTTGCTGTCGCTAATGACTTGACTAATGAGGCAGTTAGTGTCCACTAAACTTATGGCCGGTCAGCCCCTGTAGAGGCCGCCTGACTAATGGAGAATGTGGAGGCCATGGCCGACAGTGCTTATCTATCAGGCCAAAACCGTTGGCCCCCCTCATACTCGCCCTCGTGTCCTTTATCACCCCTGAGGATGGGGTGAAATGCAGGACCACAGAGGACCGATAAAGATGCTTGGCCCCTGCTTGGCCCCTAAACTTAGCAGTCAGACACTGGCCACAATAGAGGCCTGTCAGCTGCTGATAAGGCCAGAACGTTGTGAGCTGGTGGTCAAGAACAGCCTGTGGAGAGAAAACACACACACAAGATTAACATTTCACACATTGACACACATCCTGGGTTTCCTTTTTCTAATATAAAAGATGGTCAAATAATTCCGGTCTTCAAATAATTCTGTAATTTATTACTGAAACAACGTCAACAAAAATAGTCAAAGTTTTAATTATTTTACAAACAATAGTGTGTACTGCATTTGTCAAGCTAAAGGGAAAAAACTATTATTGTGAGAAAAGTGATCAAACAAATGTTTCTTTAATTTATGTTTATCAATAACTAAAACATCCTGTCCCAAACTAGCTAACTCCTGAGTGGTTCATTTAGGCTAAATGTGCAACCCTTTTTTTTATTTTATTTGTAAAATTGTATTCCAGCAATAAACATGAATTTAATTCATGTTTATGGTTTAAAAAAAAAAAATCACACAAATCAAAATGTTTAAAAATATTATTTTAATGTTATTTTAGCAATAAACAATAATTTAATTAATTTTATAATCACTGTTTATAAATTAAATAAAATTATCTTTATTCATTTTTAATATATCAAGTGCATTTAGACAAGTCCCAAATTAAATATTTTAATGTATGCATGGTCTTAAACCTTTATTTTAATGTTATTGTATCAATACACATTCAGAAGCATTAATTTAATTAATTAATGTTTATGGCTTATATAAAAAGCATGTCCCAAATTTAATAACTTAATAGAATGAATCCCATTGTTAAAAATAAATAAACTGACTTTCAAACCCTATTTTGTACATTGTTCAAAGTGGTGTTAAAAATGGCCATTTCTCTGAAACATTTCCATGTGAATGTTTGTGCAAATCAAACATGCAGGAAGGAGTTCAGTGGAAAAAAACTCCCAGCTTAAATAAAAGACAGATAGCTGAAGATGACAGTAGCAGCTCCGTTTGTCTGCGCTGCTTAGAGCGCTAGAACGCAGACCTGCGGCTGTGTGTCCAGCGTCCTCCGTCTGATCAATCGTGACGGTCCGCAGGCCTCACACACTCACAAGCGCTCCTCTTTCTACACACGCTAGCCTGATTTCCTCTCCCGCCACAGATAGAGATCATGTCTTTCTAGCACATACAAAACAGGTCATTTACATGACAAGAGACCTTTTTACACTCCTGAGGGGACGGGAGGAGGGCGACGGGGGGAGACCACTGCACACAGGAAACAAAACGAGAGGGGGAAAAAAGACAAAACAAAAGGAAAGGCTTTTACTGTGATGGTTGGAGAAGAAAGCGCTTTAATGCAGGCCAGCGCTGCGCTGGAAATTAAGGGATTTCAGCATCTGTCCGTCGAGTGTTTGCAGAATAACCTCACACACCCCGCATGCTTTTGTTCAGACGTCGTCACTGTCCTCTCTTCATTCAATGGTATTCATTTTTGGACAGAAAAAAAGACAAAAAATTGGACAAAAATAGCCTCATTATCCAAAATGGACAAGATCTGTCCTACACGGGGTCTGTTCTTCAAAAGAGCACAAATCAAATCTATTAGCCCGGCACTTTTTTTGTAAAATCCATTAAGAGTATGAACATCAGTGTTTCTCATTATTTATAATGTCAAGATGCAAAAAAAGTTGATAACAAGATGTTTGACTCACACATTTCTCTCTCCTGCTTGTATTTGACCAGTCCTCATCTCCGATTCAACAATCTCACTCTCATCTCCACTCACGGCCTTCCAGATCGCTGCTCTGATGATAACATAAGATTTCTGGCTACAAGGTGAGCGATGCATTACAAACGAGAGGCATTTAGACTCCAAGCGGCATATTTCCACTCCACGAGAGAGGGAAAAACAGTGTCATTTCCATTCTATCATACAGATGTGAAGTGCTAAAGCATTAAAGCTGTTCTGGCCCCTCACTGGAGTCCAAACATGAAACATTGACTTATATTTTAATATTGCAATCCAGACAGTCATTTAATTAAAAACATTATTAATCATTTCTTAGGAGACCAGTTAAGACGGCAGCATTGAATAGCTATAAAAAGACATAAAAAATGTCAATGTTTTTCAAGTCAACATTGTATAGAAAAATGTATACAATTTGCTGACTCATTGAAATGCAGAAATTTGAGATGCAAATGAAATTTGAGATTAATAATTTTGGACTACTTTTATACAGTGCAAAACATGATTTTCTTATTGTTGTCTTGGATTCCATTACGAATATACTATATTGCCAAAAGTATTGAGACACCCCTCAAATCACTGAATTCAGGTGTTCAATCCCTTCATGGCCACAGGAGGATAAATCAAGCACTATACATGCAGTCGCTTCTACACACATTAGTGAAAGAATGGGTCACTCTTAGGAGCTCAGTGAAATCAAGCGTGGTACCGTGATTTCTTCCAAAATTTTCACACTACTAAATATTCCATGTTCAACTGTTAGTGGTATTATAAAACTGGAACAAACTGGTATTAGAAATTGGGAACAACAGCAACTAGGCCATGAAATCGGTCAATAGATACAGACCTCCAAACTTTGTGTGGCCTTCAGATAAGCTCAAGAACAGTGTAGAGAGCTTCATGGAATGGGTTTCCATGGCCGAGCAGCTCATCCAAGCCTTACATCACCAAGTGCAATGCAAAGCGTGGGATGCAGTGGAGTAAAGCAGCCGCCACTGGACTCTAGAGCAGTGAGACGTGTTTGCTGGAGTGACCAATCATGCTTCTCTGTCTGGCAATCCCATGGACGAGTCTGGGTTTGACGGTTGCCAGGAGAACTGAACTTGCCTGACTGCACTGTGCCGAGTGTCAAGTTTGGTGGAGGGGGGATTATGACATGGGGTTGTTTTTCAGGGGTTGGGCTTGGCCCCTTAGTTCCAGTGAAAGGAACTCGTAATGCTTCAGCATACCAAGACAATTTCATGATCCAAACCTTGTGGGAATAGTTTGTGGATGGCCCCTTCCTGTTCCAACATGACTGACATTGATGTATAAAGACATGGATGAGTGAATTTGGTGTGGAGGAACTTGACTTGCCTGCACAGAGTCCTGACCTCAACCCAATAGAACAGCTTTGGGATGAATTAGAGAAGAGACTGAGAGCCAGGCCTTCTCGTCCAACATCAGTGTCTGACCTCACAAATGAGCTTCTAGAAGAATGGTCAAACATTCCCATAAACACACTCCTAAACCTTGAGGAAAGCCTTCCCAGAAGAGTTGAATCTGTTATAGTGACATTTTACTTCTTAAGTATGTGTATCTTGACTAAAGGATTTTTAGATATTTGTACTGAAAACAATATCATCTTTTTTGGCAGAACATCTTATGTTTTTCTTCAAAGAGGAACAAATAATACTTGGCTGGAATAAATCAAGATAAAACTGGGTAAAGTATTACTTTAAAACTGCTTTGGTCTCTGTCCAAAAGGTTTTGTCCTTAAATTTGAATGTTTTGAGAGCTGCGGCATTAGTGCGGCTTCACCGAAGGCATCACTTCCTGGTGCTCGTGATGAAAAGCAGGAACTGAGCCCCAGCGAGCGGCTGTTTATCATCACGTCTGTTAGTGGTTCTGCATGACTGGCACATCTAATCCAATCCACCGATCCAAACAACTGATAAGACACACTGTCTCAGAGCTCTGGAGGAAGAGCTTACACATGAAACCTTGATTCTCAGCATCTCAATTACTGTGTAAAGCAGTTAACCTTGAGCATTGAGAATCTAAAGCGGTTACACTGAAAGACTTCCTGATGTCCTTCTCGCCGCTCTTGAAGACTGCTCTTTTTACTGATGCAGGATCTCTTCCTCTACAGTCACTGCTACAGCGATCAGGATCAAGCCCAGCTGTCTTTGCGCTCCTGGATCAGCATAGTGAGGGGTAAGATGAAGGCCATCGACCGCGAGGACAAACACGTGGAGCTGATGACGAGTGGTAAAGTGAACTATGACTATCTGATCCTCTGCACCGGCCTGCAGTATCAGGTCAGAGACACACAAACACAACATTAACACGGTTTAATGAACCAAGATATCACTATGAATTATGAAATATGTATTATGTGCCAACTTAGCTCAGTGTTTGCAAATTAATGCAATGCTAATTTGTTATCCATGCAGAGCACAATAATTAGTACATGAGAAATCAGCTTGTGTGGATGCTGCTGTCTGACAATACATTCAGGGATATTATATTGCAGAGAGAAGCTGGAAATATATAATAAATTCATTTAAATTCATTTTTAATTTCAAATACACAAAATAGTGTCAAAATGCTGGTTTTGTCGAGTATTCATGTAAACACAGTCAGTTCTGTTTTAACTGAACATACAGTAAACAGTTGAGAAACTGTGTTGTGTGTGTGCGTGTGTGTGTGCGTGTGCGTGTGCGTGTGTGTGTGTGTGTGTGTGTGTTCGAATGACACTTCAGATGCCCAGTCTCACCAGTATCGACGTCATTAACCGGACCACCAGCGGTCTGAACACACATCAGCCCAGACATAGACCCACGTGGCCCGTTCCATCCAACCTCTTCACCCTCAACGACCAGCACGACTGCTCAAATGTCCACCAGTGGCTCATGGACAACTTTGTAAAACTGACAGGTGCATTTACTGAAAATTTAAAAAGATTTTATTAGCTGAGTCTAGCTCAGTGTGACATGGCAGACCTCTCTCATGCATAATCTCATTTACCAAGCCACTGTTATTCTAAAGCGGCATCCAACTGTCAGAGCATAACAAGTAGCTAATTAGCGTGAGTGAAATCTAATCTCCTTCCATCCATTTACAGGGGAATATTAATATTAGCAGGGTGAGCTAAGAATTAATCTGCACGGGCAGAGATGAGCCACCGCTATCTGTCTGATTAAGCCTATTATATTTACTAATTACAGCCTCCTTTAATAATCCGGGAAGTAGCGCAATTATCAGTGAATGCTAATTATACCGTCTGCATATGAAAGATATCAATTTGGTGGCATGAGAATTTGTATTTGGGTCAACCAGAGAGGCATCGCTGGGTCTGGCTCTGAATAAGTTGTCAACAGAAATGACCTGATAATAGTCTTGGCAGAAATCCTGTTGTGGTTGAAAACATCCCTTCGCTCAGAGCTTGAGTGTTGTGCGGCGCTGGCTCTGGTTCAGCACCATGGACAGGGCTTTGAGGAGAGCTGTACAGCGCTGCATGGGGAAAGAACATTCATTCACCACACAGATATGTAAATGACCACTATTACAACATCCTATTTAACATATACTGGCACCAATAAATATGGCATCGCAGACTACAGCAACTAAGCTACAGGACTGCATGTGTGAGATTTATAGAAGACAAAGCCTCATTTATAAAGGACTGAAATCTGAGTCACTTTCAAAGCCTCTGTGAAACACACACACCTGTGATGGTTTTGATGCACATTCATTATTATTTTGTATACATTATTGTAATGACAGTGGCTATTTATTTACACTATTTTTAAATAATAGATTCTATTTACACTATAAGTGGTCTCTCTACACACTGTTCTTCACTTATTGCACAGGTGGCAACCTATCACGGTACCACGCTTGAGTTCGCTGAGCTCCTGAGAGTGACCCATACTTTCACTAATGTTTGTAGAAGCGTCTGCATGCCTTGGTGCTTGAAAAGGGAATAGAGCGAGTTTGGCGTCAAACTTTCTGCCGTGCACCTTACCTCTACACTATTGCTACTGTTGATAATCAAGTGGCTTCCTTAATTTCATCTGACCCAACCAGATGTCAGTGGGTGGAGTTAGTGTAAATAGACGCTCCGTAATGTTTTATTCTGATAAATGAATAAAATGATGGTAACAGCAATATGATCAAAGTAATATATTCATACTTTAATTTAAACACAGCCAAACTAATAGAGATGTATACAATGATTTTTCAAACCAATCATCTGTCATTATACCGAGTCACGCATGTGCGCCTTATATATTCACTCTGTCATTTTGTGTATTTTGTGAGCTCCGACTGATTAGTTTTCATACTTGAGGACTCTAATATTAACATCAAAGGGCTTCCTTCACAAAAGATCTCAATTAAATCAATCCAGCACTAAGAGGGTTTCTGACACTGTTTAGATGCAGCAGTGAAAGGACATCACTTCCTTCATCTTCTCTTCCTTCTTTCTTTCCTATCCTTTAACCTAATGGGACCTTCTCGGGGTTGCTAAGTGACCCTTCTCTGTTTCATAGCCACTGATATTATCTCTCCAAACGGCCGTAATAAATTGCTTCCCTTCCCCCTTGTCGAGGGTAAATGGCCTTAAATTTATTTTACTGTTAAGTAATCCATCTTTCTATTGGAGGGTATGTAACGTAGTGAATTATCGTTGGTGTGGATGTGGAGGGATGTCTGGTGTCTTTAGTTTTCACAATTATGTTGTGCTGCTTTCTTTAATGTGTAAATTATGCATTTGATGACACAATTGTGCGTGGTGTGTCTGCAGGCGATGCTGTGGTATATGGAAACACTTTAGATGTGTACACCTGTGTGGAGACGCTCATGCGCCTCGGTGTCAGCGGCCGTCGGATTCATGTAGTCCATCCTCCCATAGACAACCCATCTTCCTGTTTCCATGATGGCTCAGTGGAACTCACAGTGAAACAGGCTCTGAAAAAGAGGGAACTCCAAGTCCATCACGACTGCCTGTTGAAGGAACTCAATGATGGACAACACACAGATCCCGTGACATCGGTGTCCTTCACCACTGATGGACCCACCCTACGGCTGGAGTGTGCGGTTAGGAACATTCTTAAACATCACTTCACAAATTTAAAGGAGTATTACACATTTTATTATTTATTTTGCTGTGAGGTGCTTATAATGTAATTAAAAGATGTTGTGGCAAAAAACACTACTGTTCAAAAGTTTGGGATCGGTAAGATTTTAAAAAATGTTTTTGAAAGAAGTCTCTTCTGCTCACCAGCATTTATTTAATCAAAAATATGGTAATAAAAGTATTAATTTCTTTCAACAAAAAAAGTCACTGACCCTAAACTTTAGAAAGATAGTTTACATATTTTATTTTTAACTAAACTGATTTAATAAACATTTCCTTTATCTTCCTGCTGTGCCTTTAAAATATTCTTTCACGCCGAAATGGACATTTTTAATAATGAAAGTAACAATTATTTCATAGAGCTTTAAGGTATTTTATTTCAAAAGATAAAGCACATTCTGACCCTTCATGATATGAGCTGTTAACACTCGCTCAGGGTCAGGTCACATAACGGTTGTGGGATGTTTCGCCCATCATGATTTGAAAACTCATTTAAATGTCACTTGCATTCATTTTCACAGGTGTTCTTCAGCTTCTCCTGTAAAAGCGTCGACCACGACGCCTTCAAGGCCATCAATGATGCCTGTTTAGTGTTCGATGGCCGTTTGGTGGTAGATACCACCTTCCATACCAACGACCCCTCCATATACGCCGCTGGCCCCTTGACCAAATACTCCCGCCGTTACCACGCTGACCAATGGAGCGATTCCTGCTTTAATTCTAAGGAGGTGGGGCAGAGTTTGGCATCTGTTCTCCTGCCCTTATGTGACCCGACCCTGGAGCGTCCCGCCGGCCCACCGTCTGACCAGGATCAGCTCATTCCACTCTACAGCCAGGCCAAGATCCAAGGTTACTATTCTCCTTCTGAATTTCTTAATCACAAGCCCAGTACATTCGAGCAGAAGTTTAAGATTATGTTTAGCATGTGTTGCGTCACCCAGTCCCCCCCCCCCCCTCGTCTAATTCTGACCGACACCAAACTATTGACAGTTCATTTGCATAATCTAATCACAGGCTAAGTGATTATAGCATAATGGACCATCTGTTACACAGAAACACAGTGTCTGATATGAGATAAACAGCTTTATAATTATATTTGTGGTGTTCAGGGGGAAATGCTATTAATTTTGTGTTTGTAAAAAAACAAGGGCTATGAGGAATGACTTGTAAAAAATACTCACATTCACAGGGGGAAGATTACCAGGTGGCTACAATTACCTCCATGTCGCAAAACCCACATCCAAAGGCCACGAAACTCCATCAGCTGAGAAAGTATGTTTCAATTCTACAGGTCAAAATCAAATATTAGTTTGCATCATGTCACAGAACAATCCAAGTAGATTACTTTAAACAAAATTTAAGGGTGTGTTCACACTTGTAGTTCACTTCTTTTGGTCCGGACCAAAAAAGAAAATGATGCTGAATTTAGTCCTGATAATCATTAACATCGAACCTAAAGGTACCAAAAAAAATGGCTTTTAGGATGTATGCGGATTTTAGATTTTGCGATGGAACTTGTCGAATATCCAAAAAATGCTGTGTGCTAGGCTAAATGCACTTGCTGTTTGTATGTAGCTACATATGATCTCCACACACACAAACCGAGATCTGCGGATCTGACGCCTGTACCGAACTCTGTACTGACGCCTCGAACCGAACTCTACTATGACGAGAAAAATCAGCTATGCTTGAGCATTCTGTCCTTTTTAGAGTCGCATGTTGTGACATCACGTCCTGTTTTTGATTCGTTTACATGTCTTTGGTTCGTGTTGCATTCATATTTCATTCGAACCGCACCAGAGTTAGGATGTGTCCGGCATGTTTGGCTGGATTAAAACAAACCCGGTGCGATTGCTCTGTTAGTGCGGTTCATTTGAAGGAGTGTGAACGCTGCCATCTGAACCCTGGTGCGCATCGAACAGGTCTGCGCATCTTTTCAGCACTCATATTGTGAAATATGAAATCAACACAGACTAAAGACAAACCAAAAACAGGAAGATGGGACCCTAAAAAGGACAGAATGCTCAAGCATAGCTATTTTTTATTGTCATAGTCATTACGTTGCCCATTAGAGTTCGGTACAAGCGCCAGAACCGCGTCTCCTCACAGCAGATCTCGGTTTGTGTGTGGCGGAGGGATTCCTGCCGCTGTATTAACTCCTTTGCATATTTTATAAGCTCTTTACGAGTTCTCAGCTGGTCAAAATACCATCATATGTAGGCTACGCAGATACAACTTTAGGTACAGTGTTAAAATGTCACTGTGAGCACTAAGCAGACCAGGACTAAATGTATTTTTTTCCAGACCAAACGAACCAAGTGAACTGAACAAGTGTGAAAACAACCCCTATTTTAGAAGAGGACCGAGGCCCTTGAAAAGACGTTTGGTGCGAATCAGGGTTCAGATGGCAGCGTTCAAACTTATTCGCATTGACCAGAGCAGTCCACCAGGGTTCATTTTAATCCAACCAAACCCGACAAGTGTTGCAAAAAGGTCCATCTTCATTATCTGTGTCCTGCAGGGTCGTGACATAGTGACGGGCCACACTGACACGGGGAACTACTTTCATCTGCATCTCAGCCAGCATGATGTGGTGGAGAGCATCACATGCCTCTCGAAGAATGCACTTCCTGTCTCCAACCTCCTGTGTCTCTACAGGAAACACCAGCTGCTGCTGAATCATCTCTGCTCACGCTACGACGAGGGTTTGGTCCATGACATGTACAGGTCCAGCCTTGTCACATAAATTCATTTTTCTGTTACAGTCAGACAATGCATTTACACTCTAAACAGACTAAAACAGGGCTCAAATCAGGCCTGATCCTAAAATACAAGGTATAGTTTTCAAATCAAAGATTTTCTTCATTTCACATCTACAGACGAAGCTAAATTCTACAATGAAAATTCTGGACATTGTTAAAACTCTTAAAAATGTCTATTATAAACGGTTAGTGTATAGTATTTTAGTATTTATTTTATAGTATTTACTGTATAATATCTAGTATTTTCTTTTTGCCTTTAATGTTCTCTTGAATTAATGCACAGGATTATTTATGACACTCCAAACCTTAATCATATCTGTCTTTATCTGGTCACACTTTATATGAAGATCCATTCCGTCAGTGTGACCTCTGCTCCAAAATTTTACCAGCGCTGACCCTTCACCACCAGGGCCATTGTCCTGCATTACTAATCTGTTTATGCAGGTGTGCAATCCGCTTTACCACACCACCAGGAGACAATAGTTAAGCCACCCAGCAGTGCTGATCACACTTATTAAAATGGGATTCTTCACTGCTCTTTTGTCGAGACTCTGAATGTCATTACGGAGAATGGCCAATCGTCAAGAACATAACTGATCAACCATGATTCTACATGGAGGATATTAGATGAACATGCTAAGTGTGTGTCCAGACAGTTAAAGTGAAAGTTCTGTCTTTATTGACGCACCCTCATGTCGTTCCACACCTGTTCGCTGTTTTTCATGGACTGCAAAAGAAACATGAATCTTTATCCAGCTCTTTACAGTGTCCAGTCCATCAAGCTCTAAAAAGACAAAACGCCATAAAAGCATCAATAAAAACTGCATGTCTAGCAAGTCATAGCCATAATGATAGAATTTAGATTTTTGAGGGCAAAAGTTTGATTCTTTAATGTTTTTGAAGTCTCTTCTGCTCAGCAAGGCTTCATTTATTTGATCAAAAATACAGTAAAAACAGTAATATTGTGAAACATTGTATTTTTAAATAATGTTAATATATTTTAAAAATATAATTTCTTCCTGTAATTTTTTTTGCATCATTACTCCAGTCTTCAGTGTCACGTGATCGTTCAGAAATCATTCTAATATGCTGATTTATAATAACGTCTTATATTATTCTTTAATGTATAAAAGAACAGCATTACATATTATTAACATTATAAATGTCTTTACTGTCACTTTAATTGTAATTCATCCTTGTTGAATAAAAGTATTCATTTATTTCAAAACAAAATACATACTGACCTCAATCTTTAAACAGAAGTGTATAGTTTAAAATCATATTTTTAATTTCTTTTTCCTCAGTTATTTTCAAGAGAATTGGTGTTTGGCTCTTTATCACGACCGCTTTGCTGACTTTGAACAGGAGGTGCGCCAAATCATGGACTCGGCCAAACTACAGGTCGGTTTCCTTTACATCTACATCTATGTTTGAAGCATTTATTTCTGAAAAGTCTTTCCAAGACATCTGTTGAGATAAACACATTGATGCAATTACGTTACACGATTACCCCTGTATGTGTCATGCATCGATCATTTAAATCAATATATTTTTGTGGAAAATAAAATAAAAAAATAACTAAATGTGTTTGACCTCTTGATAGATGTTGGGTTGGAAAGGGGGGGGAAAACTACACAGGTTTCTCTCACTACGCATCAAGCGTGATTATAAGATAAAATAAAAGAACATCTCACTTATCACCCAAAACATTTCTTTTAACACATGATTTGCATATTCCAAAAACAAAAAACAAGACTTGTATTGTGTCTTGTCCCCACAGGGTGAGAGTGGTTCGGTGTCAATTCAAGAGGCTCTTCAGAAGATAGTGGACGATAAAGCAGAGTCCGATCAGCAGACGAGTCTCAGCGAGGCGTTTCAGAAAAGCGAGGCTTATTCTGCTCTGAGAAAGAGTGTTCTGGATTATCTGAAGTACAACAGATACCATCTGACTATGTACGCCCGGCCGGGACTGCTGTAATCAATATCCATTTTACATTTAGGAGCGTTTATTCAGTGCTTTATCTTTTGTTTCTTTATTTCTTTACATTTGCTGCGCCATATGTTTGCAGGGTGGGGGGACACATTGTGGGGGGTGGGGCCAAAGAACTTGAGCAAATAAATAAAGCTCCTTGTTTTGTCAAATGCAAATGTGTAGTGAGTGGCAATTCATTCCAAATATCTGACTTTGCTCTTTTGAATACTCTGTATGTGCTATCCAGTTTTGGGTTGTATATTAAGTGGAGATGAAGGCAGCACGGCTCCTCGGTGCAGCGGGCCAGATAAGAGCAGCAGAATGAGGGTTAAGCAGCAGCTGTATGATAATGAATGTGCATGGGGCAGAATGATCCAACAGTCACACGTCACACAGCTCATGTTTGGGTAGTAATGCAACCGGATCAGATGTTAGAAATAAAAACAAATGAAACTATTTCAGGTGCAACAAATGGGTTTTTCTAAAAGTTGGGTCTTGAACATGGAATTAAATATAAAATGCAATAAATAAATAAAACAAACTACAGTGAACTAGTAACATAAAATAAAAGGTGTGCACATCAGATCTCAGATGCAACAAATGTGCTTGTCTAAATTACGCATATAAACCATCTGCCACCCCCACCCCCAAAAAAAAAGTTTATGTGGAAATAAATAAAAACATGCAAAAGGTTCCTCTAAAATGCTCATAAAGAGTTATGAAATCGCACCCAACAAATATGCAAGTCTGGAACTACAATAACGCCATTTATGTGATTGCGATGGAGATTACGCGAAATTCCGCTGTGACGAGACCGTTGCATTGGAATGACATCACACGCGAGCACGACGATGGTGATGATGGCACGGGTGAGTTTGAGACAGGAGTGTGTCCGTTTGAACAGAAGGATGATGCGCGTCTGTCCCCGCAGCTCGCGCAAGCGTGTCTTTTGTGATGCAAACGAGAGGAGCCTCTTTTATGAATTATGTATGCGCGCAAAGAGTGATTAATACGTCCCGCATTCAACTGTCGCACATGTCCTAAGCCCGCAGGCGTCTGATTTATACATTTAATTAGTTTCGAGACAAATTACGCACGCACCTTGCAGCCCTTTCGCGCACAAACTGATTTCAGGACATTTGTGTTAAAACTGCGCCAATCCGCGAGCGCCAGTCGGCCTATTAAAAATTAAAGATTGCACGACTTCTTTGTTGCCATTTCCCCCTTTTTAATTTGAAATTCTGATGCTCTGAGAGTGAAGGAGCCCCTTAAAGGATGCTGACAAAGGCAGGGCACGTGCGCATTGACGGGAAGCATCAAAGCGTGAAAAGAGGAGGAACCAGCGTGTGCCTAAAGCATCCTAATATAATAAACCTCAGGTACATCTGCCCGAGCAATCTGCAGACCCTCCCATCTCCAAATCCATAGGGATTCTAGCTCCATCTGATTGGACGAGGCAGCGAGGGGCGAGAACAATGTCATCATTCCTGCTTAAAAAGACTGCTGCTATGCCTCCGTGATGGAAAGATCACCGCACGCGTCCAAATACATAGTACCAGGTGTGCCTCTGATTTCAACCCCTCTGAAGTGCCTTTCAGCTGGCGAAGATGCCCAGAGGATTTTTAGTCAAAAGAAATAAGAAAGCGACACCTGTTTCCTACCGCGTCCGCTCGGAGGAGGATGAGCAGGGCGCGTTTCCAGCCGTGCAGCAGCAGCAGCAGGATGCGCTGTGCGCGCGCCGCCCGGTATCGCCGGTGCAGTTCGGGAACCCCGAGACAGTTTACCGGTCCATGTACAGCCCGACCCGACCCGTGAGCAGAGAGCACGAGAGGGCGTGTTTGGAAAGGCGCTTCAATCTCGGCTCGCCAATTTCCGCGGAATCCTTCCCGGCTGCGCCCAGCATCTCCGATCTCGCGCCGTTCGCGCCCGTGGATCTTAAAATCGGCACCAGCAACAGCAACCGAACCGGCACCACGACAACCACCAAAAGACCCGCGCCGGACACAGAGCGCAAAGGCAAACCCGCGTCCAAGAAAGCCAAAGCTATGCGGAAACTGCAGTTTAACGACGAGATGACCACTTCTCCGGTGCTGGGCTTGAAGATCAAAGAAGGTCCGGTGGAGCAGAAGCCTAGATCTCAGGGCGCAGGTGGAGACAAGCCGCTCGGAGAGTTCGTGTGTCAGCTGTGTAGAGAGGCGTACGCCGATCCCTTCTCTCTGGCCCAACACAAATGCTCCAGGATCGTGCGGATCGAGTACAGATGCCCCGAATGCGACAAGCTCTTCAGCTGCCCGGCGAACCTGGCCTCGCACCGGCGCTGGCACAAACCCAAACCGGGGAACCCGGAAAGCAATAAGACGCCCGCGCCTGAAAAAGACCACGAGACTTCCAGCGACAGGGACACTCCTAGTCCTGGACTATCCGAGTCTGGCTCGGAAGACGGCCTGTATGATTGCCAGCACTGTGGGAAGAAGTTCAAACGTCAAGCGTACCTGAAAAAGCACGTGACGGCGCACCACGAAGCGTGCGATAAATCCCAAAGCCAAGCGCCTCTGAATCTCAGCGCGTCCGAGTGCCACCTGTGCCCGGTGTGCGGAGAAAACTTCCCGAGCAGAATGAGCCAGGAGAGGCACATCCGTCTGCAGCACTCGTCGCAGGTTTACCCGTGCAAATACTGTCCCGCCATGTTTTACAGCTCACCGGGACTTACGAGACACATCAACAAATGCCACCCGTCGGAAAACAGGCAGGTCATCCTGCTTCAGATGCCGGTGCGTCCAGCCTGCTGAAAAACGCTGTGCCTTAAACCAGTGCTTCCCAATCCCCCGAGTGCACATTTTGGATCTGACACAATTTTTGAAGGTGGGTTCGGGAAGCACTGCCTTAAACCACAGAATCGACCTGGATGAGACTGATTGCAAATCCTGCTTAAATCTACACTCTCAAAAACAAAGGTTCCGAAGGAAGTTTTCGCCGCGGCGGCGCGTTAGAAGCACCTTTTTTTTGTTAAAGACCCATTCGAGGAGTGCTAAAGTTCTCCAGGGAACCACCGATGCCGATGCAGAACCTTTATTTTTAAGAGTGTATGGTAGTTTATCTGGAGGAGGTACAACAGGTTAGACTGTTCGGTTATTTTTCTAGGATCTCCGCACAAGTGCTTTTAGCTTTTAGACCTAAGAATCCTAGAACATGCCTTGAGTTCACAGGCTGTACATATGTTTCCATCGTTTCTAGCTTTAATAGAGCTTGTGAATCTGTGGACTTTGACTGTAGCTTTCAAAAAACAACCTATCGACAAGGGTTTCTCCCTTTAGTGTAGCCAGAAATGCCTTGAATTAGATCTCGACATGCTGTAAAACTGCCTTAATCATGTAAATGTTGGAGTGATTGCAGTTGCTGATCATTTTTATATTATTATTATTATTATTATTGTGTGTGTAAATGTTTGTGATTATTTATCTTATTATTATTTATTTATTCCAAATGTTTTATTTAAATTATTTGTTCGCCTAATTCATTTGTGATTGATTTTAAATTTGTCCTCGACAGCCAAATGTTTCATTTATTGATTTAAAGATCGATCTTCGTCTGCTGAAAGTCTGAAATTCACTTTGCATTAGATACAATCGTTTATTAATTTATTTTTTATGTTTTACATGTCCGGTGCTTGTGTGTTTCTGCAGTTGCTATTTGTCCAAAAAATGCTTAAAATAATGATAATAATAATAAACTGTCCAAAAAGTCAAATTGGGATCCACTTTGGATGTGACATTCCAGCAATCTGAAGAGCAGAGACGTGCGAGTTGTCATGTGGAAACCCACACACTGTGAACACAGAGAAATGCATCATCATCATCATCTTATACAATGAAATGTGTCCAACTGGATTCTGTACCAAGATACGTCTGCACTTAATAAAACACATCAACCTAAAACACTCTTTGTCTGTGAGTAATTACATCCTTCAGAACATCTGATTATTAACGATCAGCAGCAATAAACCACATCATACGAGGAGAGCAACTGTGGCTATTCTTCAGCTAAACTATTTGAAACATTTTTAGAGTTTGTGACATCATAAATTGAATATTTTTTTAAATGGTCGATTAAAAAGCAAAAAGGTAATTAAAGTGGTGAAAATCTCAATCCGAAACATTAAAATTGAATAATAAAAATATCTGTGGAGAGACCATGCAAACATTTCTAACTATTTGAAGGAATTAACATTATATAATGCACAGTAATAGTTGATATACAGGTTACAGAGAAAATCTCATTCATAGTGGGAGTCTCTGGGTTGGCTCAGAGTCTGGATAAAAGGACATTATGGTTGAAATTCTTTCAAAATACAATAATGAAAACAGAAAATAGTCTTGCTTGGTGTCGGCATGCAGGGGAGTTTCTACAGCATCTCTGAATCGCAGATGCTGAAGTGAGAATTCACCATAGACACCAAATCCCACAATGCAGCACCTCAGACACACTGCTGTTATGCAGACGCCTCCCAAAGGTCATGAGCTCTTCACACACACACACACACACGCACGCACGCACGCACGCACACACACACACACACACAGAGAGAGAGAAAGAGAGGTGGCCACAGACCGCCTCACCTCACAGCTGAGAAATAGATGCTTACAGATCTAACAGAAATTCATACAAAAAATAGTGTTATGAGAACACGGGGCTAGTAGTTTGTACTCCAATGAATATTTCTCACAGTAGGTCAGCAGACACTTTAAATGAATTTTAGGGCAGGATTTGGTTATTTATCACGTTGAGCCTTATACTGGGGCAAGTTGTCACAACAGGATCCTGCTGTTTATTGAGAATTTGTTTGTTTGAAATATGAAATACTAACTATAGTGTAAAACAAATCTGAATGTGTTTAAATGTGTTGCTTGTTATTTAATCGACTTTCAGTCAAATTTAACCAGTAAAACAATGTAGTGCAAAACGAAATTTAAATATAAAAAAAATGATAGATGGCATGATAGATCCATCCAACAATGGATGGAATGATTAAATAATAGATTAAGATAAGTTTAAGGGTAAAATTAGGGTCAGGTGTGGTGGTATGGGTCAGTTTAAGGGTAAAGTTAGGGTCAGGTGTGGTGTGGGTCAGTTTAAGGGTAAAGTTAGGGTCAGGTGTGGTGGTGTGGGTAAGTTTAAGGGTAAAGTTAGGGTCAGGTGTGGTGGTGTGGGTCAGTTTAAGGGTAAATTTAGGGTCAGGTGTGGTGGTGTGGGTCAGTTTAAGGGTAAAGTTAGGGTCAGGTGTGGTGGTGTGGGTAAGTTTAAGGGTAAAGTTAGGGTCAGGTGTGGTGGTGTGGGTCAGTTTAAGGGTAAAGTTAGAGACAGGTGTGGTGGTGTGGGTCAGTTTAAGGGTAAAGTTAGGGACAGGTGTGGTGGTGTGGGTCAGTTTAAGGGTAAAGTTAGGGTCAGGTGTGGTGGTGTGGGTCAGTTTAAGGGTAAAGTTAGGGTCAGGTGTGGTGGTGTGGGTCAGTTTAAGGGTAAAGTTAGGGTCAGGTGTGGTGGTGTGGGTCAGTTTAAGGGTAAAGTTAGAGACAGGTGTGGTGGTGTGGGTCAGTTTAAGGGTAAAGTTAGGGACAGGTGTGGTGGTGTGGGTCAGTTTAAGGGTAAAGTTAGGGTCAGGTGTGGTGGTGTGGGTCAGTTTAAGGGTAAAGTTAGGGTCAGGTGTGGTGGTGTGGGTCAGTTTAAGGGTAAAGTTAGGGTCAGGTGTGGTGGTGTGGGTCAGTTTAAGGGTAAAGTTAGGGACAGGTGTGGTGGTGTGGGTCAGTTTAAGGGTAAAGTTAGAGACAGGTGTGGTGGTGTGGGTCAGTTTAAGGGTAAAGTTAGGGACAGGTGTGGTGGTGTGGGTCAGTTTAAGGGTAAAGTTTGGGTCAGGTGTGGTGGTGTGGGTCAGTTTAAGGGTAAAGTTAGGGTCAGGTGTGGTGGTGTGGGTCAGTTTAAGGGTAAAGTTAGGGTCAGGTGTGGTGGTGTGGTGTGGGTCAGTTTAAGGGTAAAGTTAGGGTCAGGTGTGGTGGTGTGGGTCAGTTTAAGGGTAAAGTTAGGGTCAGGTGTGGTGGTGTGGGTCAGTTTAAGGGTAAAGTTAGGGTCAGGTGTGGTGGTGTGGGTCAGTTTAAGGGTAAAGTTAGGGACAGGTGTGGTGGTGTGGGTCAGTTTAAGGGTAAAGTTAGAGACAGGTGTGGTGGTGTGGGTCAGTTTAAGGGTAAAGTTAGGGACAGGTGTGGTGGTGTGGGTCAGTTTAAGGGTAAAGTTAGGGTCAGGTGTGGTGGTGTGGGTCAGTTTAAGGGTAAAGTTAGGGTCAGGTGTGGTGGTGTGGGTCAGTTTAAGGGTAAAGTTAGGGTCAGGTGTGGTGGTGTGTGGGTCAGTTTAAGGGTAAAGTTAGGGTCAGGTGTGGTGGTGTGGTGTGGGTCAGTTTAAGGGTAAAGTTAGGGACAGGTGTGGTGGTGTTGGTCAGTTTAAGGGTAAAGTTAGGGACAGGTGTGGTGGTGTAGGTATTAAGGGTAAAGTTAGGGTCAGGTGTGGTGGTGTGGGTAAGTTTAAGGGTAAAGTTAGGGACAGGTGTGGTGGTGTTGGTCAGTTTAAGGGTAAAGTTAGGGACAGGTGTGGTGGTGTGGGTCAGTTTAAGGGTAAAGTTAGGGACAGGTGTGGTGGTGTGGGTCAGTTTAAGGGTAAAGTTAGGGACAGGTGTGGTGGTGTTGGTCAGTTTAAGGGTAAAGTTAGGGACAGGTGTGGTGGTGTTGGTCAGTTTAAGGGTAAAGTTAGGGACAGCTGTGGTGGTGTGGGTCAGTTTAAGGGTAAAGTTAGGGACAGGTGTGGTGGTGTTGGTCAGTTTAAGGGTAAAGTTAGGGTCAGGTGTGGTGGTGTGGGTCAGTTTAAGGGTAAAGTTAGGGTCAGGTGTGGTGGTGTGGGTCAGTTTAAGGGTAGAGTTAGGGACAGGTGTGGTGGTGTGGGTCAGTTTAAGGGTAAAGTTAGGGACAGGTGTGGTGGTGTGGGTCAGTTTAAGGGTAGAGTTAGGGACAGGTGTGGTGGTGTGGGTCAGTTTAAGGGTAAAGTTAGGGACAGGTGTGGTGGTGTGGGTCAGTTAAGGGTAAAGTTAGGGACAGGTGTGGTGGTGTGGGTCAGTTTAAGGGTAAAGTTAGGGACAGGTGTGGTGGTGTGGGTCAGTTTAAGAGTAAAGTTAGGGACAGGTGTGGTGGTGTGGGTCAGTTTAAGGGTAAAGTTAGGGACAGGTGTGGTGGTGTGGGTCAGTTTAAGGGTAAAGTTAGGGACAGGAGTGGTGGTGTGGGTCAGTTAAGGGTAAAGTTAGGGACAGGTGTGGTGGTGTGGGTCAGTTTAAGGGTAAAGTTAGGGACAGGTGTGGTGGTGTGGGTCAGTTTAAGGGTAGAGTTAGAGACAGGTGTGGTGGTGTGGGTCAGTTTAAGGGTAAAGTTAGAGACAGGTGTGGTGGTGCGGGTCAGTTTAAGGGTAGAGTTAGGGTCAGGTGTGTTGGTGTGGGTCAGTTTAAGGGTAAAGTTAGGGTTAGGTGTGGTGGTGTGGGTCAGTTTAAGGGTAAAGTTAGGGTCAGGTGTGGTGGTGTGGGTCAGTTTAAGGGTAAAGTAAGGGACAGGTGAGGTGGTGCGGGTCAGTTTAAGGGTAGAGTTAGGGTCAGGTGTGGTGGTGCGGGTCAGTTTAAGGGTAAAGTAAGGGACAGGTGTGGTGGTGCGGGTCAGTTTAAGGGTAGAGTTAAGGTCAGGTGTGGTGGTGTGGGTCAGTTTAAGGGTAAAGTTAGGGTCAGGTGTGGTGGTGTGGGTCAGTTTAAGGGTAAAGTTAGGGACAGGTGAGGTGGTGTGGGTCAGTTTAAGGGTAAAGTTAGGGACAGGTGAGGTGGTGTGGGTCAGTTTAAGGGTAAAGTTAGGGTCAGGTGTGGTGGTGTGGGTCAGTTTAAGGGTAAAGTTAGGGTCAGGTGTGGTGGTGTGGATCAGTTTAAGGGTAAAGTTAGGGTCAGGTGTGGTGGTGTGGGTCAGTTTAAGGGTAAAGTTAGGGACAGGTGTGGTGGTGTGGGTCAGTTTAAGGGTAAAGTTAGGGACAGGTGTGGTGGTGTGGGTCAGTTTAAGGGTAAAGTTAGGGTCAGGTGTGGTGGTGTGGGTCAGTTTAAGGGTAAAGTTAGGGTCAGGTGTGGTGGTGTGGGTCAGTTTAAGGGTAAAGTTAGGGACAGGTGTGGTGGTGTGGGTCAGTTTAAGGGTAAAGTTAGGGTCAGGTGTGGTGGTGTGGGTCAGTTTAAGGGTAAAGTTAGGGTCAGGTGTGGTGGTGTGGGTCAGTTTAAGGGTAAAGTTAGGGTCAGGTGTGGTGGTGTGGGTCAGTTTAAGGGTAGAGTTAGGGTCAGGTGTGGTGGTGTGGGTCAGTTTAAGGGTAAAGTTAGGGTCAGGTGTGATGGTGTGGGTAAGTTTAAGGGTAAAGTGAGAGACAGGTGAGGTGGTTAGGGACAGGTGTGGAGGCCTGTTTACATGTTGTGATATACATCACAACATGTAAATAGGAAGATGTTGGCATTATTTTGTCACTTATTAAGCAGTAGGCTAGATGGAGCCATTTACTTTCAGTCTTTGTGCTAAGCTAGGCTAGAGGTGGGTACAAGAGACAGAGTTTTGACACGCACTGAGATGAGAATGGGATCTTTTCACTTATCTAACTCTGGGGGATAAGCTAAAGTCCCAAAAGGTCAGCGTGTTTCTTTAAGGGTAGGGTTAGGAGTAGGGAAGTGTCAACAGTGTAATTATAAATGTATATAAAGAAATTAACTACAGATGTAATTACATGCATGTATTTAAAATGTAAGTACAATGAAAAAACAGGTATGCACACAATAAGTGCATTGTATAAAATGATTAATATAAATGTTAGTACATAGTAGATAAGGCCACCTAATATAAAGTGGGTCCATATATATATTCATTCATTCATTCATTCATTCATTACACACAGACTGTTATATTTCAAATGTTTATTTCCTTTAATTTTGATGATTATAACTGACAGCTAAGGAAAATCCCAAATTCAGTATCAGAAAATTTGAATACTGTGAAAAGGTTCAATATTGAGACACCTGGTGGCATAGTCTAATCAGCTCATTAACTCAAAACACCTGCAAAGGTCTTTTAAATGGTCTCAGTCTAGTTCTATAGGCTACACAAACATCGGGAAGACTGCTGACTTGACATTTGTCCAAAAGATGACTATTGACACCATGCACAAGAAGGGCAAGACACAAAAGGTCATTGCAAGAGGCTGGTTGTTCACAGAGCTCTGTGTCGAACCACATTAATAGAGAGGTGAAGGGACGGAAAAGATGTGGAAGAAAATAGTGTACAGGCAATAGTGACAACCAAACCCTGGAGAAGATTGTGAAACAAAACCCATCCACTGCAGCTGGAGTCAGTGCTTCAAGAACCACTAGGCACAGACGTATGCAAGACATGGGTTTCAGCTGTCGCATTCCTTGTGTTAAACAGGACTGGACTGCTGCTAATTGGTCCAAAGTTATGTTCTCTGATTAAAGTAAATTTTGCATTTCCTTTGGAAATCAGGGTCCCAGAGTCTGGAAGAAGAGGGGAGGCACACAATCCACATTGCTTGAGGTCCAGTGTACATTTTCCACAGTCAGTGATGGTTTGGGGTGCCATGTCATCTGCTGGTATTGGTCCACTGTGTTTTCTGAGGTCCAAGGTCAACGCAGCTGTATACCAGGACATTTTAGAGCACTTCTAGGCTTCCTGCTCCTGACCAACTCAATGGAGATGCAGATTTCATTTTCCAACAGGACTTGGCACCTGCACACAGTGCCACAGCACCTGGTTTAAGGACCATGGTATCCCTGTTCTTATTTGGCCAGCAAACTCGGCTGGCCTTAACCCCATAGAAAATCTATGTGTAATTGTGAAGAGGAAGATCCGATATGCCAGACCCAACAATGCAGAAGAGCTGAAGGCTGAATCAGAGCAACCTGGGCGCTCATAAGACCTGAGCAGAGCCACAAACTGATCGACTCCATGCCACGCCGCATTGCTGCAGTAAATCAGGCAAAAGGAGCCCCAACTAAGTATTGAGTGCTGAACATGCTCATACTTTTCATCTTCATACTTTTCAGTTGGCCAAGATTTCTAAACTACCTTTCTTTGTATTGGTCTTAAGTAATAATCAAATTTTCTGAAATTTGGGATTTTCCTTAGTTGTCAGTTATAATCATCAAAATTAAAAGAAATAAACATTTGAAATATATCAGTCTGTGTGTAATGAATGAATATAATATACAAGTTTCACTTTTTGAAATGGAATTAGTGAAATAAATCAACTTTTTGATGATATTCTAATTATATGATCAGCACCTATATATATATTTTTTTATCAATAAAAAAAAAATTGAAATAAATGGTTTAAATACAAATATTCCATGTAGTCTCTCAAGTAGTATGGACTGATATTAATATAATTACTCATAGAATGAAGTTAAATATAGCTTTAGATTAAATCCCTGCTCGAAATTTCTCATACAATACTCATCTTCAGAATTAATAATGTTTGCATACATTCCATCAGTGTGTTTTATTACAGAATGCAACCCTCTGAGTCCCCCTAATCACTAACTCACAGACGCACATGCACACGCTCGGCCCGGACGCGAGCACCGCGAGCACCACTCCCTGTGTGAGTGACAGGTGGAGAGCAGCTGCAGAGCGGGCCGGCGGAGATAACAGCAGATAAAGCCTTTTCACACACACGCACACATTTACAAACCAGAACAAAACAAGGTAAAGGCATCTGAAGATACAGCAAACAACAAGCTGGTATGATTTACAGCTGAACCGATCACACACACACCAGCAGCAGTGATCAATCAGCATTAGTTCAGCATCATTGAGAGGGCTGGATGTTGACTTTACTTGCCTCTCTGAATAACTGGCCTGTAGTGTGTGTCCTAATGATTTAACTGGACACATTTCAGCTGGTATCCATCATCTGAGGTCGGATCCAGGGAGCTGGTGCATGCTGGGAGAGAGAATGAGACTGATTAATTGCACTTCCTTCACTAACAATAAAATACCAACAACTACCATCTTTCTTTTGCTGTTTGGATACTGGTAGTGTTTTGAACATGTGGTTTCAGCATATTTTTTTGGACATTAGCATGCTGGTGCAATTTTTTGTTTTGTATTGGAAATGGATTCTATGGTATTCTATATGAATATTGTACCACTGTACACTACAATTTTGAAATAATACTTGTATTCAGCAAGGATGCATTAGATTGATCAAAAATTATAGTAAATATATTTAGAATGTTGCAAAATTCAATTTGAAACAATGAAAAATAACCTAGATCGCCAATCAGCATCCTTAGGCATGAAAGAGCATTAAAATGCCCGAGTTAGTGTTTGGTGTGTCATAACAATGTGGCATTATGAAAACAAATCTCTCTCTTCATACAAGCCTGTGCCATGCATGTAAACACGCGTCTTAATGTAGAGGTCACACCTGCCTGCTGCAGGTCACACTCGTCTGTTTGTCCTCCCTCTCTCCGCCTGCTGTCTTTCCTCAGAAGTAAACACTCGTTGAGCGGGCGGACGGAGGCGTGCGGTCTGGTGCGTGGCAGCTCTTATCTGGCCTGCGCTCAGACAAAGAGACGGAGAGGAAAGTAAACACTTGCACTTTCAGGCACACAGCAAAGCACACAAACCTCAAGGCATTTTCCAGTATGGCAGGTGTTGCTGACGGGAACTAACACACACACAAAGGCAACAAGAACTTACAGTAAGGTGAAAACACACAGCCTGGTGGAGCTGTGAAAGGGCTTTTTTAGGCATGGCACACTCTGTATTAAAAGTTTCCATCTGATTCAACATGCAGATAAAGATTTCATTCACAACGCTGCAGATCAGAGATTGTCTTCTTTAGTTTTCAGTGTT